>NC_090757.1:72224447-72301947 GCF_036898095.1 Palaemon carinicauda
GAGAGAGAGAGAGAGAGAGAGAGAGAGAGAGAGAGAGAGAGAGAGAGAGAGAGAGAGAGAGTTTCGGTTGAACAGTCAGCGCTTTTGAAAATGGAATGATATTCATGGAGAATCTTTTCATGGTCAAAATAGACACTTTTAATTAGGATTTCCTTTCATATTTTTTCAAGAGGGGGAAACAAAAATTCTACCATTTGGTCACGTTTGTTCATAATGTAGGAGAATGTATACAGTATATATACAAAAAATATTTGTGCTTGTTTATTATTATTATTATTATTATTATTATTATTATTGTTATTATTATTATTATATATATATATATATATATATATATATATATATATATATATATATATATATATATATATATATATAGACACAGTCAGTCCCTGCATTTTGCGGGTTCATTCCTCACGATTTCATCATTCATGACACAGAGAACCTTATAACCTATTAGATAAAAGAATCCCATATTCGCAGGTTCGCGGTATGTACTCTCACTGCCCGACGATTTCAAACTGATCGTGCTCCTTTGCAGCCGGCATCCTTCACCCAATTTCCCTCTCCATGCAGCACAACACCTCATTTTACGCTCATTTGGCCTAAGTCTTGCATCATCTCTGAGCACAATCACGTTTTGATGTAAAGAGGTGGTGTATAGAAAATAAATATTTGTACAGTGCATATATTTACCAGATGTACTGTAGATGTGTGATTACCTTCAGAACTGTGCAAGACATGACACATCAAAAGTTGCTTCATGCTTCATGACTCAGTAGAACTTTGTACTAAAATGGTTAGTGGTCTTTGCTGAATGTATACACTTAGTGAATTTCAACTATCATTGTATACATATTGTACAGTACAGTATTATAGTAATGTATAGTATTGATTATTAACAACACTGCACAGTACTGTACGTAAATACTGCGTAGCCTACTCTACAATATGTAAATGTATCCCACTTGTACTATGAGTTGCCGAACGGTGCGAATCGTACTGCCGAGTGTTACCTTAGCTAATTAGCTGTACTGTAGTGATAGTACTGTACATATATTGCAGTAATATACACAGCAGCATCAGTGAGTGTTATATAGGAACAACAGTATTTTGTTGCTATAAGTGTCTCAATGACTAGTTTTATGTATTGTGCTTTGCTGTACCATAGCCATACTGTGTACAGTACGTAGTAAACGTTTGCACATGTACTGTACACTTACTGAAATGTGTTCATTCATTAATATAATACTACTGCTGTGACATAAACCAAGTAAAAACAATATTAGGCTGTACTTAGCTTGTTAGTTGACTGTACGTAGCCAATGGGCAGGGAATTGTTAGGTTAGGACTTAACCAGGAGTGGGATTCAGCTGGTTCACACTAGTTTATTAGAACCAACTCACGGAATTTCATGAGTTTTGCGATCTAACTATCCAGTGTTGCCAAGTTAGCGGAAAATCCTCTAGATTTAGCGGATTTGAACCTTTGTTAGCAGATTTTAAAGTTCTGCGGCTGATAGCGGGAAATCTAGCAGAATTTTAATGACTTTTGGCGGATTAGCAGCGGATTTCATGTTAATGTTAACATTTAGTACATTTTCCTGAAATCTCCCAAAAATTAACAAAATGACTACACTTAGTGCACTTCTACATTAAATTCTCAATTCCTCACATAAACGATTATTGTCATTCATGATTATGACGAGCTGTCTCATTATTTTCTTCCTCCTCCCCTCCCCCTTCCCTTCCTCACCCAGACCAAGAACATTGAAACTATACCGTCCGTACGTGTACTACCCTAATATGTTTCAAAGGGTGCAAGACGAATATATTTGACAAATATGCAACAATTAATTATTACAATATTTTGCAGCATTCTATAAACGCGCTTCTCTATATAAGTGAAAGGAGGAGAAATTTTTGTGTAATTTCTTTCAAAATATTGATGATATTTCAGTAATTCTGACCAACATGAAATACACACGTATAACTCTTATGTCGGATTATCAATGTTTTGATATAGATGATCATAAAAACCATGCAAATAGAAATGAAATATAGAATATAAAATAGCCTTAAAACTCAGTAGAAAATATAGTTTCAGCCTCATAGGCCCCAAATAAACAAAAAATAAAACCATTGGGTTGTTATTTCATGGGCACTAAGCAATAAGAACAGGTTGGTGCTCAGCATGTACCGGGAATGTGAATTATTAGTTACAATAGGACTTGTTTAGAAAGTAATTAAGGACGTGGAGTTTGAAAGTTATGGGCACCCTTATGATAAATTAACGAGAGCTGTTGAATCTTTAAACTATGTATAAGGAATCGTTTGAATGTCAACATACACTAAGAAATTTATCTTGAGTGTGTTGCTATTTCTCTCCCAAGTCCCCGTAGATTGGAATGATGGACCGAATGCTATATACTTTCATGAACGATGACCAAAATCCTATTCCTCCTCAGCGCGGCTCAAATCACTGGCATTTCTTTCCTCAGACAGCCTCTACAATGTTTATAACGCTTAGAGAATGCTAAAATCACTGGCTATGCTGTGTATAATATACTTAAATATAGAGTGATAAGTTATCTAATGATCATACAATAAAAATGGAATATTTTATATGATTTCCATCAAAGTCAAAACTGCGATAATAATTATGCAAATAAGGTATTTCTAGAAGCTCTAAATTTAATCAGTTCATTCCTCTTTGAATAAAAATTCTCAAAATTAAACATAAAAAAGAAAATCGTGTGGCATGAAGATATCGATATCAGTCGTCAAAAGGAAGACAATGTTAATGAAATAAGATTACCATCTCAATGAGTCGCAATTTCCCGAATATCATAAATCATCAATAAATCCAAGGCTAAAGGGATGAAATCCGTATGAAAAAAACCTTGAACTTGAATGAAAGAAAGAATAAAAACATGGGCACAAACGTAAAAGCAAATGGAAAAATTATCAGACGCAAGGTTGGCAGAAAAATCAATTTGAATTCTTAGACTGCAAGACGCCTCTCTCTCTCTCTCTCTCTCTCTCTCTCATTGATAACAGGGCTAACTCTCACATTTTGTTTAGAAATGTTTCCAAGGATTCAAACTACTATCAATTTCCTGAATTTTATTTCATACTGCGTTGAGTCTACATTTCTTTGATTAAGTTCCTGGTTGATTGGAAATGTTAGATTTATGAATTTAGGCCATATGACCAGGCACTGGGCCTGGGAAGTCATTCAGTGCCCGGATGCAAATGGGGGCCTCCCACATTGCACAAAAAAAGTAAATTCTAAAAGAAACTAGATAGGAGTGGATGTGAGGCTGAAGTTGAGAATAGGATAAAAACATCCTGGGGGAAGTGGAGGGAAGTAGCAGGAGTGGTATGTGATAAGAAAATGAAAATCAAGTTAGAAGTCAAGACCTATAACGCAGTAATGAAACCATTGGTAATGTATAGATCGGAAACGTGGTCTCTAAGGAAAAAACTGAATCAAAGCTTGAAAAAACGGAGATGAGAATGCCGAGGTAGATTATGGGAATATCGCTGCTTGATAGATTGGAAAATGATGGAATAAGAAGAATGGCAGGCATAGTAAAGATTACAGAGGTGATAAGTGTCACGACTGAGATGGTGATTGATTACACATGTTGGGGATGGATGGTAGGGAAGGAATGAGGAGGGCTTGAGAGGAACCTGTTGAGGGGAGAAGATCGAGAGGGAGGCAGATAATTAGACAGCGAGATAAGGTGAAGGATGATATGGAGAGAAGAGGTTGGGTGGACGATGATGCCTTTGATAGAAGGCATTGGAGAGGGTGCATCAGGCAACCGTCCCCTTAATGTAGGGATAACGGTAGGGAAGAAGAAGAAGAAGAAGAAGAAGAAGAAGAAGAGACAGTATGGTGGAAGAAGAGAAGTAGCCGAAATGGAGGAATATTACAAAGCTAAAAAGTGAGAGCAGATAAATGGCTGAAGGGACGCTGCAAGGTCCTTTAAGTACTGCCTGTTGTGCACCGCGGGAGGTGCTTTAATAGTACTACCCTCATATTGGAGATTAGATTCCTAACCATGCTTTCTCATTGGTTTCTATTCACAAAAATAAAACTCAAGCTAACTTGTCTATAACGACATTTCTTACCAGTGAGCCTACATATAATTTCTATCGGAATTACTATGTCTAACAGGCGGAGATGGGCGAGACAATCCCAGATATTTTAATTATCACCATTATTAGTATTATTATATATCGCCTAAAACAAAAGTGTCTATATAGTTGGACACTGCAAGCTGTATTTATAGCAAAGGTCTATGTCTTCCCACAAAGGCCAAGTAATCTTCAACAATAAAAACAGTTAGATTAAAACATATTCAGGCTTATGTTGTAACTCCGCTTTATTATCTATTTTTTTCCGAAAATATTTATTTAGATGAATTTCTTACCAACAGATCTTGTTGGAAGTGCTGTAGCCCTTTACCTTGTCCTCCAATAATCGCTTGGAATAGAATAGGCCTATATTTTCCTTATAAGTACACAAACGCAGGCACCAACATTATATATATATATATATATATATATATATATATATATATATATATATATATATATATATATATATATATATATATACATATATATATATTTATATGTATGTATTTGTGTATGTGTTCGTATATATATACACATTTATATATGTACAGTTTTTGTAAACATTCTTATACATACATGTATATATACTTACAGTTATTTATATTAATGTATTCAAATACACACACACATATAATATATATATATATATATATATATATATATATATATATATATATATATATATATATATATATATATATCGGTATATATGTGTGTGTGCGCGCGTCCGTATATGTGTGTGTAGAACTGAAAATTAATATGAGTAAAACTAAAATAATGTTCAATGAAAATGAAGAGACAACAAGAAAGGGTTATGGACAAACCTCTAGAGATTGTCAATGAATATACGTACTTAGGACAGACATTAAGTGTTTCCCCAGGACACGAGACTGAAATTCAAAGAAGGAGAAACATGGGATGGAGGGCATTTGGTAAACAATGTGAGATTATGAAAAGTAAAATGCCACCTTCTCTAAAAGGCAAAGCATTTAATCAGATGGTTCTACCAGTATTTACTTACGCATCAGAAACTTAGAACCTTACTAAAGTCTTAGATCATAAATTAGTCACAACTCAAACAGTTATGGAAAGAATAATGATGGGAATAACGCTAGGAGACTGCTAAAGACCAACGTTAATGCAAAGCAAACTAAAATAGATGATATTCGGACACGTAAAAAAAAAAAAAGAAATGGACGTTGGCAAGGCATATAATGAGAATGACAGACGATAGATGGACAATAAGGGTAACAGAGTGTGTACTTAGAGATTGCAAGAGAAGCAAGGGACGGAAGAGAAGAAGATGGATTGACGAACTAAGAAAATGTGCGGGTATAAACCGACCTAGAAAGGCCTTAAGCAGACATGAGTGGATGAACATGTCTGAGGTCTTTGGCCTGCAGTGGACTACCTACGGCTGATGATGATGTTACGCATATTTGTATGCACACATTTTATATAAATTATATATATATATATATATATATATATATATGTGTGTGTGTGTGTGTGTGTGTGTGTGTGTGTTGACCTTCATCCATGAGTAAAGTGCAGAGTGGGGTCCTTCGCTTTAACGAGACGGACATTGGAAGAGTTTATTGAACGAAAAGAGAGGAGTGCCCTTGCGATGGAGGATTCGACTGTTCTTAAAGCCATGCCGAAAAGTTTTGATTAGGTTGGAGCCTTTTTCAATCCTTGGGATTGCATGGGGCTTAGAAGATCGATATTATCTTCAATGACTTTGTGTTCGTGTATATACGTACTAGTGGAGAGAGTGACAATTGGCTATACGGTAGATACGATAAATACGTGTGTTTGTGTATATACGTACCAGCGGAGAAAGCCACAACTGGCTATAAAAACTTATTTGTTTAATGTAGACATTTATGCGGTGACGCAGACTGTGGTGGCCAACTGGAAACTTCCCTGCCTGGCTATCTGCGTGACTAGGATTCGAGTTTCGCTCAAGCTCGATAGTTTCTTATAATGTTTGCAAGATGAGGGGTTTTGGGGGAGTCTATTGGTCTACCTGCTGAGTCATCAGCAGCCATTACCTGGGCCTCCCTGGGCCAAGTTTGGATGGAAAGGGACTTGGGCGCTATTCTTATGTATGTATGTATATTGTCAGTCTCTAGAGAATTATCTTGCTAACTAGGGCAATGTCACTGCCCATTGCCTCTGCCATTCATGAGGGACCTTTAAAGCCTTTAACCCCACTCACATCTCTTCCTTAACTTTGAGGTCTAAATTTCTCAAAGCGTCTTAGAACTATCACCTTTTCCTTACATTCCTTTTTTGTTTCAACACATTCTTGAATTTTGGTATTATCAATTACATTTACAATAATTACATTGTCTGATATCCTGTTGTGTATTGAGGCTGCTGTTCTCATTGGTTCAGAGGTGTTATACATATTTTTTTCTTCAAATTTAAAACAATGAATAAAATCTTTCACGTTGACATGCTCCCTACGTCCTAATATACATTAGTTGTGCTTATTAAAGAATAATCTATATACTGTACATATAAAAAAATCATCCGAATTAAAAAAGAAAAATGATGATGATGATTGTAAAGTTCGGAAATCAGTGGTAGCAGCTGGAGCTGAGTTGTATAGGAGGTATTATGATATACATTCGAAATCTTATTCTATATAAAAGAAGTCAGAAATCTGTGAAACTATAAGAGCCACTTTGTGCACATTGTACTCAGTTAAGACATTTTACTTATATCCCCTATGTGATAAAGAAAACGCATCTCTCTCTCTCATTCCGGTCATGCCCATGGAGTACTCATACCCAGGTGAAGAATGGATGTAGTTAGAAAAGGGGAAGGGGGTGGGAAGGGTTGATTCTGTTTCTGTTCATAGCTATCTAAATACTACAGTATATCCGTCATTTTTTACGGTTTGCGTACGCTCGTAGCATAGAATCAAAGAAATAGTTTCCCTAAGTATTAACTGACATTTCTTAAGTAATTTTTACTCGACAGCATTTAAACACATTTGAGTTTCTGCGTCTTAGTTTTGTTTGAGAAGAAACATTTAAAGAACTTTGTTTTTCGTTGCAAGAGCACATTGCACTTCGGTAAAAGAGATTGGAAATGTACATACCTTACAATAGCTACGTTTGTATTTGTCTCAGAATTGCTTTTGGGAAAAGAAGGTAGTTTAAGACGATCATTTATAGGTCCTTAGTTGATTGTGTTGTTCGCTGTTATTAGACCCTAGTGGAAATAGGACACTTCAATTACATTGTTTTACCTCTCGCCTTGTGCTAGCAATTCTAATGGGAACTTCTTCTGAACATGTAAACCCTACAAGGTTTTCCAAATCATTATGTTGTTACTAGTGTACGTGACCCGTCAAAAATGGTGGGTAAATATTTAGATAGATATGCACACACAGATTCAACCCTTCCCACTCCCTTTCCTTAATATAACCCGCTGGTTCGGAAATTAGTGGGACATTGTGGTTTACGAGTGTACCTCTGAGTGTACCCCCATCTCACCAGGATATGACTACCCCTCTCCCCACTGCCACTCAACGTGATAGAATATATATATATATATATATATATATATATATATATATATATATATATATATATATATATATATATATATATATGTATATATATATATATATATATATATATATATATATATATATATATATATATATATACACTTGCTTTTTATTATGTAAGGTAGTAATATTATTTTCAAAACATAGCCTAGCTATATCCCACTCAATTTTCCCACATGACCCTGATGATTTTCAGGTAATGATATGAGAAAATTGGAGCAGTGCAAAGTAAGAAAAGTCTGAGGAGAGGGAAAGAATTCAAATTAAAATGCAGAGCAACACAATGGGGAGTCTGAAGGCCAATTCAAAATTCTTTTCGTGGCACCTATTGTCATCCTAGTTTTCTCTCATTCCCTTATTTATGCGTTTGTTCTTGATACTTATCTACCTATTATTTTGTCTCTGATTTCAATGCTAATTTTAGTTCTGGTATATACGATGCTCACTCCGCCAATATAGGTCTCAGTCCGCGAAATATCTCAAAATATATTTAATTTTGATCTCAGTTAGACTTCGTGGAGGAATGAGGCATGACCCGTAAAAGAGTGGTTGAGAATTTATGCGAATTCGATCAGATTTATTGACATTTTAGGTTGATGGTTATCTGAATGTGTTTTTTATACTACCATCTCCAAATGAGGAAATTACATTGCAAACTATTTTATATTCCTGAAATCTATATATTGTAAAAACATTATATTGTAAACATAGACCATTCATATGTAACAAAATAGTCTTTCACCAAGATTTGATTTGGTAAAAATGATGTCATGTCAACTTTTACATAAAATACAACTTGCTGTGACGCTAGATGATGGTTAATAAATTGGTCAACCCTACTTTTGATTTGAGGCTCCTCCCATCCCATACCACAATGGTAATATTTTTTTTAATCAATATAACTTATTCCCTTAGGGAAATTCATTGTGTGTGGTGTTGCCCCACATGGGCATTCAGGGTTAGTGGCTAATCCCCATTTGTGGCGGTTATCTCAAGTTTTGACCCTTTTTACTGTTGCTCTGTTTAGGTTACCCAGTCCTTCCTGGTGAGGGCTGTTCCGCTGGGCAGGCCTTCGTTTGGGCTGGGCAGCGCCTCGATGGAATCAGCGTATACCTTGTGTCAACCTAAATCTAAGTGGATTTTGGTGTCAACTTCTGTTGTGTAGATAATTGAGACTATTTCATTTCAAACTCGACGACAAAACCTTAGATTACGTGATGTCAGGGATTGCTCAAGTTAATCCAAGTTTCTTTGGACCATATCATTGATTTGTTTATTGACTCGACTTGGGGATAAAATAACAGGTTATCGACGCAATTATTGTTAGAGATATATTGTGATACTCTGATATGCCAAGGCACCATCCACCCGTTGAGTTACTACCGTGAGAGTTATTGCTACCTATGACCGGGCAGATAGTACTACATTAAATCCATCTGTGGTTACGGCTCATTTTTCATTTGCGTACACATACACCGAATAGTGTGCCCTATTCTTTATATATTCTCATTTTTACTCATGCACCTGACAATAAGCTAATTGAATAATTCATCACTCATGGGGATAACTATTGCACTGTAATTGTTCAGTAGCTACTGTCCTCTTGGTTATGGTACAAGAGACTCCTTAGCTATGGTACGCAGTTCTTCTAGGAGGACACTTGGAATCAAACCATTGTTCTCTAGTCATGTGAAGTGCCATAGCCCATATTCTATGGTTCCTCTGTCTTGGGTTTGAGTCTCTTGCTTGGGGGTACACTCAGGTACATTATTCTACCTGTTAACTTATTTCCTTTCCTCACGGGGCTATTTTCCCTTTTGAAGCCCTTGGCCTCATAGCATCCTGCTTTTCTAGCGAGGGTTAGTAGGTAGCTTAGCGAGTAATAATAATAATAATAATAATAATAATAATTATTATTATTATTATTATTATTATTATTATTATTATTATTATTATAAAATAATAATAATAATAATAATAATAATAATAATAATAATAATAAAAGAAGCAAATTGCTAAATTAGATTTATCGCATGAAAAAAAGATTTGCATGCTCTAAAGGATTTTATTCTAAAGCAGATAATTCCAGGCACGTATTTTAATGTTTTATATTTCAAGACATCTCTCTCTCTCTCTCTCTCTCTCTCTCTCTCTCTCTCTCTCTCTCTCTCTCTCTCTCTCTCATCTTCAACTTCTTTACTTAGCACACGCTTTTATGAAAGCCCCCCCCCCCTCTCTCTCTCTCTCTCTCTCTCTCTCTCTCTCTCTCTCTCTCTCTCTCTCTCTCTCTCTCTCTCTCTCTCTCTCATCAACAACTTCTTTACTTCCCACACGCTTTGATGAAAAAGTTTCTTTGTCCTTCCCCTGCTGGTTTCATTTTCATTACATGCGTTCTCCTTCTTTCTTTTGTATCCGTCTCTGCATTTCTTTTTAGATTCCTTTATCTTCCCTTCCTATTTAATTAGTCTTTTTATCGTATTTGTTTCTCTTCTTTATCGGCATTTTCATTGATGGTCATCGTTTAACTTTTGTGTAGTTTTCTTCCTCAATATCTTTCCCGAGATTTTTTATTTTCTTTCTTCCATTCCCCTCCTGACTTTTATTGGGTAATTTAATTATTTTTTTTTCTTTATTCAGGTCATGATTTTGCTAGTCTCTGCCGCGAGCTAGCTTACTTTCCCTCCATATATATATATATATATATATATATATATATATATATATATATATATATATATATATATATATATATATGATATACGTGTGTGTGCATATATGTGTGAGTACGCGTTTCTACACGTGTTTTTTATGAGTATGTATGAGTGTTTAATTTTGCTTCGAGTGAAAAAGTGAAAACTAACTTTAGAATAGATTTAAACATCCCGTATTTGATTATACATTACGTTGAATGTATTTGATTGCAACTTGACTGAAAGAGTGTATGTTTAATGCATTTAAGAAATAATATTCTATTGTAGATTATACAAGGTCGAATGTAAAATCAAGGGTCAACTCGTGTTGCTTGTATTATACAGGCAGTACTTATTTGCAAAGGAAAATAACGCAAGTCAAATGTCTATAGGTACTGATCCTGCTAGGAATAGTAGTTTTTATTGATCAAATAATATAAGTGATTGATATATAAAAATCTAGAATAAATGATATTTTATGGGCAATTGTTATCCTATTCAGAAAAATATAACGATAAAACTTATTCTTATAATGGTGTAAGAAATCTACGCTTTTTTGGTAAGAAAAGAAAAAGAAAAATACTTTATAAACTTCTGCTATTACGTGCTCTCTTTATTCGTGTTAGAGGCTAAACATCCACATACATAGAATAAGAATGTGTTGTACATCATGTGCTTATGAGTGTGTTTACACAGCCTCGGTATTATGGAGTGAGTGCTTATTTATTCCAATCAACGAACATCCTTCGACTTAAGAAGAGCGAATCGCAGATGTCCGGGAAGAATGAAAGTCTTGGTGATATTCCCTTGTTTTTCTCTCCGTTCTATTTTATTATTATTATTATTATTATTATTATTATTATTATTAGCCAAGCTATAACCCTATTGGAAAAGCAGGATGCTATAATTATGCTCCAATAGGGAAACATACCCCAGTGAGGAAAGGAAATAATTAAACTGCATGAGAAGGAATGAATAATTAGAATAATATTTTAAGACTAATAACAACATAAAAATAGATCTGCACTATATTAACTATGAAGAAATACTTATGTCAGACTGATAAACATAAAAATATTTCCCGCAAGTTTGAATTTCTGAAGTTCCAACGATTCAACTGATTGATTAGGAAGATCATTCCACAATCTGTAGGTAGCTGGACTAAAACTTCTAGAAACTAAATAAACTATTGTGTCATCCGTTCCTCTGGTATTTGGATTATGTGATAAAGCCAGCGTAGTTACGTTTGGTATACAATGCTCATATGCCTGTACATTTCCATGTGAGATCCACAGTTTACTACAAACATGAAATGTGAAAATGGCCCAGTTGCTTGAGATGGTGTTGTTATAGAGTCCAGGCGTCTGCACCATAGAGAAGAGTTTGGAGACAGATTGCTTTACATACTTGGATTTTAGTGGTCATTGTCATGTAGGCTTTTTGTTCAGGGAATAAAACGTGGTCCTCAGCTTGCTAAAAACACATGGGGACTCTTTTATTGTCTCCAGCACGCCTTTGTTGATCTTAGCTGTATATGAAACACCGCTACCGAGGTATTTGGAAAAAAAAATATTACATCACACACAGTTGTGTATCATCAGTAGTGAAGACGGGCACATTCTGAATAGTGAAGACGGGCACATTCTGAATAGTGAAGACGGGCACATTCTGAATATGGTAGAACAGAAATTTTCCAACTGTAGATGAAAGGAAAAAATGCCTCTGCTGATGTTGGTATACCGTCTCTTTCTTTTGTTCTAATAGATATGAATGATTATGGATATATCCAAGATTTCTTTTGCGCTCCTCTCTATAGAGCATAGATGATCTTGCGCAACTGCATTTGAGAAGGTAACCCCGTGTTTGTCTGTATATGTATGAGTTACCATCTCCATTCATATTATTTGATTTGCAATTGTATGCTAAATACTGTTTTACTCTATCAATTCAAAACAGTTGGACAAGTTTTTCTTTACCTCCTTCGTTGAATCATTAGATTATCATGATTTGTGTACAGAGGATTAAGTTAGTTGACAATTCAATTAAAGGGAAGCTAAGAATCAAGGTAAATAATTGAAATTATTCATTTAAGAATTAAAAGCCCGTATTTAAGTAAAAATTTCTGGCCAAAGAAAGATATATTTATAAAGAAGGAAGGTGTTTGACAAAGTTGTGTTTGAACTGAACGCACCTGTTGGTAAGCAAAGGAGACAGTGGTCAGGTAACCTCTTAATCTAGATATTGAAAAATCATCATAACTGCGGGATTGAAGATGGAGCCAAACATTGGGTGAGAGCATTGTGAGGAAGAAGCAGTAAGTTGCAATGAAGCATAATGGTAGTAAGAGTCAGTAACGGATATACTGTGTGGTCTCTCGAACCCAGCAACCTTATCACTGAGATGATACCCCACTTATCAAACATGGTTAGATATGGACCAAACTGACTTTGCATCAATTTACACTGCTGTTTCTAAGGACCCGTCGAGACATATTGCATTCAATTAAAATTCGAGGGACTTTATAATATTATGATTATTTTGGACGGAGTTGCATATCCATAAAACTATCAAACTGGGGTTGGCAAACTAAACTCAGGAATATGCAGCAGAATAGAAGCATCGTGGGAGCATTATTGTTAAAATGACTCTTGGTAACTGAGGTATTATATCAATCAACATGTAAGGTGAGAAAATTAGTTTAAGGTAATTTTTTTTTTATTTTACCAGATTTATTAAACGATTTGAATGGTGTTTCTTTCCTATTTCCCTTCAGTTAAAAAGTAAAATTGTTTGATGCCGATTTCAGTGTGTTCAAAAAAAGATTTAAGTCTAGATCCTTACATTTCTTATGATATTACATTATTGCCTTCGTTTATGATAAACTTTATGCATTTGATAATTTTCAAGTTAATGACGTGTAAGTGAACGTGCACGCGCATGAATGAAAAAAAAACCTACTTAAGAAATCAAGAAAAGCCTGCTTGCACATTTATGATATCTACTGTTGTAAGATCATGGACAGCAATACAAGTAGCTAAATACTTTTTTACATTAGCCGATAGAAAATAATATATATATATATATATATATATATATATATATATATATATATATATATATATTTATATATATATAAATAATATATATATATATATATATATATATATATATATATATATATATGTATATATATATATATATATATATATATATATATATATATATATATATATATATATATATATATATATATATATATATGACCTGCAACAAATAAGAGATGTGTGAACTTACTGAAACATCAAAGGTTCTTTTTACAACATGTGTATTCACTTTACATCACTGTAAAAATGTATGTACTATAATGACAAAGACAACAATGACAATAGAAACAATTACTTCGGTCATGTGTCAGAATACCATCAAAGTTACCCGTGTCACAGGTAAGGTGAGCCGTTCTAAACCCGGTATCGTCAAATTATTAATGTAAAGAATCAAGTTGCCAACGTACGATAATTGTCGTATTTGTCGTCACAGTCTTGGAAGTGGACTTGAAACCGCCATTTGAACTTCAGAGTATAGTAGCCGGGTACTTGTGAAAGCTGAACTATTTACCCAGGATTAAGTCATCTCTGTCAGTATCAATAAACTGACAAATTATATTCTCAGGAAAGGCAGGTAAAGTATGAATTCAACTGTCAATCTCATCCTGGCTTAGTTCTAAGGTTATCGGGCGACGGCCAGGCTAACGAAATTTTGCATAAGGTCTAGCCGATATATGGTAATATATGATACTTTAATTGGTATTATTGTACTGTATTACTGGGTAATGTAACCTAGGGAAAAAACTATTTTGTATAAAAAAAGGGCCGTTTTCTTCGAAAATGACACTCGTTCCTGTCGCAAATGAATAGTTTCAATATATATATATATATATATATATATATATATGTGTATATATATATATGTATATATATATATATATATATATATATATATATATATATACATATAATTATATATATATACGCCGATAATGGGGGACCCCCATTGGGAACTCGGGGTTTTGGGTGGGGAAACAGTATATAATGGTAAAACAAGCCTTTTCTTCTCTACAGATCACCACCTTGGATGTATAATAGACCGATGAAAAAATACACTAATTATCTATTTCTTATACTAACGGTATAATTTTCATTTATTTTGTTGACATTCTACGTGTCGGATGTAGTCGCTCTCATTCGTTCGTTTGTACATAGCAGTTTTCGACCTTCTGCGCATAATCTCCGCCTCCACCAATGGGATTATTTCTTCTCTTATAACTCATCCCCATTTTCCCCTACGTCATTTTACCCTGCCACATTTAAGTATTCTACTTCACCCGGTTTATTCAAGTATTTTACTTAATCCAGTACAACTATACCATTCCTTTTATGTAATACCCACTTACTGTATACATATTTTGTTTGACCCAAGAATTACACGTTTTATTATCCGGTATTTTATAAAATCACCTCATTTTATATTCCCATTAAATATTATTTATCATACATTCCATTTTATCTTTCTATATTACTTTTATACATTTTGTTATTACCTTGTCATGCCCAGATGTCACATAAATACTTGCTCTGGACAAGTTTCCCATTCTGGTTCATTCATGTTTACTCTCTAGACTCCGTTGTTTTTCCGTTAACCGATCACAAACGCCCCCCCGTGACCCCCCTTACACTGCCGCATTCTAATTTAGCCATAATGATACATACAAGTGGCCGCTATCATACATACAGTTGGCCGCTATCATACATACAGGTGGCTGCTATCATACATACACCCCTTAGGGGCAAACCATATATTCATGAGTTTTCCTAACCCCCCTTATGAAAACAAGGGGTAAATATATGATACTTTAATTTCTAGCCAAATACATGAACCATATAATTTTCCTACTCGTTATCTTGTGTTCTATGCATTTTTGACCTTGATTATTGGGGCAAACCACCCGTTCATGAGTTTTTGGACCCCCTTATATATAGACAATTATGGGGGGACACCAGTGGGAAACCGGGTTTTTTTTTGGTGGGGAAATGTCATAAACGAGTGATTTGCAGCAATAATAATGGTCTGAAATATAAAATAAGCCCAAGAGAACCAGCTGGGAAAATATATGGTTGATGTAAATGGCAAAAAATAGGCCAAAACGTGATTATTTAACTTTTGAGATTTGTTAAAGGGTACAGAATCTAACAAACCCACCTAACCTAACCTAGTAGTTCCCAGGTCACAGCCCCTAACCGGCGGCAAGCCCTCCGGACCCCCCTTCCCAGGTCACAACCGCTAGCTAGGGCCCCCCTTCCCAGTTCACAAAGTAAATCACAAATAAATCCTTAGGGTATGATAAAGTAAATCCCAAATAAATCCTTTCATTAGGATGAAGTGAATCATACATAAATCCTTTCATTATGATAAAGTAAATTAACTAATTCCTTACCTTATTATTGACATTGTCACTTTTTTTTTCTTTCCTTGGCAATCTTTACAAAAGGTTTGCAGTAGAAAATGTGCTGGCCTTCCCCGAAAATTAAGTCTGAATCGGACCTTTGAGGCCTTATTTCGCTGTTATTTTTTAATTTCTCATGAGTAACAATAGATTTACTGTACACTAAACGGAGAGCATTTCCATCATAATCAATTGCGGACATAAACGTAATTACATTAAATTTCGAAATAGATTGATTTGCTTCCCTTAAGTTCACTCTAGGAGACGTCTTTATTAGATGATGGTTAACTTAAAACTGAAGGCGAAGGTGGGAAAAAATGGCTGTTGTAGAACAACATCCGGGAACTTATGAAGAAGTATTTGTAAGCTGTTAATTGGTTTTTAAAAACCACCTGACAAATACGTCATTGTAAATGCACAGAAAGCTCCCCAACCCATGGGAAAAACGCTTGTGCAAGAAGTCCCCTTCAGTCTCTCAGATGTAAACCATGGACTTCGAGTGAAAACCATACAGTACTTCACATTTCAATCGATCGATATGTAAGTTATTATGCCCCAGCCCCTATTAAACAGAGAAAAATACCAAACTAGCCAGCACTCTTCCTTTTTTTTATAGCGAATTCCAGTTTCGTTAAAAACTAGAGTATCATATATTAACCAAACAAGGGGTGTATGTATGATAACGGCCACCTGTATGTATTATTATGGCTAACTTAGAATACGGCAGTGTAAGGGGGGGGTCGCAGGGAGCTGTTATCACCACCCCCACCCCCCGTTAGGTATGTAGGTATGGACACGGCTTGTAGGTTAGGTTAGGGGGGAAAGTTTAGCTTAGTTGACGTCTATTTTTAATCCACACGGGAGGAACTGGCAGCCGATATACAAAGGCTCCGAAAAACAATTATGGGGATCTCGGTGGAAAACCATGGTTTTTGGTGTGGGAAACACTATAAACGGGTAATTCGCAGCAATAATATTGGTCAGAAAGTGTTGATGTATGATGCTTTAATTACTATCAAAACTGGGATTCGCTGTGTGAAATGGAAGAGTGCTGGCTAGTTTGGCCTTTTTCTGTATATGTTAAATGGGGGCTGGGGCATGATAACTTACATATCGGTCGATTAAAAAGTGAAGGTTAATTCTTATTCTAACTCCATTGTTTACATTTTGGAGACTGATGGTGAATTATTGTCCATTGCATAGATTACATTCACTTTTGCCAGCTGTTGTGTTTTGTATGACATAATCATTAACTGGCGTTTTTTTACAGGTTGTGAGCTTCCAAATATTTATGCACAAGTTCCCTGATGTTGCTCTACATCAACTGTTTTATTCACCCTCCCCTTCAGATTTAGCTTCACCACCATCACAGAAAGACGTCCCCAAGAAGGAAATACAATCCATTTTGAAATTTATTGTAATAGTTTTCAAAATTTAGTGCTGTTTCATCTGTTGGCAATTGATTATGATAGACACTGTTCAGTGTATAGTTATTGTTTCTCAGGTGAAAGTAAAATTTTAAATATTAAACTTAGCCGGTGAATATATAATAGCTGACGTCTCGGACGGCTCGACAGAAACCAAAAACTCGCGAGCGATCGCCATGAAGGTTGCGGGTGTGACCACCAGCGCCGACTATCGGCCAGATACCACATATACTTGTAAACATCTCCAGTTCTTCTCTGTCGGTCTTATCGACAAGTTGATTCCGCTCGCTGATGACCTTGAGTTTTCGTCCTTTTTGGTGAAGTACTTTATTTTGGTTGTTTTTGAGCTTTCGCTGTGACGGGTGTTTTTCCTTCAATTAAAACTCTTGAAACCCTTTTTTGGCTAGTGTTTATTGTTGATGACTTTGGATTTGTTTTGGATTCTCTCTGATTGTTCAATATGGCTGACCCTTCTCCTATCCCTGGACCTAAATTTCGCAAGTGTAATGCTAGGGATTGTAACAAACGTCTTCCCAAGGCCTCTCTCGACCCACATACCGTTTGTTTTAATTGCCGGGGTAAATCCTGCCAATTAGGAGATCGGTGTGATGAGTGCGTGGTCTTGTCGGAATTCGACTGGCTTGAATATGATAAATATTCTCGTAAGCTGGAGAGAGATAGGGTGAGGAGAAGCTCCTCTAGGTCGTTGGCATTTTCCTCCTCCCATGCCCCTGAACCTAATCCTTCCCCTGTAGTAGTTGTTCCTGAACCCCCTACTAGCACTCATGAACCGTCCATGCGGGATATGTTTCTTGCGATTCAAGCTTTAGGCGAAAAAGTTGAGTCCTTAGCATCGGACCGTAACCAACTCATGTCAGATGTGAAGTTATTGAAGTGTCAGAGTGGTAAATCAGAAAATCGTAGTGATAAAGTGATAAGTGCGCAAAGTGTATTTAGTGTTGCGACCAAGGGTTCGTCTGTTCGTGCTTGTCGCTCCCCTAGTCCGAGACCTCTTTCAGGCTCCCCTGCACCAGGGAGAAGTAATGTCGTAGGACTTAAGGGGACGAGAGGCTTTAACCAATGTACAGACGTTCCCTCTTTGGTATCGGACGTTTCTCGTCAAGATCGCCCTTACCATAAGACGGGTGAGACTGTTTTCTCCTCGTCAGCCGAAGACTTTTCGCAAAAGAAACCTTGGCGCAAGGTTTCTAGACCCTTGAAGCGAAAGTCAGTCCCTTCAGGACAGGTCCAGCGTCCTGGCTGTAGCCATTGGGACAGCTCTGACCCTTTGCAGTCGTCGGAAGACTGTTCGCCTATTAAACGCAAACGTCAAACGGGGTCTGAGGGTCGCGGTAAAGGCAATGTTTTGCCAACACAGACGTTACCGTCGTCTCGGCCCGTTCCGACTCCCGTTGATCCTAAATGGATTGTCCTGCAGGACATGCAGACTAAGCTTGCCTCCCTTATGGAAGAGTATGACGTAGAGCAGGTTCACGATGATCCTTCGCTTTCGAGTCGCCGTTGCGCTGAACGAGACTCTGGCCGTCAGCCGCCCAAACGAGCATTTACTCGTCCGTTTGACGTTAGTGCTGACGTTTCTTGTACTTTGAAACGTGATGTCAGTAATTTTTCACGTCAGTCACGTGACATGGATCCTCCCTCGCTGCAGTCTCGTGTTGACTTTCAGCCGCTGCCGCAGTCTCGTGTTGACGTTCAGCCGCTGCCGCAGTCTCGTGTTAACGTTCAGCCGCTGCCGCCGCAGCCCCGACCTGACGTTCGCCGACCGGCTCAGTTGACTCGACTTGACGTTGAGCGTCAATCACCGCAGTCGAAGGTTGTTTTGGCTGCTCAGTCTATGCAGTCAAGGCAGTTCCGACGTGACGTCGAGCGTCAATCAACTTCAGTTGTTGTTGTTGGTCAGTCACAAGGATTTCAGTCCTTTCAGCAGCGGCGTGACGTCGCTTCCTCTACTGCTACTGCTGCTCCTTTGCTTGTTGACATTGCCTGTCAAGCGTTGCCGCCGCGGCAGGTCTCTCCTTTTCATGAGACTCGGCAATTGTCGGACGAGGTTCCTTCAGATGAGGAAGTTGCTGATCCTCCTCCTACTGATATTCCTTTGGGGACTTTGTCAGACGGAGAGGAGCCTAAAGCTGCTCAGCCCTCTATGGACTTTAAAAAAATCATGCTGATTTTTAAGGATCTGTTTCCGGACCATTTTGTAACTGCTGCTCCTCGTTCGCCGCCGTCAGAGTTTACGCTAGGCCTAGCTGCTTCGAAGCCGTCCTTTACTAAGCTAGTGCTCTCTCGCTCTTCTAAGAGAGCTTTACGTTTGCTAGGCGACTGGTTGATCACCAGGAGGAGTTTGGGGAAGACAGCCTTTGCTTTCCCTCCTTTTAAACTGGCTTCTAGAGCGAGCGTCTGGTATGACACGGGAGAAGTTCTCGGCTTGGGAGTTCCTGCCTCTGCCCAGGGAGACTTCTCAAGCCTCGTAGACTCTCCCCGTCGCCTGGCCATGAGACGCTCTAAAGTTTACTGGTCCTCCTCGGACCTTGACCATCTCCTCAAAGGGGTTTACAGGGCCTTCGAAGTTTTTAACTTCTTAGATTGGTCGCTAGGGGCCTTAAGCAGGAAGATCTCTTCGGCCGACCGTGATGTTTCCGTGCTTATTATGTCCTGCATGGACAAAGCCATCCGTGATGGCTCTAATGAGCTCGCCGCCACCTTTACGGCAGGAGTCCTGAAGAAGAGGGAGACTCTTTGCTCGTTCCTTTCGGCAGGAGTAACTCCCTGCCAAAGGTCGGAGCTTCTCTTTGCCCCGTTGTCATCTGCCTTGTTTCCTCAGCAGTTGATCAAGGATATTGCGGCTTCACTGGTGCAGAAGGATACCCACGACCTGATGGCTACGTCGGCGCGCAAGGCCGCTCCTTCATCGTCTTATGTCGTAAGACCCAAGATCGATACCCCAGCGACGAGGTTTATCCCGCCCTTTCGTGGCAGAGCCCCCAGTAGGGGAGGCGCTCGTGCCGACAGTAAAAGAGGCAAGAGGAGAGGATCCAAGTCCTCCCGTGGCAGAGTCTGACTGCCCACGTCCTCAGACAGCGGTAGGGGCCAGACTGAACAACTTCTGGCAGGCCTGGGAGAAGAGGGGTGCAGACCGAGAGTCTGTGTTGTTGCTCAAGGAGGGGTACAAAATACCGTTTGTACGGAGACCTCCTCTAGTAACAGTCCCTTTAGACCTCTCTCCCAGGTATCGAGAGGAGTCAAGGAGACAAGCTCTACATCAGCAGGTGTCTCAGTTGCTAGAGAAGGGAGCGGTGGTAAAGGTCTCGGACCTTCAATCACCGGGATTTTACAACCGTCTCTTCCTAGTCCCCAAGCATACAGGAGGTTGGAGGCCAGTGCTGGATGTCAGTGCGCTCAACGTTTTTGTTGTAAAAACAAAATTTACGATGGAGACCACGAAGTCCGTCCTAGCAGCGGTCAGAGAGGGAGACTGGATGGTCTCTCTCGACCTGCAGGATGCGTACTTCCACATTCCTATACACCCGGATTCTCAACCGTATCTAAGGTTTGTATACAGGAATGTGGTGTACCAGTTCCGAGCACTGTGCTTCGGCCTCAGCCCTGCTCCTCTTGTTTTTACGAGGCTCATGAGGAATGTGGCAAAATTTCTTCATTTATCGGGAATTCGAGCCTCCCTGTACCTGGACGACTGGCTACTCAGAGCGTCATCCCGTCATCGCTGTCTGCAGGACCTTCAATGGACGTTGGATCTTGCAAAGGAGTTGGGACTGTTAGTGAACTTAGAAAAGTCTCAACTGAATCCCTCCCAGACGATTCTCTATTTGGGGATGGAGATTCGCAGTCTAGCTTTTCGGGCTTTTCCGTCTGCCACCAGGATAGATCAAGCCTTGCTCAAAGTCCGACTCATGCTGAGAAAAGACCGTTGCTCAGTGAGAAGTTGGATGAGCCTCCTAGGGACTCTGTCATCCCTGGAACAATTTATCTCACTAGGGAGACTTCACCTTCGCCCTCTCCAGTTCCATCTAGACTCCCATTGGGACAAGGGCAAGACTTTGGAAGCTGTTTCAATCCCGATCTCCGAGCCAGTAAAGACGTGCCTGAACTGGTGGGACAGCAACATAAGTCTTCGAGAGGGTTTGTCCCTGGCGGTCAAGAACCCAAACCACGTGTTATTCTCAGACGCGTCGGATTTGGGTTGGGGAGCGACTCTGGACAGTCTGGAATGTTCGGGTCTTTGGACGTCGGATCAGAGGAGCCTGCACATCAACTGCAAGGAGCTGTTGGCTGTTCACTTGGCTTTGACGAGTTTCGAGAGTCTTCTACGAAACAAAGTGGTAGAGGTGAATTCGGACAACACCACGGCCTTGGCGTACATCTCCAAGCAAGGAGGCACTCACTCCCACACACTGTTCGTCATCGCAAGGGACCTCCTCATCTGGTCAAAAGATCGAGGCATCTCACTGTTGACAAGGTTCATCCAGGGGGAATTGAACGTCTTGGCGGACTGTCTCAGTCGGAGAGGTCAGGTGATCCCCACAGAATGGACCCTCCACAAGGACGTGTGCAAGAGTCTTTGGATGACTTGGGGTCAACCCACCATAGACCTCTTTGCGACCTCTTTGACCAAAAGGCTCCCGACCTATTGCTCTCCAGTCCCGGATCCAGAGGCAGCCCACATAGATGCCTTCCTGCTGGACTGGTCTCACCTGGACGCGTACGCATTCCCACCGTTCAAGATCATCAACAGGGTTCTGCAGAAGTTCGCCTCTCACGAAGGGACAAGGTTGACGTTGGTTGCTCCCCTCTGGCCCGCGAGAGAGTGGTTCACAGAGGTACTTCAATGGCTGGTAGACGTTCCAAGGAGTCTGCCTTTAAGGATGGATCTCTTACGGCAGCCCCTCGTAAGGAGTCTTCATCAAAGCCTCCCCGCGCTTCGTCTGACTGCCTTCAGACTATCGAAAGACTCTCAAGAGCTCGAGGATTTTCGAAGGAGGCAGCCAGAGCGATCGCGAGGGCTAGGAGAACATCTACCATCAAGGTCTACCAGTCGAAGTGGGAGGTCTTTAGAGATTGGTGCAAGTCATCATCCATTTCCTCTTCCAGTACCTCTGTAGCCCAAATTGCAGACTTTCTCCTGCATCTGAGAAATGTTCGCTCCCTCTCTGCTCCCACTATTAAGGGCTACAGGAGCATGTTGGCTTCTGTGTTCAGACATAGAGGCTTGGATCTGTCCAATAATAAAGATCTCCAAGATCTCCTTAAGTCCTTCGAGACCTCTAAGGAGCGCCGTATGTCAACTCCTGGTTGGAACTTAGACGTGGTCCTAAGGTTCCTAATGTCCGACAGGTTTGAGCCATTGCATTCAGCCTCCCTGAAGGATCTCACCCTCAAGACACTTTTTTTGGTGTGCTTGGCTTCGGCTAAAAGGGTCAGTGAGATCCATGCCTTTAGTAAAAACATCGGCTTCTCTACAGATAAAGCCACATGTTCGCTTCAGCTTGGTTTCTTGGCCAAAAATGAACTGCCTTCTCGTCCTTGGCCTAAATCTTTTGATATACCTTGCCTATCAGAGATCGTGGGCAACGAGATTGAAAGAGTACTGTGCCCAGTTAGAGCTCTTAAGTTTTATTTAGCTCGTACCAAATCTTTACGAGGTGGGTCTGAGGCCTTATGGTGCTCCGTTAAGAAGCCCTCATTGCCTATGTCTAAAAATGCTTTATCGTATTTTATTAGATTTTTAATCCGAGAGGCACATTCTCACTTAAGTGAAAAAGATCGTTGTTTACTTAAGGTCAAGACGCACGAAGTAAGAGCGATAGCAACTTCCGTGGCTTTTAAGCAAAACAGATCTCTGCGAAGTATTATGGACGCGACCTTTTGGAGGAGCAAGTCGGTGTTCGCTTCATTTTACTTAAAAGACGTCCAGACTCTTTATGAGGACTGCTACACACTGGGTCCATTCGTTGCAGCGAGTGCAGTAGTGGGTGAGGGTTCTACCACTACATTCCCTTAATCCCAATATCCTTTTAATCTTCTCTTGAAATGTTTTTTAATCTTGTCTTGGGTTGTACGGAAGACTGAGAAGTCTTTCGCATCCTTTTTGATTTGGCGGGTGGTCAAATGTCGTTTCTTGAGAGCGCCCAGATTAAGGGTTTTGATGAGGTCCTGTTGTATGGGTGGTTGCCCTGGATATAACAGCTCCTGGGAGTCTTTCAGCATCCTGAGAGGATGGCTGGGCTTCGTGAGGAAAGCGGACTAATAAGGCAGAGTAATCGTCAGAGTCAGCTTCCTTACCAGGTACCTAAATTTAATTGGGTTTTGTTATGATATATTGTCAAAAACTCATGAGCATATACGCCTTTATTGTATTAATACTGGTCTCTACCCACCACCATGGGTGTGAATCACCTATTATATATTCACCGGCTAAGTTTAATATTTAAAAATGATATTTTGATTATAAAATAAATTTTTGAATATACTTACCCAGTGAATATATAAATTAAAGGCCCTCCCTTCCTCCCCGATAGAGACCCAGCGGAATGAGAAGAACTGGAGTTGTTTACAAGTAAATGTGGTATCTGGCCGATAGTCGGCGCTGGTGGTCACACCCGCAACCTTCATGGCGATCGCTCGCGAGTTTTTGGTTTCTGTCGAGCCGTCCGAGACGTCAGCTATTATATATTCACCGGGTAAGTATATTCAAAAATTTATTTTATAATCAAAATATCTTAATAACCGCGAAATAAGGACCCACGGGTTTTGCATGGATAGCTCAACATGTACCACTTATCAGAACACAGGAGCAGTGATGTAGTGTTAGTGCTGTGAGCGCAAGGAGCCTCTACCGAGCAAAAACCATTAGAAAACTAAAAATATATCCCCGAAATTATGACTTATGGGGCTTGCGAGCGCAGCTCAACATGTACTGTTTGCCAGAACAGGAGTAGTAGTTATGTAATGTTAATTTTGCAAGCCACGGCAGAGTAAAAACCATTAGAAAGAAACAATATCCAACAGTTTTGTAGATTTGAGAACAAAGTCCTCAGAAGAATATTGGGAGTTCAATGGCAGGACAGGATTAGAAATGAAATTACAAGAAAGATTACTTGAGTGCCATGTGTGAATGAGATCATGGTGAGGGTAAATAGATATGGTTTGGGCATGCTCTTTGTACTTCCCAAGAGAGGTTAGTTCACCAAACTTTCAACTGGGCTCTGCAAGGCACTAGAAGAGTTGGAACACCCAGGCCTACGTGGCTGAGGACTATAAAACGGGAAGTAGGAGATGATGAATGGAGAAGTACTGTATTGATTAAAAAGCTCAAGATAGAGACGATGGGGGAAATCTAACCGAGGCCCTTTGCGTCAATAGGCGTGGGAGGAGATGATGATGATGAAGTGAATCATAGATAATTATAATACTTTAATTTTCAAACACCTACATGAACCATATGATCAGCCTGTGCTTTACGCGAGTTTATACTTCGCGATTTCATGTACTGTATATGCGATAGAACACCGCAATACCTATTAAATAAAAATTTTAAATATAAAACTTACCCTCTTTTCATATAAGAATGGCTAACGTCCCTGATGCTCGGCAGGAAATTCAAAATCTTGCGCGGCTATCGCAGCTATGCCAGGTGTACACTAGTGCCCTCGCGGTACTACAGGTAGAACTATACCCAACTTCTTCAGATTTTTCCCTGCCGCCATGGCGGGCTGTTCTATTGGAAATTCTCTCTCGCTTTTTACTCTGTTTGGACGTTATTTGGTGATGTATTAACATATTTTGAGGTTGGGCTTTCGCTTTTTTGTTTTATTTGAACTGTGATCATGTATTTATAACTTAGAAAGCCGATCGTCAGTCTAAGCGTGATGACGTTTGCCAAATGGCGGAGCAAGCCGCGAAGCGGCAGGATGAGAGCAGGCGCGAGGCGCAAGCGGAGCCTGAGCGGAATCATGACGAGGCTCAGAAGTTAATTGATGAAGGTGCTGAGCGTCGGCGGCAGCACCAGGCAAGCGCCAAGCGCCAGCGTGATGACCCACACCAGTCGAGTCATGAATGGGCAGAGCGCCAGTGCGAGCAGCGCGTGAGCGCGACGTGTCAGGACGCCGCGGAGTGGTAGCGTGAGCATCGCGTGAGCGCGACACGCCGGGATGCTGCGGAGCGCCAGCGCCAGCTAGATTCATCCTATTATAAAATCAATCGTTACAGCAAACGCAAGGCGAGTGGCTGTCAATTGGATGTGGATATGGAACAACGCAAGTGCGCCCATGTCGCCACTGATGCGCCTGCACAGCTCCAATCTCTGATT
Source organism: Palaemon carinicauda (assembly GCF_036898095.1). Lineage (NCBI taxonomy): Eukaryota > Metazoa > Arthropoda > Malacostraca > Decapoda > Palaemonidae > Palaemon > Palaemon carinicauda. Next base: position 72,250,143 of record NC_090757.1, read on the forward strand.
TGTTAGAAAAAGATCCGGATGAGGTTCTCTCTCACGAGGAACAACTGGAGGATATCTCGGAGGGAGAGGAGGAGAAACCACCTCAACATTCGGTGGACTTCAAAAAGCTAATGCTAGTCTTCTCGGAATTATTTCCAGATTATTTTACACCAGTTGCTCCGCGATCTCCCCCTTCTGAGTTTACCTTAGGCAAGGCAGCGAAGACTTCCTTTTATACAAAAATGGTGCTTTCCCGCTCTTCTAAGAGAACATTGAAATTAATGGGAGCATGGATGGATTCAAGAAAAGCTCTGGGCAAGACATGCTTCGCTTTTCCACCAGCCAAGTTAGCTTCTAAGTCGAACGTTTGGTATGAGACGGGGCAGGTCTTGGGTTTGGGAGTTCCAGCGTCTGCGCAGGAAGACTTCTCAAACCTGGTGGACTCTTCCCGTCTCCTAGCCATGAGAAAGACTAGAGTGTGGTGGTCAATGTAGGAGTTTGACCATCTCTTGAAAGGATTGTTCAGAGCGTTTGAGGTATTTGATTTACTTGACTGGTCACTGGGAGCCTTAAGCAAGTAGTCTTATTCAACTTATGTCTTGTATGGACAGGGCAGTCAGGGATGGTTCTAACGAGCTGGCTGCTTTGTTTACTGCAGGGGTTATAAAGAAAAGAGCTACTTTGTGTTCCTTCCTCTCTGCGGGCGTCACTCCATGTCAGAGATCGGAGTTGCTTTTTGTGCCCATGTCTTCAGCTCTTTTTCCGCAGGATTTAGTTAAGGAAGTGGCTGCAAATTTGACTCAGAAGGCTACTCAGGATTTGGTTACTAAAACAGCCAGTAAGGTTTTGCCTACGTCCTTCTCTTCTCGTAGAACTAAGGAGGGGACATCATATTCTCATTCTGCTCAGCCCTTTCGAGGTAAACCTACAGGGAGAAGTACTTTCAAACCAGAGCCAAGGAAGCAGAGGAAAAGAGAAGTTGAGCCCAGTCGAGGCAGGGTCTGACTGCTCTCCCTTTCAAGCAGCAGTGGGAGCCAGGCTAAACAACTTCTGGCGGGCCTGGGAAAAGAATGGAGCGGACCCTTGGTCCGTACGTCTTCTATTTAATCAGAGCACAGCTTCAATTGGATGATGTTCCATGGTCTTCCTGTCTAGGAGGTTAATCGTCATGTAGGCATGGGAACAGAACTTACCCTCACAGCAGTTGTATTGTGATTCTTAAACGAGAAGCAATCGAGTGTGTTTTTTCTTCCACGAGAGGAGCGGAAGTCAGACGAATCACATATAATCCTGGTTCTTCCTCTGGAATCTGAAGCACATTCAGGGAAGAAAGATTTTGTCCTCTTAGAAGGACGCAAAACCTAGACTTTGTCATCAACAATCAATTACGTCCGAGACCTTTCAGGAGTCGTATGTTTTCTAGTAACTTATCCCTCAGTTACTGATGTTCGCCGGAAGTTTTTTCTGTTGAAAAAAGGCGACGTGTCAGCGCCAAAATTGGGTAAGACACATAATTCTTCGAGAGAAGAGGTGCCCAGTTTGCTTCTGTTTAGTACTTTCTTCGGGGTCGAGCGACTACTTTTGACGGTATCTCATAGCATGGGATATGTTCAGGTCACGCACAAGACGCGCTGGAAATGTCATAGGGACTCTCCCAGGTTGCTCACGGCTGCGGTTGATAATCTCTCTTAGCCTTCGCTCACGCTTGAGTTGGCGCACAAGCTGCCCCGCGAGTGTAGAGTTGGTCTGAGCTAAAAGAGGTCAATTTCATCTCTTTTTAGCGTTTACGATTCTTGGGGGGGAAAAATGTTTTCTCCTAAAAGAGTAAGGACTACCATAGATCAAAGGGATGGTTTTCCGTTAGTATCAGACAGCGTAGTTCTCCGATGCTCAGCAACGTCTCCTCGCAAAGATAGGCTCTTGTTGCGGGAGGCATTAATGCATTTGCTTGTAGCGGCACAGACGCGCACGCGGTCACAGACGCTGACAGTCAAAGTTGATCCTTTCAACTAGTTGTCCCATTCTCGCGATCTGCGGGATACGCGTCTCCACTCATACGGACGCATGCTACACGCGAGCATCTCTCGACAAACATGTCAACCTGAAATCCTAAGCAATCTAGACGCATGTGCCAACCTGGACATATACTGAATAAGGTCAGTCAGGTTTTTCCACATCATGATAGACTAACAGTTGCTCCTTTGTGCCACTGACCGGACACGATGCTGTTGCCTACTTGCAGCACGCTGTAGATTTACAGCAGGCAAGACGTACACAGAGCGCTGTATCCACTCGACAAGGTGAACGCATACAGCACGCTAGCACCTTACAGGGATGCAAGCACATGCGACATTATAGTCGCATATTAGACGTATACAGTCTAGTCTTTGGCTCACTGCAGTATGGACAGACTGTTGTCTTTTCTTCGTGTCGCTCTCGCCTCACAGCTTACGCTTTCTTGCGTCAAACTTTGACTTTAAGTGTGTTGAACACTTGTTGGTACACACGATCAGGTCTTAACTTCACAGCATGAGGTTCATGTTGTTGATGCTTCTTTTCAGCAAGCCTAGCTTCAGTATCGGTTTCTTGCGACGGATATGGATGCGTGTTGGGAGGAGGTCTAGATCTTGACTCTCTCTCTCACGACATGTTGAGCATATACAGCAGGCTGGAACCATACTGGACCCATACTGGGATCATGCTGGGTGCTTGCTGGAAGCATGTCATCAGTCCGTTTATTCCTGTGTCAGGATCACGAACACTTTATTTTAAGCCATCAAGCTTTAGGTCTAGCTGCCTCCAGTATTTTGGAAAAGCCCTATGATCAAGAGGTTGTTCGAAGGAGACAGCTGAGGCTATCGCTTGTACAAGGGACCTTTGCCTCAAGCTTTTACAACCCAAATAGGGTGTTTTATGAAGTAGTGTAGAGCTAAAGGGCTCTTCATTTGGTAACTCTAAGACAAGCGGCCTGTTTCTTCTTAGACCTTGGAAGAAAACACATTTATTCCTCCTCGACCATCAAGGGTTACAGGAGTATGCGGACAGCTATCTGCAGACGCAGAAGATTGCATCTATCAAATAAAGACCTTATAGATCTTCACAGATCATTTGAGATGACTTGGAATGGTCAGCAAGATGCGCCAGCCTAAAATGTAGGGGTCGTTTCTGGAATTTCGCGGTAGTGACAGATCCGAGTCTTTACACTTGGTTTCTTTTTAAGGCCTAACTTTGGAGACTTTCTTACTAAGTCTACCATAGTTGAGAGTCAGTGAAGTTCAATCTTTTAGCAAGAACATGGACTTCACAATGGTTAAGCCATAGGCACCTTGCAACCTGGATTCTTGATCATTAACAAACGTCCTTCTCATCCATGGCCTAAATCATTCGGGATCTTTATCCTCTTGGATTTGGTTTGTCAAGGGCTGCGAAGAGTATTTTACCTGGTTAAAATGATGAAGTTTTATCGGGACAGGACCAAAGAGGTTAAGAGTCTATTCATGACTCTTTGGTGCACGGTCAAGAAGCCTGCGCTATCTATGTCTAAAACGCTCTATCGTCTGGTATAGACTTTAATTACAAGAGTTCTTTCATACTGTTGTGTAACAGATCGTAACATGTCGAAAGAGTAAAGACTCATGAAGTTAGAGCTATAGGAGCTTCTGTAACTTTTAAACTAATCTGTTCTCTGCAAAGCATCGCGTATACAGCCTTGTGAAGGGGTAATCCTGTATTCGCCTTCCATTTCTTAGACTGTATCCAGTCTCTTTATGAGGACGTCTACGTTTTGGGATCACTCGTAACGAGTGCAGTAGTAGGCGAGACATTTACCACTACATTTCCCTAGATTCCTAGTACCCCTGTTCTTCTCTTGGAACTGTTATATATATTTTTTATGATTGTACGTGAAGATTGGTTGACAATCTTCCGCAATCTTTGATCTAGTCAGGTGGTCATTTTGTTCCTAGAGAGTGCCCGAAATAAGGGTATTAATTGAGGTCCTGTCATGTTATAGGTTATTGAACCGTTTGACAGCTCCTAGAGATCATCAGCTCCCTGGGTGGACCGCTGGATCTTCTAAGGATAGCAGACAAAATGAGGCAGAGCATTGCTGTCAGCTTCCATATCAGGTGAGAACCTCTTAAATGGTTTGTGTAACACTTAAGTGAATTTCCAATTATGTAGCTGTCTCTGACCCACCACCAAGGGTGTTAATCAGCCATTCTTATATAACCAGCGGGTAAGTTTTATATTTAAAAATTTATTTTCATAATAAAATAAATTTTTGAATATACTTACCCACTGGTTATATAAGTTAAAAACCCACCCTCCTCCCCTCTAGAGACCATGGGGCATGGAAAATCTGAAGAAGTTAGGTATAGTTCTACCTGTAGTACCGCGAGGGCACTAGTGTACACCTGGCATAGCTGCGATAGCCGCGCGAGAATTTGAATTTGCTGCCGAGCGTCAGGGACGTTAGCCATTCTTATATAACCAGCGGGTAAGTATATTAGAAAATTTATTTTATTATGAAAATAACATATCAAATATTCACGATAAAAAAAGTCTCGCGCTTCGATGATTCTAAATAGCCCGTGCTCCTTTCCACTGGGCTTGCTTCGAGTACTTGCTTCTCTCCACCCAGCTCAACCCAGCTCTAGCTGTACACTGAATATCCATTTACTGTTGTAGAAAATTGCAGCTATTTTTTAAATACTATATATTTCGGCATATAAGACGACCCTTTATACTAAAAAAAAAATCACCCCAAAAATGGAGGTCATCCTGGCTAATAGTAACAAAAATTGAACCTATAATCCTGTGATGTATTGGTACTGGTAGATAACTCTTCGACTCTTCAGCCTCGTCATTGCAGCCGTCCCCCACAGATGGGTCTCCGTTTCAGTCGTCTCCTGGCCCTCGACCTTCGCTTGTTCCTGGATCTTCTCCTGACGACGCTGCCTGCTCCTTCACGCTTTACAGAGTGCCCACGCTCTCCAGATCGTCAGTGCTCTACAACGCTTCAGCGTTCGCTAGACCAACAGCCTTCATCTGCTTGTCTTCAGCGCCTTCCAATGCCCCAGCGATCCTCCGATCGCTAGCACTCTCCAGTGCAGCCTCACCGTTCTAGGGAGCAACGTTTGCCAGCTCGCCAGCGCTCTCAAGCCAACCTACGCGGCAATAGTCTTTCACGCGCGCGCCAACAGACTTGCACGCGCACGCCGACGATCTTTCGCGCTCGGGCGGCGATGGTCTCCCACGCGCGCCCCAATGATTTTCCGCGCATGCGCCTACGATTTTCCCCGCGTGCGCGTGACGACAATTTTCCGCTCGTGCGCGTGACGACAATTTTCCGCGTGTGAGCGCCAATGCTCTTGCTCGCACGCCAAAAGTCTTCTGCTTGCGCGCGCCGACGATCTTCCACGCGCGAGCACCGATGGTCTCCCGCGCGCTCTAGCGCCAATGTTCTTGCGGTGCCGATATTCTGCGCACGGGCGCCGATGATTTTCCGCGCAAGCGCCAATGCTCTTGCGCACGCGCGCGCCAAAATTATTACACGCGCCAATAGTCTTGCACGCGCGCGTGGCAACAGTTCCACGGGCGCCTACGGTCTCCTGCGCATGTGTGCGCCGACTTTTTCCGCGCACGGGCGCCGATGGTCTCCTGCACGCGCGCCAACAGTCTTGCGCGCGAGTGAGCTCACCAACAGTCTAGGTCGCATGCGCGCCGACGGCCTTCGCGCCGACGGCCTTCGCGCGCGCGCTCCAATAATCTTGAGTGCGCGTACGCAGCCTTTCGCGCGCGCCGACGGTGTTCTGCGCACGGGCGCCGATGGTCCTCCGCACGCGCGTGCCAACAGTCTCCACGTAGTACTCTCACGCACGCGCCAATGCACCCACCCTTGCGCAACCAGTCACACACTTCGGTGCATTCTAGGGAGAATGCACAAAACTACACAGTGCCTTACTGGCCGTCAGCGCTCTTCCTCACTTTCCTGCGCCCTCCTGCGCAGTTACGGTCCCGGATCCAATGCGCCAGCTCTTTCCAAAGAGTCAAGGCTCGCAAATCCTATGCACCAGCTCTTGCCTAAGAGCCAGCGCTTGCCTGCTTTCCAGGCAGATATTAAGCACCAGCATCATCTTGTGTACCATCGCTCCAGTACTCTCCTACACACTCGCGCAATAGTCAGTAAAAAGGAATAAAACTTTATGGACAGGTCACAATTGCCCCATTCCTCCCCGCAAACACATAAACATTGCCACCGGGAAAAGAGGAATAAGGCTTCACAGAAGGATTCAAGATCCCAAAGATTCCATCCTACAAGGGGAATCGAAACGGGGAATCCTTGGTCCCTGTCTCCTCTGAAGTTTCTTTTTCCTTGACAGACCACTGTCAGCAAACAGGAAAGCATCAACAGAATGATCTCTAGATCACTGTTTGCTGATGGCTAGTTCACAGTTTACTGATCGCTAGATTGCCGATCACCAGATCGCCAATTGCTAGCTTAATGCTGAGCTTTGACCTCTAGTCCCTCCAATGACTAATGATCTCCAATTGCTAGTGTTTCCAATTACCGATTGCCAGTCAATAACCAGTCATCAGCTTACTGATCACTAGATCACCGATGGGCAGCTCATCTTTCTTCGATCATTGAACTCAGCTCGCTGGTCAGACCATCTTCAGCTTGCTCATCTCTGACCAACTGGGGTGGACCATAATCAGCTTGCTGATCTCGAACTCACCATCGGCTCACAGACCACCGATTCATCGGTCATCGGCAATTTGCCAGCAGTTCGTGACTCGAACTTACTAGTCAACCGCTTCCTGTAGTTCCAAGATCAGAAGGTATACAACATACTTCTCGCTACTGGCTGTTCGCCATCACACTAAAGTGATCGGCAAACGTTCGACAACCCTCATCAACGGCTAGCCGACAGGGAACTACTTGCGAGCACTCTCCAACTGCACAGTAACCACGATACTCGACGGTTAACCATTGGTTAACATTCGCCAGATTGATTCTATTCTAAGGAATAGCATCAATCCCATCAGGGCGCATGGTAAGGCTAAGCGTTGCCTTCCTTCTGTTAGTTAAAGTAATTCTCTTTCAGAAAAGAATTCTTACACTGGGTATCGTGCCTGATCCTTTACGACACGAGTCAAGACTCCAGCGTCGACAATCTTCCATGCAAAAGGATCAGCAAGGAGCCGTCCCTTTGGGTCGATGTCCACACCATGTTGGATTTCGAACAAGGGCTAAGACCTCAGGTCATCTTTTGCACACTGGACCTAAAGGATACTTATTCCCAGTCCAAACCATCCATCTAGGAAGGTTGGAAGATTCAGTTTAGACAAACAAGAAACACCAGTTCAGGGCACTGTGCTTCGGTCTTTCCACTACACCCATCCTGGTCTCACAGGATCGGCTTCTGTCTAATCTCTCTCAGGACGACTGACTGACCTTAGAAGACTCAGTGGCAACCTTGCATTAACATTGGAACTTCTGAAGTCTTTTTTACCAAGATCCAGTGATCAGGGTAAACCTACAGAAGTCTTCCTTACTTCCCTCCCAGGAGACTGGTGTATCTGGGAATGATTCTAGACACCAATCTCCACAAAACCTTCTCGAAACGAGAACGACTTCCATTCCAAGAGACTTGAGTTGGGACAAAGAAGAAAGGAGGGACCATAGTGCTGCACCACACAACCTCAGCCCTCTGGACAGAACCCGAAAGTACCTTCACTTAAATCTCTTAAGAGATGAAGGCCAACTTTCTGGTCCTTCAGCAGCCTTATCGCTTCCTAACAGACCACACCACATAGAGACTCACATCGACAAGCAAGAAGGAACTTTTTCGTAGCCTCTTCTCATCTAATAGTATAAACACTAAGATGGGCCAAAGTCTGTTCGGTACCACTATCAGCCCGCTTCATTCCAGACTGGAAGAACGTGCTCGCCGACAATCTGTGCACAGCATCTCAGATAAGGTATACCGAATGGACTTTGGATCGCTAACAAAGTCCTGACTTTACGAGGTCCTCCAACTAGGGGTCTGTTCGCAACGCTCCTGAATCTCAAGCTTCCGTTGCTCACCAGCCCTAGACCCCAAGGCTCTCTGGCGACAATGGTGGGTACAGCAATGACGTTTACGTCTCGTCCCTGTTTTATATGGAGAAGGGCACTCAAGAAGGCTAGAACATTGGTTAACCTCTCAAGGCCTCTCCTAGCTCCGCTATGGCATTATGCAGAACGGTCTCCAAACCTTTTGCAGCTCTTGATAGAGTCTCCAAGAGAACCTTCTCCACATCACAGACAACCCACTTCGACACCTACCACAAGCTATAGCTTTGCTATGATTGTACGCCTGAAGACTACCCAATACTTCTTTGCGAAAAGGTTGTTTAGATATCTTAGGAATTCCTCAGCATCAGTCTACCAGGCAGTATAATGTCTTGTGTGGTTGGTGTCATGGGAAAGTGTGTCTCTCCACTTGATACCTCGATTCCAGCAATAGCGGAATCCTGGAGTATATACAAGAGGAAAAGACCCCCTATTCAGTTCCGACAGGTAAAGATGATCACTCAACCTTGATCCTTCACCTTCAAACTGAAAGAAAGGGACACCCTCTCATCGATAGACTTTTCCTAACTCATACGGACTTACAACTTGCCTTTCCCCAGTCGGAATTGAGACCTTCCTCTCGGAACATGGTTCAAATCTCCGATCCTTAAAGGGACCTCCCTATGTTCCACTTCACCAGGCAACAAATTTTCTCCTGATTTAAGAACACAATGTTCCTACACACTCGGGCAGCAACCATACGAGTAACTTCATGGTCTCTCTTTCGACATCGCCCGTTATTGGGAAGGGCGAAAGACAATGTTCAGTTTCGTCCCTGAGTATGTCGCCAGACACAGTCTCCAAAGGTGACGGATCCTACACAAGTCTCAACTCGGTAATGGACGATCCAGATCATCCGTTACTGTACCCAGGGTAAGGTATGAGACTTTACCTAAAGAAAACGGCAACAGCCTGCCCAGGTCCCTTCTCTTGTCAGTACTGGAAGAGACTAGAGAAGGATCACTGAAACATCATCTCGACATGACCACTCACAGTGTCAGGGGCATAACTATGCCCCTGGTCCTTCTTAACAGATTACAGTGAACCCTCGTTTATCGCGGTAGATAGGTTCCAGACCCGGCCGCAATAGGTGAAAATCCGCCAAGTAGTGACATCATATTTACCTATTTATTTAACATGTATATTCGGACTTTTAAAACCTTCCCTTGTACGTAGTACTGTTAACAAAACACCCTTTAATGTACAGAACACTTAATGCATGTACTACAGCACCCTAAACTAAAACAGGCACAAATATTAAAGGCGATTTTATATCATGCGTTTCCTAAACACCTAAAAAGCACGATAAAAAATGGCAACCAATGTTTTGTTTACGTTCATCTCTGATCATAATGAAGAAACAAACTCATTTAGTGTACACATGTATGTATAGGTTAGTTTTTGCATCGATTATATTGATTATACAGTATGTTGATTTTTTTATTACCAATGTTTTACGTACTTAATTTTTCTTAGGACTTCCAAATGAAATTTTTTTCTTTATGACGCCGCCTGAAATGACGGCGTCATAAAGTACTGTACGCTCAGTAAACAACCACGCTCAGAACAAAGAAGGCATTTAACGCGCATGATGAAAGTGATAAATAATGATATTTACAGTAAAAGCATTTACAAAATATGTTACTGTATTAGTACAAATATAATTTACCGTATCTATATAAAATCATACAGTACATACTGTACGTAGCAAAGCAGGAAAACAATTTACGAGAGAGAGAGAGAGAGAGAGAGAGAGAGAGAGAGAGAGAGAGAGAGAGATTGTTTTACGTACGTACAATTGTAAATTTTAAACAAAAAAAATATGATAGGTTACAACATGTAGACTTTTAAAACCTTCCCTTTAACTTAATGCATACAGTACTAAACTATAAAACAGGCACAAATATTAGAATCTGAGAATATTAAAGTAAAAAATAAAGATTGTTACTGTACTCACCACGAAAGAAGTTCAAGAAAAACTTGAATGATGATGGCGATGAATTTGCTGCACAGTAGAAATGATGATGATGAAGCTGATGATGTGTTCTACTGTGCAGCCAGGTAGTATTTTACGTCTCTTCAGACGGAGGTGTCTTTTCCTGGGACACCTCTTCAACTTCTTCCTGGGAAAGTTCTTCAATTTCTTCCAAAGGCGTACTAGCAGGAGGAACTGGCTCATTTTTGCGAGGCTGGAAGAACATTGTGATCGGAAGTTGTTGCCGCTGCTTCTTTTTTCGATCTAAGAGTATCTTGTAGGGAGTCATTATGTCATCAACCTTGTTGCAGAATTGCATCGACCGAACCATATCCTCGTCCCACTCTTGCAACATTTCTTTCAACTCCTTCGCATGGTTGCAGGCCTTGGCAAGCCGTTCTAATGTTAAGCCCGTTTCTTCGACATTTTCTTGGGTCTCTTCCTGGGTTTCACTCTTCTTCGCTTGCCGATTTCGTCAGGTCTTCTAGGTCTGCGTCAGTTAGGGGCTGGGAATGGCAGTCCAACAACTCGTCGACGTCTTCAGTCGTCATGTCACCAAACCCGTCACCTCCAATTATGGCAGCCAACTGCACAGATTTGCGTATTGCAGAGTGTTGGATTTCAGCAGGTGTAAATCCCTCGTCGTTGTAAACAATCTGGGGCCACAACTTCTTCCAGCTCGCATTCACGGTTGCAGGTTTCATCTCTTGCAGTGCCTTCTGAATATTCTGCAGGCACGTGGCTATGGTGTACTGCCGCCAGTACGCCTTCTAGTTAAAATCTTCATCCTCATCATCTTGGGCAGCATCCACACATGCAACGAGGTCTGCCAAGGTATTCTTCGTGTAGAGGGCCTTGAACGCCCTGATAACCCCCTGGTCCATCGGTTGAATTAATGACGTGGTGTTGGGTGGCAGGAACTCAACCTGAATGCCCTCATGCGACAGGTCAGTTGCGTGTCCACCAGCGTTATCCATAAGGAGAAGGATCTTGAATGTCAAGCCCTTCTCTAAGAGATATTTTGCTGACTTGCGGGATAAAACACTGATGGAACCAGTTGGAGGTCAGCATCTTCGTAATCCATGCTTTTTGATTATGCATCCAGTACACGGGAAGGAGATTCTTATCTTTATTTTTCAAAGCGCGAGGATTTTTCGACTTATAAATAAGCCCCGGCTTTAGCAAAAATCCAGCAGCATTGCCACACATCACGAGGGTAACGCGATCCTTGAATGCTTTAAAGCCAGAGGCTTTGGCTTCCTCTTTGAACAGGAAAGTTCGCGACGGCATTCTCTTCCAAAACAAGCCGGTCTCATCCATATTAAACACTTGTTCCGGCTTGTATCCACCTTCGGCGATAATCTTCTTGAATGTCTGGTTCGCGTAAGTTTCAGCAGCGGCAGTGTCAGCCGAAGCAGCCTCGCCATGCAGGGAAACGCTTTTCAGGGCGAAGCATTTCTGAAACTTCGCGAACCATCCTTTGCTGGCGGAAAAACGTTGTTTCTGAGGCTGGGAATCAGTGGATGTCCCTCGTTGAGGATCATCTGCATCATCATCATCTTCAGCATGGTTGCCGTCGTCGTCTTGAGGTTCCTTTGCAGCAAAATTCTCATATAAGCTCAAAGCCTTTGTTCGGATGGTGTTCGTATCCAAGGCTATGTTCTTCTTCCGGCAGTCGGCAATCCACACAGCTAAAGCACCTTCCATGCGTACGATGGTTTTATTACGCGTTGTAACGACTCGCTTCGCTGATCTGCTAAAGGTGATTGCAGCCGTCTTTCTAATGTTCGCCTCGTCCTTCTTGATATAGCGAACAGTAGATTCGTTGATTCCAAAATGGCGCGCCGCGGCCGCGTAACTTCTACCGTCTTTTAACATATCGAGAAGCGTAACCTTCTCAGCAATTGTCATCATCCTTCGGTGGCGTTTAGGCTCACTACCAGCCTTAGTAGAAGCAGAACGCTTGGGAGGCATTGTACAGTAGGATTTAACAAAAAGTTCAACTTAAAAAGGTCGCACACAGCACAGATTAAACTTCACAAACTTAAGAACGTCTACTCAGCGATACGCCGTAAGAGAAAGTGGACGACCCGGGCCCGCGAGAACCTAGATGCTGGAAGCTGGAGATGCGGGCAAAACACCAATCACAGGCTAGATAACAAAACTTGAGTTCTGATTCGTCATCTATCAGCGCTTGAACCAATCACAACCCGTCTTACAGTATATGATGCGTAGGTTACCAACTCAAAGTACAAGATACCCCGCGCATACCGTACGTACAGTATTAATAATAATAATAATAAATAATGATAATAATACAGTACTGTAATAACAATAATAATAATGATAATAATAATAACAATCATAATTTTATTAACAACAACAACAATAATAATAATAATAACAATAATAATAATAGCTTTACGTATGCTATTTTATTCTTTTGTAGGATGTGTGTGTGTCTCTCTCTCTCTCTCTCTCTCTCTCTCTCTCTCTCTCTCTCTCTCTCTCTCTCTCTCTCTCTCTCTCTCGTACGCTTATTCGAAATGTGATTTTTGCAACAAAGAATATTATTGGATGCAGTACTACGTACGTATACATACAAAAGATTCATGGAAAAGAAGCACATCCATTATATTTGTAGTACAGTAGTAGCCATCAGCAGCCTTACACCATTCTAATATTGTATGACTGCATCTGATTTGCGTTTCATGTTCGATTTAATTTTACTACGTACTGTATACAGTACTGAATTATCGTATGATAATAATACAGTAATAATAATAATAATAATGATAATAATAATAACAATAATAATTTTATTAACAACAACAACAATAATAATAATAATAACAATAATAATAATAGCTTTACGTATGCTATTTTATTCTTTTGTAGGATGTGTGTCTCTCTCTCTCTCTCTCTCTATCTCTCTCTCTCTCGTACGCTTATTCGAAATGTGATTTTTGCAACAAAGAATATTATTGGATGCAGTACTACGTATGTATACATACAAAAGAATCATGGAAAAGATGCACATCCATTACATTTGTAGTACAGTAGTAGCCATCAGCAGCCTTACACCATTCTAATATGGTATGACTGCATCTGATTTGCGTTTCATGTTCGATTTAATTTTACTACGTACTGTATACAGTACTGTACTATCGTATGATCACATTCTCTTTTCGTGTTTTATTTCTTTCTGTGCTGAATTATATATCATATGTAATGCAATGAACAATCAGTAAGAGCAGATATTACTAATTACAGTATTAATGGAATTACAGGTAACGAAATATGACAAATTCGAAGATAATTTGTATTTTTCCTAACCATACAAACCTTAGCTATTTACAAAGGGTTATTACTTTTAGCGTAGCTGAAATGGCGAGCCATTAGAATTTAACGAGGGTGTATTACCCCCGCGCTAGTTAGCGGGGGGGTAGGGGAGTGGTAGCTAGCTACCCCTCCTCCCCCTCACACACAGGTGAATACTCACTTTCACTTAGAGGTAGGACTTGTCTTGGGGGACAGGGCTGGCGGGCAAATATGTGTAAATAGCTAAGGTTTGTATGGTTAGGAAAAATACAAATTATCTTCGAATTTGTCATTTGTTCCGTAACCGAAATACAAACCACGCTATTTACAAAGGGTGACTTATCCCTTAGGAAGGGTGGAAAGTCCCCAGCCATACTGGCTTTGGCTTTACCCGGGGACTCAGAATCCGAGTGAGTCGCACTCGAGAAAAGGAGTCCCTGCACCTCACAAGTTCCTTGCACCGCAAGGAACCATGTGGCCTACGTAAGCTTGTGTGTGAAGGAAGAAGTGTGACCCGTCCTAGGCAGTTGACCTGGAGTTCCAGAAGGAACTCTGGGTTAGGACGTTCCCAATACCACCTCGTCAGGGTATGGGGGACGCGACAGTATTGACTCAATACTCGGAACACAAGGAAGCATGGTTTACCTGCAGAGGTTCGAGGTCAGCTATGCAGAGACCAGGATGCTGCTTCCCCGTAGAGGGGATGATGAAGAAAGAAGTAAGGGCCAGACATACTTCTTTCGTTCATGCAGACTAAAACCTGATAACAATGCCCTCAACCTTCTGCTACCTGTCCAAAAAGGAGCCTGAGGTTAGACCAGCTGTTGTGTAGCCACCACAGAGCGATAGAAAACGTATCGAGACTCCTGTGGGTCACGCCCTGCAGGAAGCGGGCTGCGAAGGTCATCAGACGCTTCCAGACTCCAGCTTGTAGCACCTGCGTCACAGAGTAGTATTACTCGAAGGCGAGGGACGTTGCGATGTATCCAACATCGTGCTGTAGGGCGACGTGACGGGGGAGGGTCTGAAGACAGGTCGAGATGAATGTCCTTGAGTCCGGGCTGAAGAGGTATACTGGTGACTCTCCCCCCATGTCCTCCTTGTGTTCCCAAATCGGCTGCAACTGAGGCCAAACTGCAGCTGTTCCCAGCGCTAACCTCTCGATTCCTGTACTGGCAAGAAAGAGAAGGTCTTGGGACATCAGACACAGAATGGAGACTCAAAATCTTGAATGAATCGGACCGAAGGGTCGGGACCCTCAGATTCTGAGTCTAGCCAACAACTCAGGAGCGAGCCTGAATGTTGCCTTCCCCTCTTCCTTAGAAAGGGGGGGGAGTAGTAAGAGACCAAGAAGATTGCTTACACACTGGCCGTGGCCAGAGTGAGCAGAAGACCCAAGGCGGAATACAATCCGAGGCCTGTCATAAAAGGGTCTTGAGAAGATCTCTTAAAGGACTAAAAGTCCGAGCCATGCTCCAAGTTGGAGGTCTTCCTCCGACTAGGGCAGGGACGATCGTAGCTTCGCATGAGCGAGGATAGATCCAGCGGGCAGGAAAAAAGTTATTCCTTTAAGCCTGAAGGTCAGGGAAAGGCTGAGCGACAGGCTTCATTGCCAAGAGCGGAAAGGAGTTTCCTCCCGCCGAAAGGCAATAAGACCGTTATTGCTGGAGAAGAGGCCTCACGGGAAGAGGTATATCTCCCACGGCACCAACCACCTTAGACTCTTCACTTTGCCTGGGAGACCCCTGTGGATGACTATCGCAGATGACGCGACCTCCGTACCGCGACTGTAGCGGGTTGTCTCTTCTAGAGGAGGAAGCGTAGTGTCTCCAGGCATGAAGCCGAAGCGACGTCCCGGTTCGGGAGAGATGTCGCAGTGTGGTTGCTTGAGTAGTCTGCGCCGTGGGAGAAGCTCTCCCGGGAGTTCCGTCAGGGGAAGCAGAGGGTCCAGAAACCGTTCTGCGCATAGTCCCAGTGGAGCTCTCCCATTGAAAGGTTGACAGACAACCTGGTTTTGTTGAGACCCATTGTCCGCAGACAAAAAGGAGGGAAGACGCAGGCGTCGAAGTTGTCCCACCATCACCGGAATGCATCTTGCCAGAGTCTCGGGGTCTGAGACTGGGGGGAAAACTAGCGGAAGCTTGAGGTTCCAAGCTGTCGCGATCAGGTCCCCCAGACCAGCACTTGCTGGTTACCCAAGGTCAAAGACCCTTAGGTACACTCTCTCTATGAGGCTCTGCTCGGATAGTCTGAGAGAAACATTCCCCTGCCTGGAATGAGAGAGCCGATGGTGGAATTGAGAGAATCTCAATCATCCCGGTATCTCTACTGCAAGATGTGAAGGTGTGAAAATGCGTCCCCTGCTGGTTAGCATGAAGTCGACACGCAACGGGGCGACTTGGCAGGAGCGGTAGGATCTGAAGAGGGGCCAGACTAAGGCCCTTAAGCCTGCCTGAATGATGGAGAGGTATCCTTCAGGTCTTGACCATAGGCCTGGACCGGAACATGCCCCCCCCCCCTTTCCTTTGACGAGTCCGAGAACCGCATCAAGAATGTGGGGAAAGGACGAGAATATCCTCTACCATCAAGAGGCTCCATAGGTCAACACCCATTGCAGGTTTAATAGTTCCGCTGGTCCCATAGGGCCAGGGAGTCCGGTTAAACATTGCCTGAAGCCACCGGAACTTGGATCGCCCCACATGGAACTTATCCTGAGGCGACCGTTCGGACTATAAACGGGTCAATGAGGAAAGAAGAACTAGGAAACGTTCCAAGGTAGGGCTGAAAACTCTGCTTGACTGAGAACAGGTACTGCGACTCTCCTCAGTCTTGCCACAGTCAACCGAAAGGAAGGCTCGGAGGATGTGGTAACAGAATCTGGCGTCCCCAGGTGGTCACCCATCCAAGTACCGACGTTGCTTAACCTCGCTGGACGGACGAGAAGCGGGGTTTCCAACGTGGTAAGGCGGTTGACTCAATATCATGGCCAGATACTCCAGATGTTGAGGCAGAGGAAGAGAAGGCTCCAAGCAAAATACCATGAGCCCACACTCATGGTCAGCATTCGGAAGCTTTTCCCGGCGCTGAAGAAGGTCGAAACCCGAGCCTACCGGAGTTGACCAGCCCTCCAAACAGCAGAGGAGGCGGAAGTCTGCACCTGAGCGGCCAAGAGGAAGGCAGGGAGAGTTCTCTGGGGAAACAAACCTGCTATGCCACGGCGGGATAGCCACACTGCATCATAAGCAGGAATACTTGCAGTTTAGGCTGAATTCGACGAGCACCCTGGAAGATGGATGGAATGGAAACTGAAAGTACCCGTCCTTCCGATCCAGGGTTAAAGGAGTCCTGTCGCCTCGTTACCAGTCTGATCGATTCTGCTGGTCTACGCTGGCCAAAGTTTGTTCGACAAACTTGATCAGGGCTGAGAGGTCGACTATGGACATCCCCTCTCAGATCCTTCCTTACAAGAAAGGATCGACTGAGGGGGCCGGGGGTGAAGCCGTCGATGATCCTAAGGAAGACCTTCGCCTAAGGTATGGATCATTCTGCCCAACCGGGCAACTCTGCTGATGCTATGGCATAGAGGTTCAGAGACACTGAATTCGCTGACAGAGACGGCAGGCGCGATATCCTTGGCTACTCACAGAGATTGTGCGGGAATGGGCATCGGGAAGCTGTCATTCGGATGAGTAACCTTAAGCATCCTCCCAGCGAAAAAACCTGCAATCCTAGAGTTCGTGAACTCCTTTTAGGACTATGCCCCCCCGGGGGAGTCTCCCGTGCCATCTGTTCCTGACAGGAGGAAACTGCAATTGGACACCTTGTCCCAGTTGTCGTAGCCGATAACTTAGGCCGACGTGGTTGAAAGAAAAGGGAGCTGGAGCCCTGCAGAGTCTGGAAGAAAGCGCCTTGGAGGAGTGAAACCGGAAGTCGATTTACTCCGCACAGCAGATGTTTAAGTCTCTGTCCTTGGGCAAAGACAAAACTCTTCTCAAGGATGGAAGGGTGTCTGAGGTCGTTGACCTCCACAGATGAGACACCCGAAGGAAGCCTTCAGTCAGTGCGTCCAGATGGTACAACATCGAGCTTGTCCGCAAGTAGATACTTAACGACGAAAGGCCAAGGTGCCTGAGCTCGAGAGGAGGAAAGTACCCTTGATCTTCCTGTAGCTTCCTTGAACCAAACCTCGGGCCGTAACCGAGGAGGGATAGAACCTGGTAAGCTCCCAGAGGAAGAGGTAAGCAGTCACCCCTTGTCCGATGGAGAAATCTTCAACGGAAAGCCCCCCCGCCAAAAATCCTTCCAGGGCGGGAGAAGGAGAGAGTACTCGTGCAGGAGAGGGGACCCTCGAGACCGACCTCTTGGGAACCAACTTCGCCCTGGGGGAAGTCACCACGAAGTCCACTCCTCTCTTTCTCTTCAGCGTAGGAGAGACAGCCGCTGGTTTGTTACCCTGGCCGGTGAGTGCTGGTTTCATAACCCTCATTAACGCCCGTGCCAGCGGATCAAACCATGTCTGCTGCTCCAAGGACACAGAGTCCGAAATCCTCGCTAAGGTGAAAGGGATCGGGCGATCCTTTGGAGAGGACACGACGGTTCCTGCCTGAAAAGAAGGTGGGAAGAATGCTGTACTGACCTGTCTTCGTCCTGCACTACCAACCTGTGCTTGGATGGAGGTGATCCCGAGTGCCGCCTAGGAGCACGCGTCCCTGCTGCTACCACCGGCTGTGGAATTCGCCGCGAACTATGGTCGCGCGAGGGCGAACGGTCGCGCAAAGGCGAATGGTTGCGCGGGCGCACAGGCGAGTGGTCGCGCGGGCGCGCAGGCGAGCGGTCGCGAGGGCGCGCAGGCGAGCGATCGCGCGGGCGCGCAGGCGAGCGATCGCGCGGGCGCGCAGGCGAGCGATCGCGCGGGCGCGCAGGCGAGCGATCGCGCGGGCGCGCAGGCGAATGGGCGTGACGGCGAGGGATCGTGCTGCCGCGTAGGTGAAGAAGATCGCTGGCGGTAAGCGATGGCGAGCAGCATGTGTAGGTGAATGATCGCGTGATAGGGTGCGATGGTGATCAGCATCCGCAAGAGGGCGAGCGTTCAGGGTTGTGCGATGAGGAGCAGCATGCGTAAGCGGGCAATCGTGCAGGGTTGTGCGATGGCGAGCAGCATGCGCAGGTGAATGATCGCGTGAAAGGGTGCGATGGTGATCAGCATCTGCAGGAGGGCGATCGTTCAGGGTTGTGCGATGAGGAGCAGCATGCGTAAGCGGGCAATCGTTCAGGGTTGTGCGATGGCGAGCAGCATGCTCAGGTGAATGATCGCGTGAAAGGGTGCGATGGTGATCAGCATCTGCAGGAGGGCGATCGTTCAGGGTTGTGCGATGAGGAGCAGCATGCGTAAGCGGGCAATCGTTCAGGGTTGTGCGATGGCGAGCAGCATGCTCAGGTGAATGATCGCGTGAAAGGGTGCGATGGTGATCAGCATCCGCAAGAGGGCGATCGTTCAGGGTTGTGCGATGAGGAGCAGCATGCGTAAGCGGGCAATCGTTCAGGGTTGTGCGATGGCGATCAGCATCCGCAGTTGAGGGTCGCGCGATGGCGATCAGCATCCGCAGTTGAGGGTCGCGCGATGGCGATCAGCATCCGCAGTTGAGGGTCGCGCGATGGCGATCAGTATCTGCAGTTGAGGGTCGCGCGATGGCGATCAGCATCCGCAGTTGAGGGTCGCGCGATGGCGATCAGCATCCGCAGTTGAGGGTCGCGCGATGGCGATCAGCATCTGCAGTTGAGGGTCGCGCGATGGCGATCAGCATCCGCAGTTGAGCTAGTAGCTGGCGAACCATGTTCCTTCAGAAGTGTTGGAGAACGTTGGCGTGCCAGCTGTAACACACGTGAGCGATCCGGAGATCGCTGGCGAGCTGATGATCGCTGACGAGCTGACGATCGCTGGCGAGCTGATGATCGCTGACGAGCTGATGATCGCTGACGAGCTGATGATCGCTGACGAGCAGAAGGCTACGCGTGGAAGCCTGCGCAAAGAAGAGTCCTTGACCCCGACCTGAACCGAAGTTCTAGATCGCGAGGGCGAACGTGGGCGCACAGGGCACGTAACAGGAACCGCAGGGAAGATCATCTTGAAAGCGCTGACGAACAGGGAGCGCTGACGAACAGAAGGGCGCGCAGGGAAACCCTGACACGCAAGGGAAGAACCCCCGTGGGGGCAACCCTTTGCCCCGAAGGGATCGTTGTCCGCCGGGAGACTGATGTCCGTCGGAAGACCGCTGTCCGTCGGGAAGACCGTTGTCCGTCGGGAAGACCGTTGCCCGTCGGGAGACGAGATTAGACTGCTGTCCATCTGCACCAAGACGGAAGATCGAGAAAAAGAAGTTGTAGGCTGCAAACGGAGATTCAAAAAGGCGCCTCAAGCACCCTTATAGGGAGATGAGAGGCCCTTACGACGAGGCGGACGGAGGGCCTTACGGCGAGGGAGGCCAACAGCAACAGCAACAGAAGAAACCTCCGAAGAGGAGTCTCTATGAGTGTACTCTCTCGCGAACGACAGAGAAACACTTCGTGGAAGAGACTGGTCAGCCAGTGACCTAAAAGGGGCAATCCTCCGAAGAGGAGCCCCTGCAGTTGCACAGCCCCTTGAGCGAAACTGCAGGTGCGACCGCTCAGCACCAAGAGCATAGTCGCACGAAAAAAAGGCAAGAGAAGAAACCCCCCAAAAGAGGAAAAGCTCAAGCCTGGACAGGAAAAAACTTCCCTCGGAAGGAAAGTTATCCGCCCAAGGAGGCAAGCCTCCTGACTGTTCTAAAATGAACTGGAGAGCTGTCCGTCGACACGGGAGTACTACCAGTAGAAGGAGACACGCCCCTGACGACAATACAAGGGGGGAGGCAGCAACAGCCGAATCCCCAGGACTCAACCAGACAGCTCACACCGTTGCTATATTACAGAAACGAACTAGATCGGTAACTGTAAAAAAATAAAACAAATAATATTAGTACACATTCATTCCCCCGGGAAGGCTCCGAAGAGGAATCCCGAGGAAAAGGAACAAGAATTACACAACAGGCACGTGCCCTCACAACCACTTACACTCGCGGAAGGAGAGCTGTAACCAAAACAGAATTATAACAATTATAATTATGTAACTATGTAATTATGTAATTTAAAAAAAAAAAAAAAAAAAAAAAGAATGAATACTAAAGAAAAAAACGAAAACCCCGAAAGGAATCGTTCTACAAGCTGAAAAATTAACAACTACAATTAGATTCATAAACTAATTGAGACAAAATGTACGGCGTAGCAACCCCACCCACACGGGAAGGAAGCTACAAGGGCGTAGTAAAACATAGTAAAAGGGTGAACGACCTCAAGAGAGAGAGAGAGAGAAAGACCGAAGTCAAACTCGATCGCAACCCATAAAATTAGGCCGTGGTGGCCTAACTGCCGAGGCCTCCACGTAGATATCGTACACTACACACACACATCTGAAAAGGAAACTTACTTATTTCTATACTCAAATATATATACAAACATGAAAACATGTTTACATATATATTGAGTAAAAGAAAAGTAAGCGATTAAGTAAAGACAAAACAGACAATGGCTGCCAAGCGAGGACCAAGACAGAGACGTCTGTCACAGTCCGAGCCAAAAGTGAAAGTGAGTATTCACCTGTGTGTGAGGGGGAGGAGGGGTAGCTAGCTACCACTCCCCTACCCCCCCGCTAACTAGCGCGGGGGTAATACACCCTCGTTAAATTCTAATGGCTCGCCATTTCAGCTACGCTAAAAGTAATAACCCTTTGTAAATAGCGTGGTTTGTATTTCGGTTACGGAACAAATCGTATTTGGGGGTCTTCAGATTTCGCGGTATTTTCGAAATTTCCGGAAAATCCGCGATATGTATATATATATGGGTTATGGAAAAAACCCGCGAAGTGATGAATCCGCGATGGTCGAACCGCGAAGTAGCGAGGGTTCACTGTACTCTGTGACGCAGGTTTTACAAGAAAGGATGTGAATGCTCCAGGTGATTTTCACAACCTTTCTCCTGCAAGACGTGACCCACAGGAACTCGATACGATCTCTATCGGTCCGGTGGTGGCTGCACAACAGCTGGTTGTATACCTCAAGCTCCTTATTGGACAAGTAGCAGAAGGTTGAGGGCACTGTTTCCCGGTTTTAGTCTGTGTGAATGAAAAGATTTGACTGGCTCTTATTCTTTTCTTCATCCTACCCTCTCGTGGGGAAAGCAGCATCCTGGGTTCTCTGCATAAGCTGACCTCAAACCACTGTAGGTAAACCATGCTCCCTTGTGTACCTAGTACAGTACAGTATTAAGCTAATACTGTTGCGTCCCCATACCCTGGCGAGGTGGTATTGGGAAGTCTTGGTTACATCAGGTTTTTCCTACATAGACTTGGAATAACTTTACCTAGACAGTCACACTTCTGCACGTCTCAACACACAGTTGTTCCGTAACTGAAATACATACCACGCTATTTAATATGGGTAATTATTTTCGGCGTAGCTGAAATGACGAGCCATTAGAATTTTAACGAGGGTTTACTACCCCACTGCTAGTTAGTGGGGGTTAGGGAGGGTAGCTTGCTAACCCCCCCCCCCCCTCACACACACCTGTGCTGAGTTCACTTTGCTCTCGGCTCTGGTGCTAGACGGACGTGGCCGCTGTCACCCTCGCCTTTTCTGACAGCCATTTAACTGATCTTTTGTTTGCTTTTTCTTCGACAGTGTTTGTGAAGTTGGCCTCTGTGATGCGGAAGTGTCCCAGTTTACCTGACCGCCCTTGTGGGACTTATATGTCGGCGGTCGAAACGGACCCTCACACCTTATGTCCTTTCTGTAGGGGCCAACCGTGTGATAGAGATAATGTATGTGGGGAGTGTGGGGAGTGGTCTACCTCCCAGTGGGAGAGGTTTTCCCGGCACCGGAAGAAGAAGTCCAAAAGGGATATTTCTCCTTCGAAGAGTTCTTTGAAAGGGGAAAAACCAAAGGCTTCTTCTTCTGTGCCCCAAACCTCCTCCGAAGCTCCCACTCGATCGGTTTCTTCTGAGAAACTGTCATGTGGTAACGTAGGCCGCAGTTCTGTTGACCGATCTCAGGGTTTGGGAGAGGGAGTTGCCTTCCATAGCGAGGCAGCTCCTCATCCTCCTCCGGGGGAGGATATTGATTCTCATGTTAATGTGACTAACGATGATTTGTTACAGCTTTGGGCTTCCTTGGGGCTTCAGGGTTTGCCCTCCAAGGAAGCCTTGTTTGACATGATCAAGTTAGGAGCAGCTGTCAAACAGTCGCCGACTTTAGAAGAGGTCGATCCTCTGTCTATCGTCGACCTTGTTGTGGCAGAGGCTTCTGACGAGTTGGGTCAAACCTCTGCTCCTGATGTAGCTGAAGGCTTAGTTCCCCCCTCCGACCATCCTTCGAGGGAGGAACTAAGTCCAACGGTCTCTCCTGCAGGTGATTCTCCCCCTCGGGGGAGTTCACTGACAGAGACTCCTCTTCGGAGGACTGCTGGTCAGCTTGCTGACCCCACGGTCCCCAGAGGGCATATAAGGCGCAAAGCCCGCCTTCCTCTTCGCCGTAGAGGACTTCCTTCGCCCCACAAGGGCGTGAGAAGGCGCCTCTTCGGCTCGTCATCTTCGCAGTCCGCCTCAGAGGAACCTCGTCGTCGATCACCGACCCTGCCAGCTACATCCCTGGACCTCTCTGCAGATCGTTCGCGATCTCCTTCAGTGGAAGGTCGTCCTTGCAAAGGACGCACCGACCTTCCACCCGCCAGACCTGCTGACCTGCCGTCGCCGTTCCTGGCCGCTGATGCGCTGTGGGCGCCCACAAATCCTGTCTTCAAGCGGGCATCGGTCCCTTCGGGGCACAAGGGACTTTCTCTCCTGGAGACTTAAGTCCCTTACGCGCCATCAATCTCCTACGCGCAAGCGCGCTCCTGTTCCAGAGCCTGTTAAGAGTGCGCCAGCGCTCTCCTGTGCGCCAGTGCTCACCTGCGCATCAGTGCTCACCTGCGCGTCAGTGCTCACCTGTGTGCCAACGCTCTCCTGCCCGCCAGCGCGCCACTGCGCGTCCTCTTCCTGATGCGCGCCATGCGCGCCCACGATCTCCTGCGCACCCACGATCTCCTACGCGCCAGCGCTCGCATGCGCGCCATCACTCTTTACGCGCCAGCTTTCGCCTGTGCGCCAATGTTCTCCTGCGCGCCCACGATCTTCGGATCTGGGCGCAAAGAGGAAGATAATCTCTACCCCTGCTCGCCAGCACGCCTCCCTTCGCCTACGCGCTGTTGCTGTTCAGGATGTGCGCCCGTGAGCAAGGGATATTTCCCCTGCGGGCGCGCCCAACGTTTTCGCCCTCACGGGCTCAGCATGATCCTGTGTGCCCGCGCCCGCGCGAACAATCACCTTCGCGGGTGCAAGTGCTTATTCAGCCTGCTGCGTGCTCGCCTCTATTACCAGAACGTGCCCCTGCGCACCATCATTCGCCCACGCGCGCCCTCACCTGCGCGCCATTGCTCGCCAACACGCGCCCGTATGCCTACGTGCGCCCTCGCCATCGCCTACGCGCGCCTGAGCACGATTTAGGCGGGATTCCATCGCGCGACCACCAACGCGATCCCACACGCGAGGCTGTAGGACAACGCACAGCTAGGTCACCGTCATCCCCCCCCCCGTAAGCGCAGAACAGTGCGCTCGACAGAGGGAGGGAGTATTCCAGATAGATCCAGGAACTTTCCTCCTCCTTCTTTTCAGGCCGACCCTGCTTTGGTAATTCCTAGGGATTGAACGATTCCCTTCTCTCCAGAGGGAGTTTCTGACAGCTCAGCTGTCAGTCGACAGCCCTGGTTTGGGTCCCTCGTCAGAGTGGTCGTACAGGCTTTTAAGCCTGTTCTCTCTGAACTAGGACACAAATCAGTGGCAGTTTCGACTCCCCTGAAGAGGAAGAGAGGAGGAGTGGACGTGGTAACTTCTCCAAGGGCGAAGTTGACTCCTCGGAAGTCTTTGAGGAAGCCCCCCCCCCAGACTTTCTCGCCCTCTCACTCGGACGAGGATTTTCCGTCCTCAGGGGAGTCCCGTGAGGTGAGGCGTTCCCCCATCGCACCAATGAGGGAAACCCCACCGCGCGCAGAGAAGTCTTCTCGGGTAGGGGTGGAGAAGAGCCTCCCACCATCACTTCTGGAGTCCTGTATCCCTCTCAGGAGGGAGTCGAAGGACTCCAAGACAGTTCCGAAGTTGTCCTCGAGGATTAGACCAGAGCCAGCCAAGCCCTCGGAGAACGTCCACGAGTCCCCCCGAGAAGAGCCTTCAGGGACAGGAGACTTCGCTGCCAGCCCTTCAAGAAGAGCCTTCGGGGACAGGAGACTTAGCTGCCAGCCCTTCAGGAGGGGAGCTTCAGGAGGCAGAACACGCTTTCTGGCAAGTTCTGACCCTTATGAGGAATCTCAACGGGTTCTCAGACCCAGAGATTCCTCCTCGTGAGGGCAAGGACACGGTCCTGGACCGAGTCTTTGGTACTCAGAAACCCTCTAGGGCCAGTGCGGCTTTGCCTTGGTCCCAAGGGGTTAAGAGTGCCAGAGATAAGGTTGAGGGCCAGCTCTCCGAGCTTGCCTCCTCCAGCCGGTCCAGCCCCGGGAACAAACTCCTCCCGCCTCCTCGTGTCCATCAGAGGAGGTACTTCGAGATCATGGAGGAGACGTGTTTAGCTCTTCCGTTGCACCATTCTTTGGAAGAGCTTACCAAGGGAGTCCCTCTTGAGAGAGACTCCACCCGGCAAGTGGCTTTCTCGGCTACGGAGATCCTCAGCCAGGAGAAGGTAGCGAAGTGTGCCATGCAGGCAACTTCGTGGCTGGACATCTGGCTAGGGTCTCTAGGCATCCTGCTACAATCCGAGGACCTGTCCAAGGAAAGTACCAGGAAGGCCATGGAGACATTTCTACTCTCAGGCACTCGTACCATCGAGTTTCTAGTCCACCAAGTCTCGAACTTGTGGGCTAATACCATCTTGAAGCGTCGAGATGCGGTGTCTGAGAGGTTCCACCAGAAAGTCTCCAACACCGAGATCAGCAGGCTCAGACATTCTTCCATCTTGGGGAGAAATCTGTTTGAGCCTAAGGACGTGGAGCAGGCAACTGAGAGGTGGAGGAAGTCCAACCAGGACTCTCTCCTACAGAGGGCTTTAACATCTAAGCCCTTTAAACATCCAGCAACCCAGCAACCACGTCCTACCAAGACGACAAAACCGGCAACGGCAGCGAAGACAACGGTGTCAAAGCCTTTTCCTGTCAAAGACAAGAAAGGCAAAAAGTCCTCCAGGGGAGGGAAAAATCCTAGAGGGAGTGGCCGAGGCTGCAAATGCTAGGATTGGCAGTCCCCCTGCATGTCCACCAGTAGGGGGATGCCTGCAAAGTTGCGCAAGTAGGTGGCAGCAACTCGGGGCCGATTCCTGGACGATTTCCGTAATCAGTCAAGGATATCGCGTTCCGTTCATAACATCTCTACCTCCCCTGACAGCGGATCCAGTGTCGTTGAGCTCCCTTGCTATGGGATCGGCAAGGGGGCAAGACCTTCGGGCAGAAGTCGAGACCATGTTGAAGAAGGGCGCTCTCCAAGAGGTCGTCGACGGGTCCCCAGGCTTCTTCAGTCGACTCTTTCTTGTAAAGAAGGCGTCTGGAGGCTGGAGACCAGTCATCGACCTCTCAGCTCTGAACAGGTTTGTCAAGCAGACCCCGTTCAGCATGGAGACGGTAGACACGGTCAGACTTGCAGTGAGACCTCAAGACTTCATGTGTACAGTGTACACTGGATCTGAAGGACGCGTACTTCCAGATCCCAGTTCATCCGTCTTCAAGGAAGTACTCAAGATTCTGCCTAGACAACAAGATCTACCAGTTCAAGGTGCTGTGTTTCGGTCTCTCCACAGCACCTCAGGTTTTCACCAGAGTGTTCACCCTGATATCATCGTGGGCACACAGGATCGGCATCCATCTCCTCCGTTATCTGGACGACTGGCTGATCCTAGCAGACTCGGAGTCAACCCTTCTACACCGAGATGAACTTCTTAGACTTTGCCAAGATCTGGGGATCCTAGTAAATCTCGAGAAGTCTTCTCTGCTCCCTACTCAAAGACTGGTATATCTAGGCATGATAATAGACACCAATCTTCACCAAGCCTTCCCTTCAGACGACAGAATAGCAAGGCTGAGGAGGGTCGTGAGTCCTTTCCTCAGACGAGAAGAACTCCCAGCCCAATCGTGGTTACGTCTCCTTGGTCACCTCTCATCCCTGGCCCGTCTAGTTCCCAACGGTCGTCTCAGAATGAGATCTCTGCAATGGCGACTCAAGTCCCGGTGGAATCAAGGACACGATTCCCCGGACGTCATGATCCTGATGTGTCCTGCGGAACGGACGGATCTTCAGTGGTGGGTGACAGACGAAAACCTATGAAAGGGAGTGGATCTTCTTGTCCTCCCCCCGGATTTGATGCTGTTTTCGGACGCTTCAAAGAAAGGGTGGGGGCCCACGTTCTACACCACAGGACCTCAGGCCTGTGGTCAGAATCAGAAAAGTGCCTCCATATAAATCTGCTAGAAATGAAGGCCATATTCCTGGCCCTTCAACAGTTCCAACAATACCTGGCGGGTCACTTTGTGGTGGTGATGAGCGACAACACCACAGTAGTGGCTTACATCAACAAGCAGGGAGGTACCTTTTCAGAGCAGCTATCCCATCTCGCAGTAGAGATACTGAGATGGACCGAAGTCCACTCGATTCCACTATCGGCTCGCTTTATTCCAGGCAAGAGGAATGTGCTTGCCGACAATCTGAGCAGAGCGTCTCAGATAGTGAGTACCGAGTGGTCTTCGGATCATCTAGTAGCCAACAAAGTCCTGACTTTGTGGAGTTCCCCGACTGTGGATCTGTTCGCTACAGCGTTGAACTTCAAGCTTCCGCTGTACTGCTCCCCAGTCCCGGATCCCAAGGCACTCTGGCAAGATGCCTTTCAACAACGGTGGGACAACATCAACTTTTACGCCTTTCCCCCGTTCTGTCTGATGAGGAGGGTACTCAACAAGACCAGAATATCAGTCAATCTCTTGATGACCCCAATAGCTCCGCTATGGCATCATGCGGAATGGTTTCCGGACCTTCTGCAACTCCTAACGGAACTTCCGAGAGAACTCCCTCCACGACACGAGCTACTCAAACAACCACACGCCAACATCTTTCACAAAGCCGTAGCTTCGCTTCGACTTCACGCCTGGAGACTATCCAGCATCTCCTCGCAGAGAGAGGATTTTCGCAACAAGTTGCAAACAGGATAGCTGGACACCTGCGAAGGTCATCCGCAGGGGTCTACCAGGCGAAGTGGAGAGTCTTCTGTGGTTGGTGTCGTGGAAGGGGTATCTCTCCACTCGATGCCACTATTCCAGCAATAGCGGAGTTCTTCGTGTATTTGCGAGAAGAAATGCGCCTTTTAGTCTCGGCAATGAAAGGCTATCGCTCAGCCTTAAGTCTAGCCTTCAGGCTCAAAGGAGTGGACATTTCTTCTTCGCTAGAACTTTCCCTACTCATGCGAAGTTATGAACTTTCCTGCCCTCAGTCGGAAGTGATACCTCCTCCATGGAACGTGGTTCGAGTTCTCAGGTCTCTTAAGAGACCTCCCTACGAACCATTACGCCAGGCTTCAGATTGCCACCTGACTTGGAAGACGGTGTTCCTACTAGCTTTGGCCTCAGCCAAGCGAGTCAGTGAACTTCATGGTCTCTTGTATGACATCGCCCATTCAAGGGGATGGGGGGAGGTAACGTTCAGATTCGTCCCCGAGTTTGTTGCTAAGACTCAGAATCCGGGAGTGCCGGACCCACGGTTCGACTCTTTCCAGGTTTCGAGTCTCCGTTTTGTAACAGATGACCCAGATCATCTCCTACTGTGCCCAGTAAGGAGTCTGAGGCTATATCTTAAAAGAACGGCTGCAGTTCGTCTCCAAGTGCAGGCATTGTTTGTAAGCACTGGGAAGACGAAGAGGAGGGTTACCAAGAATACCATCTCGGCATGGATTCGGAAGGTAATCCATCTATCCCTGAATCCTAACCCTCCTCCATCACGTCGCCCTAGAGCACATGATGTCAGGGGCGTAGCTACGTCCCTGGCCTTCAAAAAGAACTTCTCAGTGACACAGGTTCTACAAGCAGGGGTGTGGAAGCGTCAGACGACCTTCACAGCCCACTACCTGCAAGACGTGACCCACAGGAGACTCGATACGTTCTCTATCGGTTCTGTGGTGGCTGCACAACAGCTGGTTTAAACTTCAGGCTCCTTAATGGACAAGTAGCAGAGGGTTGAGGGCATTGTTACCCGGTCTTAGTCTACATGAATGAAAAGGTATGTCTGGCCCTTATTCTTTTCTTCATCCTCCCCTCTCTTGCGGAAAGCAGCATCCTGGGTTCTCTGCACAGCTGACCTCAAATCACTGCAGGTAAACCATGTTTCCTTGTGTTCCTAGTATTAAGTTAATACTGTCACGTCCCCATACCCTAACGAGGTGGTATTGGGAGAGTCCTAGCCTAAAGTTTCCATCTAAAGGACTTCAGGTCAACTTCCTAGGACGAGTCACTCTTCAAACCTTCACACACAGCTTACGTAGGCCGCAGCCCTTGCATAGCAAGGTGCTAGCGAGGTGCAGGGACTCCTTATTGTTGAGTACTGACACGCTCAGATATTGAGTCCCCGGGCAAAGCCAAAAGCCAGTACTGGCCGGGACTTACCACCCTTCCTAAGGGTTGAGTCACCCATATTAATTAGCGTGGTTTGTATTTCAGTTACGGAACAAATGACAAATTCGTAGGTAATTTGTATTTTTCTTAACTATACAAACCTTAGCTATTTAATCAAACTTGCCCGCCAGCCCTATCCCCTGTGAAGTCCTACCTCTAAGCAAAGTGAACTCAGCACAGGTGTGTGAGAGGGGGTGGGGAGTAGCAAGCTACCCTCCCTACCCCCCCGCTAACTAGCGGTGGGGCAGTAAACCCTCATCAAAATTCTAATGGCTCGTCATTTCAGCTACGCCGAAAGTAATTACCATATTAAATAGCTAAGGTTTGTATAGTTAGGAAAAATACAAATTACCTACGAATTTGTCATCTTGCATAGGCCGCGGACGCCGCGGACCTTGCGTAGCAAGGTTTAGCGAGGGCAGGGACTCCTTATTTTTTAGTACTAACATACTCAGATAAGGAGCCCCCGGGCAAAGCCAAAAGCCAGATTGGCAGGGACATCCACCCTTCCTAATGGGTGAGTCACCCCTAATAAAAAGCGTGGTTTGTATTCCAGTTACGTAACAAATGAAAAATTCGTAGATAATATGTATTTTTCCTAACTTTACAAACCTTAGCTATTTATACAAACTTGCCCGCCATCCCTATCCCCCTTGAAGTCCTACCTCCAAGCAAAGTGACTAAATCACAGGTGTGTGAACGGGAGTGGTAACAAGCTCCCCCCCTGCTAACTAGCGGTGTGGGTAGTTAACCCTCACTAAATTTTAATGGCTCGTCATTTCAGCTCCGCCGAAAGTATAACCCCTAATAAATAGCTATGGTTTGTATAGCTAGGAAAATTACAAATTATCTACAAATTTGTCATTTTATGCTAATTCCATGTGGATTTAAATAATTTTGAATTGTAAAAGCAGTGTACTAGCAACTGCTTTCTTGAAATTTTGTATTGTAATAGCTGTGTACCAGCAACTGCTTTCTTGAAATTTTGTATTGTAATGGCTGTGTACCAGCAACTGCTTTCTTGAAATTTTTGTTGTAATAGCTGTGTACCAGCAAGTGCTTTCTTGAAATTTTGTATTGTAAATAGCAACTGCTTTCTTGAAATTTTGTTTGTTCCGTAACCGAAATACAAACCACGCTATTTACAAAGGGTATTACTTTTAGCGCAGCTGAAATGACGAGCCAATAGTTTTTAACGAGGGTTAATTACCCCCGCGCTAGTTAGCGGGGGGTGGGGAAGGGTAGCTTGCTACCCCTCCCCCCTCCACACACCGGTGACTTGCTTCACTTCACTTTTGGCTCGGCGGTGATCAGACGTGTCTGCTCATCGCCTTCGTGACAGCCTTTAATTTTCTGCTTTTTCTTTTCAGCGTGTGTGTTGGTTGGAAGTTGACCTTCAGTTATTTTCTTTACTATGCGTACATGCCCTGGAGTTGCCGGCCGTCCTTGTGGGACTTTCATGTCGGACGTTAATACGGATCCACACACCCTCTGCCCTCAATGTCGGGGCCGACGGTGTGACCAGGATAACATGTGCCGTGAGTGCAGGGAGTGGTCTGCCTCCCAGTGGGAGAGGTTTGGCCGTCGGCGTAAGAAGAAGTCCAAGAGAGACCGTTCTCCTCCGGGGTTAGCCTTGAAGGAGGAAGGTTCTCGGGACTCTTCTTCCGCCGCCCAAACCTCCTCCGAAGCTCCCCCTCGGCCGCCTCCTAAGGAGAGTCGTCCGAGTTGGAGCGCAGGCCCTTGTTCTGTTTCCCTACCTTCGGTGGGGGGAGAGGGCGTCGCCTCCCATAGCGAGGCGGTTCCCCCTCCTCCTCCGGGGGAGGTTATTAATAATGCTTTATCCAGTGATGATCTTTTACAGATTTGGTCGTCCCTGGGGCTTAAGGGCTTGCCCTCCAGGGTCGCTCTTATTGACCTTGTCTCGTTGGGGGCCGCTGTTAAGCAGTCGCCGGTGGTAGCAGAGGTAGACCCTCTGTCTATTGTCGACGTCGTGGTGACAGAGGCCTCCGACGTGGCTGGGCCTTCCGCCGCAGGTGCTGGTTGCTGGTGATGGTGCTCAAGGCTCTCCTCCTCCTTCCGTACATCCTTCGAAGAGGGAAGTGAGTCCTTCGGTCTCGACTGCTGCTCAGCTTCCTTCTGAGGGAAGTGTTTTGACGGAGACTCCCCTTCGGAGGACCGATGGTCCCGACGATCTCCCCCGAGGCCGCCTCCGCCGTAAGGCTCACCGCCCTCTACACCACAAGGGCCTCCTTCCCCTTACAGGGGGACTAAGAGACGCCTTTTTGGGTCTTCGTCCTCCGGGGGGGACTCTCCTCGTCAGCCTCAACCTACTGCTCCGCCCTCCTTGAACCTCTCTGCAGACCGCTCACCATCTCCTGCCGGATCTTCGCCTTCTGGAGAACTCGTCACCCGACGGGCAACGGTCCCTTCGGGGCTAAGGGATTCTTCCCTTACGCGAGCAGTGCTAGCACACAAGCGCTCTCCTGCTCGCCAGCGCTCACCTGTTCGCCAGCGCTCACCTGTTCGCCAGCGGTCTCCTGCTCGCCAGCGCTCTCCTGCTCGTTGACGATCTCCTGCTCGCTGACGCTCACCTGCTCGTCGGCTCTCTCCTGATGTTCGCCCCCCTCGCCAGCGCTCTCCTGCTCGTCAGCTCTCTTCCGAGCGTCAGCGCTCATTTGAGGACCATCGCCCTGCGGTCTCTGACCACCCTTTAGCTCCTGCTGAACTCCCTGCTCACCATCTGCCTGGTCCTGTGGCTACGCAACATCGTGCTGCGCGTGTGTCAGAAACACATGTTCGCCAACGCGCCAGCGATCTTCCCGTTCCTGCTCGTGAACGCGCCGCACCACCTGTCCTCTCACAGGACATGCGTCGACCTTCTGCTCGCCAGCGATCACCAGCTCGCCAGCGATCACCTACGCGCCAGCGATTACCTCCTCGCCAGCGTTCACCTGCTTGCCAGCGCGCACAGGCGATCTTAGTATCGCCTATTCAACAGCGACAACTAACGCGCCGACGTTCGCCAACGCTCCTGAAGGAACATGGTTCGCCAGCTTCTAGCTCGCCATCGCGCGATCGCCCGCCTGCACATGTCGCTCGCCATCACTCGCCATTGCACGATCGCCCTCCTGCGCATGCTGCTCGCCATCGCACGACCCTGCACGATCGCCCGCTTACGCATGCTGCTCCTCATCGCACAACCCTGAACGATCGCCCTCCTGCGGATGCTGATCACCATCGCACCCCATCACTCGATCATTCACCTGCGCATGCTGCTCGCCATCGCACAACCCTGAACGATCGCCCGCTTACGCATGTTGCTCCTCATCGCACAACCCTGAACGATCGCCCTCCTGCGGATGCTGATCACCATCGCACCTTACCACGCGATCATTCACCTGCGCATGCTGCTCGCCATCGCTTACCATTACGCGGTCATTTACCTGCGCATGCTGCTCACCATCGCACACCAGTGCATCGACATACCACATCGCGCCATCGCCAACTTGAGTGACTGCACTCACCAGCTCGTCATCGATCGCCTGTGGATCTACATCGCCAGCGATCTTCCTCACCTACGCGGCAGCACGATCCCTCGCCGTCGCGCCAACGCTTGCGTTCGTCGCCTCGGACACGTGTTCATTTACCTGTCCACCCTCGCGCCCACTCGCCTGCGCGCCCGCGCGATCGCTCGCCTGCGTGCCCGCGCGACCGCTCGCCTGTGCGCCCGCGCGACCGCTCGCCTGTGCGCCCGCGCGATCATCCACCTGCGCGCCCGCGCGATCGCTCGCCCGCACTTCCGCGCGACCATTCGCCTTCGCACGACCATTCGCCCTCGTGCGACCATCGTTCGTGGCGAATTCCACAGCCAGTGGTAGCAGCAGGGACGCGTGCTCCTAAACGGCACTCGGGATCACCTCCATCCAAGCACAGGTTGGTAGTGCAGGACGAAGACAGGTCAGTACAGCATTCTTCCCCACCTTCTTTTCAGGCAGGTACCGTCGTGTCCACTCCAAAGGATCGCCCGATCCCTTTCTCTTTAGCGAGGATTTCGGACTCTGTGTCCTTGGAGCAGCAGACTTGGTTTGGTCCGCTGGCACGGGCGTTAGTGAGGGTTATGAAACCAGCACTCGCCGGCCAGGGTGACAAACCAGCGGCTGTCTCTCCTACGCTGAAGAGAAAGAGAGGAGTGGACTTCGTGGTGACTTCCCCTAGGGCGAAGTTGGTTCCCAAGAGGTCGGTCTCGAAGGTCCCTTCTCCTGCACGAGTACTCTCTCCTTCTCCCGTGGACGAGGCCTTTCCGTCCTCAGGTGAGTCCAGTGGGGCGGTAGTCTTCCCCTCGGCACCAGGGGGGGAGACTTCGCTTCAGGCAGGAGAATCGTCTCGTGAGGAAGGGGCCCCTCGAACCTCGTTGTTGGGATCCTGTATCCCTCCCAGGAGGGAACCCAAGGATTCCAAGACCGTCCCTAAATCCTCTGCAAGGATTCGTCAGGAACCCACGACTATCCAGGGGAATGTCCACGTATCACCCCAGGAAGAGATTCCTGGGGCAGGAGACTTAGCTGCCAGCCCGCAGGGAGGAGAACAGCAAGAGTCCGAACATGCCTTCTGGCAGGTCCTAAGCCTGATAAGGTCACTTAACAGACTTACGGATCCAGTCATCGCCCCCCGTGAAGGCAAAGACACGATTCTGGATGAAGTGTTTGACGTTCGGAAGGCCCCTAAGACCAGTGCAGCTCTGCCCTGGTCTCGGGGGCTGAAGAGTGCCAGAGCTAGGGCCAACGCTCAGCTCGCACTTCTTGCCTCCTCCAGTCGTTCCACTGCCGGGAACAAGCTTATCCCTCCTCCTCGCCTTCAGCAGAGGAGGTATTTCGAGATCTTGGGTGAGCACAACCTCGCTCTTCCTCTCCATCACTCTGTGGAGGAGCTGGCGAAGGGAGTTCCCCTGGAGAAACTCTCTGCCCAGCAGGTGTCGTTCTCGGCGGCAGAGATCCTTAACCACGAGAAGGTCGCTAAGTGTGCCATGTAGGCCACTTCGTGGCTGGACTTTTGGCTAGGATCTCTGGGCATCCTATTGCGATCGGAGGACTTGTCCAAGGAGACCAATAGGAAGGCCCTAGAGACCTTCTTGCTCTCGGGCACCCGCTCCATCGAGTTTTTGGCGCACCAGGTTACCACCCTGTGGGCCAACTCGGTGTTGAAGCGTCGCGATGCTGTATCCGAGAGATTCCATCCGAAGGTCCCCGCCGTAGATGTGTGTAGGCTCCGACATGCTTCCCTTCTGGGGGAGAGCCTGTTTGAGCCTCAAGACTTGGAGCGAACGGCTGAGAGGTGGAGGAAATCCAGCACGGACTCCCTCCTCCACAGGGCCCTTACAACTCGGCCCTATAAGCCTCCAGCCCCGCCACAACAGCAGCAACAGCCTCGTAAGGCTCCCAAACAGGCACCGGCAGCTAAGAAAGTGGTGTCTAAGCCCCAGCCCTTTCCAGCCAAGGTCAAGAGGGGCGGTAAGTCCTCCAGGGGAGGCAAGACTCCTAGGGATGGCGGCCGCGGCCGCAAGCCCTAGGGGTGGCAGTCCCCCTGCGTGTCCACCTGTGGGGGGATGCCTTCAGCGTTGCGTCCGCAGGTGGCAACAACACGGGGCCGATGCTTGGACGGTCTCAGTGATCGGCCAAGGTTATCGCGTCCCGTTCACGTCATCTCAACCTCCCCTGACAGCGAATCCAGTGTCGTTGAGCTCCTATGCCATGGGATCGGCAAAGGGGCTGGCCCTTCAGGCCGAAGTCGAGACCATGTTCGAGAAGGGTGCTCTCCAGGAGGTCGTGGACGGCTCCCCAGGCTTCTTCAGTCGACTCTTTCTTGTAAAGAAGGCTACTGGAGGCTGGAGGCCCGTCATCGATCTCTCAGCTCTGAACAGGTTTGTCAAACAAACCCGGTTCAGCATGGAGACAGCAGACACGGTCAGACTTGCGGTGAGACCACAAGACTTTATGTGTACATTGGATCTAAAGGACGCGTACTTCCAGATCCCAATCCATCCGTCTTCCAGGAAGTACCTGAGATTCTGCCTAGACAACAAGATCTACCAGTTCAAGGTGCTGTGTTTCGGTCTCTCCACAGCTCCTCAGGTGTTCACCAGAGTGTTCACCCTGATTTCATCTTGGGCGCACAGGAACGGCATTCGTCTCCTTCGTTACCAAGACGATTGGCTGATCCTAGCAGACTCGGAGTCGACCCTTCTTCGGCACCGAGACAGGCTTCTGGATCTTTGCCAGGATCTGGGGATCGTGGTAAACCTCGAGAAGTCCTCTCTGCAGCCGTCCCAACGACTGGTTTATCTAGGCATGCTAATAGACACCAATCTCCACAAAGCCTTTCCATCAGACGACCGGATAGCAAGGCTGAGGAGGGTGGCGGAGCCTTTCCTCAGGCGAAAAGAACTCCCCGCCCAATCGTGGTTGCGTCTCTTAGGCCACCTATCCTCCCTGGCCCGTCTGGTTCCAAACAGCCGCCTCAGGATGAGATCCCTTCAATGGCGGCTCAAGTCCCGGTGGAATCAAGGATCCGATTCCCCGGACATTCTGATCCCAATGGGGTCTCTGGAACAGACGGACTTGCGGTGGTGGCTGGCCGACGAGAACCTGCGGAAGGGAGTGAGTCTTCTCGTCCTCCCCCCGGAATTGACTCTGTTTTCGGACGCGTCAAAAGAAGGGTGGGGGCGCACGTTCTGAACCAGAGGGCCTCAGGCCTTTGGTCAGAATCAGAAAAGTGCCTACACATCAACCTGCTAGAATTAAAGGCCGTCTTTCTGGCTCTTCAGCAGTTCCAACGGTCCCTGGCGGGTCACTCCGTGGTGGTGATGAGCGACAACACCACGGTATTGGCTTATATCAACAAGCAGGGAGGCACTTTTTCGCAACAGCTATCCCATCTTGCAGTAGAGACTCTGAGGTGGACCGAAACCCACTCGATAACACTATCAGCTCGCTTCATTCCTGGCAAGAGGAATGTGCTCGCCGACAGTCTGAGCAGGGCTTCGCAGATAGTGAGTACCGAGTGGTCTTTGGATCCTCAGATAGCCAACAAAGTCCTGACTTTGTGGGGTTCCCCGACGGTGGACTTGTTCGCGACAGCCTTGAACTTCAAGCTGCCCCTGTACTGCTCACCAGTCCCGGACCCCAAGGCACTCTGGCAAGATGCTTTCCAGCAACGGTGGGACAACATCGACGTGTACGCCTTCCCATCATTCTGTCTGATGAGAAGGGTGCTCAACAGGACCAGACTATCGGTCAACTGTTCCATGACTCTAGTAGCTCCGCTATGGCATCACGCGGAATGGTTTCCGGACCTTCTGCAACTCCTGACGGAACTCCCAAGGGAGCTTCCTCCACGACACGAGCTTCTCAGACAACCCCACTCCGGTGTCCCTCACAGGGCCGTAGCCTCGCTTCGGCTTCACGCCTGGAGACTATCCAGCGTCTCCTCACGGAGAGAGGCTTTTCGCAACAGGTTGTGGAGAGAATGTCTCGGCACCTGCGAAGGTCCTCTGAGGGAGTCTACCAAGCGAAGTGGAGAGTCTTTTGTGGTTGGTGTCGTGGAAGGGGTATCTCTCCACTCGATGCCACTATTCCAGCAATAGCGGACTTCCTTGTGTATCTGCGAGAAAAAATGTGCCTTTCTGTCTCGGCGGTGAAAGGCTATCGCTTAGCCTTAAGCTTGGCCTTCAGATTGAAGGGCGTGGATATTTCTTCGTCGCTAGAACTCTCTTTACTCATACGTAGCTATGAGCTTACCTGCCCCCAGTCGGAAGTGAGACCCCCTCCTTGGAACGTGGTTCGAGTCCTCAGGTCTCTCAAGAGACCTCCCTTCGAGCCATTACGCCAGGCCTCCGATCGCCACCTGTCTTGGAAGACGGCTTTCCTACTCGCCTTGGCCTCGGCCAAGCGAGTTAGTGAACTTCATGGTCTCTCGTACGACATCGCCCATTCAAGGGGATGGGGGGAGGTAACGTTCAGGTTCGTCCCTGAGTTTGTGGCCAAGACTCAGAATCCTGGAGTGCCGGATCCTCGGTTCGACTCTTTCAGGATCGTGAGTCTCCGTTCTGTAACAAGCGACCCAGACCAGCTGCTACTATGCCCAGTGAGGTGTCTGAGGTACTACTTGAAGAGAACGGCTGCAGTCCGTCCTCATGTGCGAGCTTTGTTTGTGAGCACAGGCAGGACAAAGAGGAGGGTCACCAGGAACACCATCTCAGCTTGGATTCGAAGGGTTATCCACCATGCCCTGAATCCTGACCCTCCTCCGTCACGTCGCCCTCGGGCCCATGATGTCAGGGGTATTGCTACATCCCTGGCCTTCAAGAGAAACTTCTCTGTAACGCAGGTACTTCAAGCTGGGGTCTGGAAGCGTCAAACGACCTTCACAGCCCACTACCTGCAAGACGTGACCCACAGGAGCCTCGATATGTTCTCTATCGGCCCTGTGGTGGCTGCACAACAGCTGGTCTAACCTCAGGCTCCTTTTTGGACAAGTAGCAGTAGGTTGAGGGCGTTGTTACCCGGTCTTAGTCTGCGTGAATGAAAGAGTATGTCTGACCCTTACTTCTTTCTTCATTCTCCCCTCTCTTGGGGAAGCAGCATCCTGGTCCTCGCATAGCTGACCTCGACCTCTGCAGGTAACCCATGCTTCTTTGTGCTCCTAGTATTAAGCTTAATACTGTTGCGTCTCCCATACCCTGACGAGGTGGTATGGGGAACGTCCTATCCTAGAATTCCTATCTGAAGGTCTCAAGGTCAACTTCATAGGACGAGTCACACTCTCCTCCTCACACTGCTTATGTAGGCCACTCGTTCCTAGCGATGCTAGGAACCTGTGAGGTACAGGGGCTCCCTCTCTCTAGTGCTGCTCACTGAGGGATCGAGCCCCCGGGCAAGCCGAAGTCAGTAAGGCTGGGGACTTTCCACCCTTCCTAAGGGGTAAGTCACCCTTTGTAAATAGCGTGGTTTGTATTTCGGTTACGGAACAAATGACAAATTCGAAGATAATTTGTATTTTTCCTAACCATACAAACCTTAGCTATTTACACATATGTGCCCGCCATCCCTGACCCCCAAGTCAAGTCCTACCTCTAAGTGAAGTGAAGCAAGTCACCGGTGTGTGGAGGGGGGAGGGGTAGCAAGCTACCCTTCCCCACCCCCCGCTAACTAGCGCGGGGGTAATTAACCCCTCGTTAAAAACTATTGGCTCGTCATTTCAGCTGCGCTAAAAGTAATACCCTTTGTAAATAGCTAAGGTTTGTATGGTTAGGAAAAATACAAATTATCTTCGAATTTGTCATATTGTAATAGCTGTGTACCAGCAACTGCTTTCTTGAAATTTTGTATTGTAATAGCTGTGTACCAGCAACTTCTTGTTTGAAATTTTTTTATTGTAGAAATATCATACTTTTTATTATTTGCAGAGTTTCGGAAAGTGTCATACTCGTGATAAATCATCGAAGATGGCTTCATCAAGTAAGTATCGCAAGATATCTTAATAGAATTATATAGTTTCTTCATGCTTCCCTTTTTATGTTTAGTGTAATATTCCGTTTTGATATTCATTCCTTCAATTACACCTCTAGTTATTGTTTGTGTTTTTCAACTGAAGCTTTTACAATATGAAGTGATTTTTTTTTATTCTATAATCAACCTAAATCATAGGTGCTCTTCTTGTACAGAGTACTTTATATGTAATCCTTAATTTTCCCCTGATAGGTAATAGTAAAGGATTTGTGCTGCATACTATACCTATATTCCCAATTTAATTTGATTTCATCATGTATTTTCCTCCACATTTTTTGAACTGTTCTCATCTAGCCATCAAATTTTTTTTTCTTTCTTTGCTCCAGTTTTTATTTTCCAATCAAGTACCGATACAGTTCTTTGGTATTAGCCTTGTGAGATTCCAGAATTTTAATCTAATGTTCTAATTAGATTACATCAGAATTTTAAGGAACAGAAATTACTTAGTATTTTGGTAAATTTAATGTTGTGCATAAAGAGTCTAAACAGTGATTAAACAAATGAGTGGAAAAAGGTTTGGCGGAAATGGGATTATATGTAAATCTGTGTAATGCACTCTACTTGAAAATGCAACTTTTTATTTCTTTTTTATTTTAACTATCCAGAGATATTGGAGTAGCATCTCATACTAGTGCATCCTAGTCAATGCCAGTGTTGTCAGATGTACATTACTTTACACTATTGCAATATTCATAGAATACATGACAATTTTAGAGCTTACATTTAACTCCAGACAGTATGAAATTCTATCATGTTCAGAAACTTCTTTTTTTTTCTGAAAAGTCACTCATCTGTGCTGCTCATTCTAGGTTAACAAACCAATAATATGTTCCTTTACATATGCAGTAATCCTTCGATTTCCGTGGATTCCAATTTTGCAGTTTTGTTTACTGTATTCCCATATTGAGATACTGTATGTAGAATATTTTAATTAGTAATTGTTGCGACACGAATACAAACCTTTGTTCTTTACATAGGAGATTGAAAATAGCACAATCTGGAACATGGCTATCTACATCATCATCATCATCATCATCTCTCTGTATCTTGGGGATGTTGCTTACAAACTCTTGGACCCCAGTTTTTGGTTCCAGAGGTGGCTGCTTAGTAATTGTGAAACTCTCCCTCATGAAACAAGTATTCATCTTATCTATAGTAATGCCCTTCGCTTAAGTCTAGAGGAAATGTAGAAAGATTGCCACTTCTATAGATTTTTGTTTCCCTCTCGAGGGAAGGTCACAGCCACCACCATTACATTGCAAACTGTCTGTCAAGACACAGCTCCTTCATTTTCCTGGAAAGGTTGGGGAACGGTTTATGCCTTACCAAAAATTTCTTGATGTGTCTGGTTTAATACTTCTGACATCGTCTTGCTTTTAGGAAAATAAAGTTTTGTGACCATATACTGGGTTCCTCTAAAGCCTAGGCCCTAACAGCTTCTAAATCCCTATATGCATATACTAGGAGGTTTGTTGAATCTCCTGTCTTATTCTAGGAAGTATGATATTTCTACAAAAGAAAGCGTCTTTCAGTCTGGTTTTATGGGACTTCCTCCCATCAATGAGTGAGTCTCCAAGTTTCAAGGACTAAAGGTTTGTATTCTCTCCAGTCATTCCTGGATTTTCTTTTGACTTCACTATCAATACTAGAAGAGTTGAAAGACCCAGACCTACATGGATAAGGTCTATGAAGCATGGAGTAGGAGAAGATAAATGGAGAGGTATTGATTTAAAAGCTAAAGGTAGATATGACTGGCAAAATCTAACTGAGGCCCTTTGTGTCAATAGGCGTAGGAGGAGATGATGATGATGATAGGTTTGTATACACATAGGAACAAATAACAAAATTAAAAAGTAATTTGCATTTTTCTCAGCTGAATCAACCCAAATCTTTTATTATTTTGTCACTTAATACAAACCCTCGCTATTTATAGGGAATATACTTTCGGCGATGCGGGAAGACTAGCCATACGACTTTTATTGAGGCGTAACTACCCTACCGCTAGTTAGCGGTGGTGTAGGAGGGATAGCTAGCCACCCCACTCACACACACACACACACCTGGTGAGAGTAGACGTTCGTCTCTCTCTCTCTCTCTCTCTCTCTCTCTCTCTCTCTCTCTCTCTCTCTCTCTCTGCTCAACTTTTTCTTTTACTGCCCTTTGACTTTTCTATGGTTTACTTACTTCTGTTTTTTTATATATTTAAACATTCATGTAATGTTTTATATGTATATACAGTATATATATATATATATATATATATATATATATATATACATATATATATATATATATATATATATATATATATATATATATATATATATATATACTGTATATATATATAAATATATATATATATATATATATATATATATATATATATATATATATATATATATATATATATATATATATATATTCATATTTTTATTTATTTATATATATATATATATATATATATATATATATATATATATATATATATATATATATATATATATATATATATATATATATATATATATATATATACATATACTATATATATATACAGTATATATATATATATATATATATATATATATATATATATATATATATATATATATATATATATATATATATATATATATATATATATATATATATATATATATATATATATATATATATATATATATATATATATATATATACACAGTGGAACCTTTACATACGAACGTATCTACATCCGAATTTTCCAACATCCGAAGTAAAATTTGAGCAAATTTTTGACTCTACGCCCGAATTTTATTTCGACACACGAAGTAAGCAATTTTCGTCGTACCAGTTGTATCCAAATTTTTCGACACGCGAAGTACAATTCGAACACGTTCCTACTCTACACCCGAATTTTTTTTCGACACCCGAAGTAAACGCGTAGTTGGTACTCATAGCGCCGGATGTGTTTTTTATTTCCGCCGATAGAAGGCAGCACTTCGACCTCGGAGGGACCCTCAATTAGCGTGGCTTGGGTCAGTCCTCTGTTCTCGTCGGCTTCGTGCGGTTGTGCCCTTTGCGTTCTGTTATTACTGTACTGTTTTAATCGTGATTTTTTACGTGCATCCTTTTACGGTAATTTACGTTAAGTATGGGTCCTAAAAGGCTTAGTTTTGCAAGTGGTAGTGGTAGTGGTGAGAAAAGGAAGAAGGAAATGCTTTCTTTAGAACTAAAGCAAGAAATTATTGAAAAACATGAGCGTGGCGTCCGCGTGAGTGAACTTGCTAAAGAATATGGCCGTAATATGTCGACGATCTCGAAAATCCTGAAACAGAAGGAAGCCATTAAAGCAGTGAAACCTTCTAAGGAGATCACCATCATTTCAAATCGCCGTAGCCCTATCATAGAAGAGATGGAACGACTTCTGCTAATCTGGATCAAGGACAGAGAGATTGTTGGCGACACCATCACCGAAACCATCATCTGCGAGAAGGCGCACGCCATCTTCACGGACTTGAAGGAGGAGAGCTCTGGGGGTGATGCTGGGGAGAGTTCAACCGAACCTTCCTCAGATGATTTCAAGGCATCTCGTGGCTGATTTGAGAAATTTAAGAAACGGTCCGGGATTCATTCAGTTTTTTGCCACGGAGAGGCTGCTAGTGCGGACACAAAGGCTGCAGTTGACTTTGTCAAGAACTTTGAAAGGATTGTGCTGGAAGAAGGCTACGTAGAGCAGCAAGTGTTTAATTGTGATGAAACTGGGCTGTTTTGGAAGAAGATGCCCAGAGAAGAAATTGCCTGGGCATAAGCCAATGAAGGATCGGTTGACTCTTGCCTTATGTGCCAACGCTAGCGGGGACTTTAAAGTCAAGCCCTTACTGGTTTACCAGTCTGAGAACCCTAGGGCCTTTAAGCCACACAACGTGGATAAGGACCAGCTTCATGTTTTCTGGCGATCCAACTCGAAGGCCTGGGTCACTAGGCAGTTCTTTGTGCAATGGGTTAACCAAGTTTTCAACCCTTCTGTGAAGAAGTATCTTCATGAGCAGAAATTGCCTTTAAAGTGCCTGCTAGGCCTTGACAATGCACCCGCTCATCCCCCCGGACTTGAAGATGATATCTTCGATGAATTTAAGTTCATAAAGGTGCTGTATCTTCCACCGAATACCACCTCTATCCTCCAGCCCTTGGACCAGCAAGTCATCTCGAATTTCAAGAAGCTCTACACCAAGCACCTATTCAAGCAGTGCTTTAATGTCACGCAAAGCACCAACTTAACTTTGCATGAATTTTGGAGGAGCCACTTCAACATCGTGCACTGCTTGAAGATCATAGATCAGGCTTGGGTGGGATTAACTTGACGAACCCTCAATTCTGCCTGGAAGAAGCTGTGGCCTGATGCAGTTTCTCCCCGAGATTTCGAAGGTTTTGATCCCGTGGTGGGTGCAGCGGAAGACGAAGAGGAAATCGTCTCCCTTGGCAAGTCCATAGGTCTGGAGGTCGACGCAGATGACATCACGGAACTCGTCGCCGAACATCACGACGAACTTACCACAGAGGAGCTCAAGGAACTCCATGGTATGTCTGAGCACATGAGTGATGACGAGGAAGGGATCAAGGAGGTAGAACATGTGTTAGTTTCGGCGCAAATAAAAGAGGTGTTAGGAAAATATCCAGACGTGGTCGACTTCATCGACAAATACCACCCAAAAAAATTGCAGGTGTCGTGTAGTTGCGCAGTTCGATGATGTTTGCCTAACTCACTTTAGAAACATTCTGAAAAGCCGTACCAAGCAACTATCTATCGATAGTTTCTTTAAAAAACTACGAAGCGAACTCGTGATGAAGAGGATGGAAGTGGTTCAAAGAAAACGGCAAAGAGTGAAGCGAAAGAAATTCAATCAATTTTAAGTGTAGAGAGTGAAAGTGATTGAAATTAATCATCAAAAAGAAAAAAGAAAATGAAAAAAATAATATAAAATATAAAAATAAAAAAAATAAATAAGCTAAGTTATGTTAAAGTTCACTTAGTGTAAGTTAGAATAAGTTACGGTAGTGTACGTTTATCGTAGTTAACCTCTCTACCTCCTCGCCGCCCGTCCGTCTCCTCTCTGCGTAGCAAAACCAACAACACCTGCGCTGAACTTTCTAAGGTAAAGTGACGCTAAAAACCCGTTTTTTATTTATAATTTTTTGATAATTATTCTCTTTTACATGTCTATTATCTAATTTAGTGTGCATTATTCTCATGGGTAATTATGTGTAGTAATTTATTAAGGAGTTATCATAGGTTTTTGGGCTCAACCACGGTTTAATCCTATTTCAATGTATTCTTATGGGAAAATTCGTTTCGACATCCGAACATTTTCTACATCCGAAGTCGGTTGTGGAACGGATTAAATTCGTATGTAGAGGTACCACTGT
This sequence comes from Palaemon carinicauda, assembly GCF_036898095.1. Classification (NCBI taxonomy): domain Eukaryota; kingdom Metazoa; phylum Arthropoda; class Malacostraca; order Decapoda; family Palaemonidae; genus Palaemon; species Palaemon carinicauda. The sequence goes on from NC_090757.1 coordinate 72,294,307, forward strand.
ATATATATATATATATATATATATATATATATATATATATATATATATATATATATATATATATATCTATATCTATATATCTATCTATCTATCTATCTATCTATCTATATATATATATATATATATATATATATATATATATATATATATATACACACAGTATATATCTATATATATATATATATAATTTATATATATATATATATAACGGATTTTGAGCGAAGCGAAAAATCTATTTTTGGGTAAGATAGCCATGTCGTCCTGATGGAAGTTCCTTAAAGGCAGCTTCCTAGGGTATATTACAACTACAGCGATATTCCCAGAGAATTTACCTTCAGGTACCCAGAATTCTAACTCCTGGAGCGAGTATCCCTAAAAAAGACCTTAGGGATATCGTAAATATCAGTGGACGTATTCTTGACACGCCTCATAGCAATCTATACCCCGAATAGAGTTAACACTTCGTAGGGGTAAAATGGCAAGAAAACGAAAACGATAAGAAAGGGGGGGAGCCGTTCATAAGGCATCCCTCCTCACCGCTTCGAAAGCGTGCCCTGCGCCGCTCACGGCGCCATCTGTATTCCTTGTAGCGATACACGAGGTGCTACAGATACTGTATGTAGGGAGGGGTCCTACTATCCTTTTCACTCATATTTATTTTGAAAAGGAGCAGGGCGGGTCCATCAGGACGACATGGCTATCTTACCCAAAAATAGATTTTTCGCTTCGCTCAAAATCCGTTTTTTGGGCTCAAGCCATGTCGTCCTGATGGAAGTATACCAGAGCATTACTGTATCTGTGGATTCTCAATACGTGCCGTACTCCTCAAGAGTGTTTCTTAGTCAACTTGACTGACAGACCTAAGATGTTACCGTTATACATCTTTTCACTAATCATAAGCCATGAGAGTGCTTCCTGCCCCCTACAGGGAGGAGTCCTACTAGACTCTAGAAACGAACGAAGAGTACATATACCTATGTATGAATCACTCGCTAGCCAGTACCATATAGTGGTCTCACTCTATATGAAGCGAAGTCTTACGGGACTACCGTATCCAAAAGAAAAAGTCCCGACCAGCACCCTGGTCGAAGTAAGAATAGACAAAAGGTTATATCTGCGTAGGATTAAACTTGCTACTACCACCGTCCTCAGAAAGGGGTGGAGTCCTTATTGCTAAGGAAAGTATAAGCCAGTATAATCCAGGCTTTGCATTAAGGAATAGGCTATTATAGATATCCCCGATTAATATACATAGGCTAAATGCTCAAAAACAATATGAAATCAAAAAATATAGGTGAAGGAGACGCAAGGTTCCCGAGAACAAGTTTATTGAGAAACAATAAATAGGTATGGTCACCATAAATATGTACATATGCTAGGTGGATGACCAACAATTTTCACAAGTACTGTAGTGCATGGATGAATGATTATCTGAAAGAAAACATATGTGTCACTTACACATACCCCGGTATCCAACTTAACGTCCATGTTACTACTTTGCTGACAATAGCGTTGGCAAACGCTTGGCACCCTGTCTGTACTTATGTTACCATCACCATCACGTTGGAACAGTCATTGTGGGCTCTGAGAGCCTACACTACCAGTTATATCAACATATATAACTAACTATTCACCCAAGAATCCAAGTCCCAAATGATTCCGCTGTTCCTCGCAGAGTTAAACAGCAGGGTTAACGACGCAACCAACTGCTACCACAGACCTCTTTAGCTGCTCCACTTGCTTAGCATAGTGGCGAAAGAATACCCTGGAAGACTTCCAGCCAGTGTATGAACGAAGGTGTTCAAAATCCATAAAATTAAAGAAGTTTAAAGATGAAGCAACTTTCCTCGGATCATGACCTGCGGGTGAACTGTCAGGATCCGCTCTGCGAATAAAATATGTAATTTTCGCCCTAAGTTGATTTAAAGATAAATTCGAGCCCGATGTTTCTCCTCTGAATAGTTGGCCCCCATGGAAGTCTGAAGTTCTACGAAGATAGACCTTAAGGCATTCTACGGGACATAGAGATGCATCTTCTTTCAGAGGGCAGATTCTCCAGGGACCCCACCTGTTGGTGGGCAACTCGTTCTTAGCGAGAAACGTAGGGTCCGGAAACAGGTTCAGTTCTCCCCCATCCAGGAACTGAACTCGGCCCTCCTCTCTCGAGAGGGCCACAATCTCACTAACTCTGGCCCCAGAAGCAAGGGCAAAAAGGAAGATCACTTTTTGAGTCAGGTCCTTCAACGCACATTCCTCATTATCTAGTAATGAGGCAAAATGAAGGACTTTGTCTAATGACCATGAAATAGGCTTTGGAGGAGCTGATGGTCTAAGCCTAGCACAGGCCTTTGGGATCTTATTAAACATTTCGTTAGCGAGGTCTACCTGGAAGGCATATAGAATGGGTCTTGTTAGAGCTGACTTACATGTAGAAATTGTGTTCGCCGCCAGCCCCTGTTCATGGAGGTGAATGAAGAAGGATAGGCAGAACTCCGTAGAGATCTCGTGCGGGTTCTTATCTTTGACAAAGGCTACCCATTTCTTCCATGCAGATTCGTACTGCCTCCTAGTAGACTTACACTTGTATTCTTCCAGGAAGTCGATACTATCTTTCGAGATTCCGAACCGTTTCTTCACCGCTAGGGAGAGAAAATCATGAGCTGCAGGGTTCGGGTCTTCTGTAATGAAGCGAAGACAGTCGACTTCTGGACTTGCTGGGACAGAACTGGGTCCGGGAGCGGTAGGAACTTCAGTCGTAGTTCCAGAGCCAGAGGGAACCATACACTGTTCGGCCACTTGTGGGCCACTATTGCTGCTACTCCCTTGAAGGATCTCAGTTTGTTGAGGACCCTCAACATCAGATTGTGAGGGGGAAACAGGTAGATCCTGGACCATCTGTTCCAATCGAGGGACATCGCATCTATTGCTTCTGCCGCGGGGTCCACATATGGGGACACATATTTCGGCAGCTTCTTGTTGTCCTTCGTCGCGAAGAGGTCTATCTGCAGTTCTGGGACTTGACTCAAGATGAAAGAGAATGATCCTGCGTCTAGGGACCATTCTGTCTCTATCGGTGTTATCCTGGATAGAGCGTCCGCGGTCACATTCCGGACTCCTTGAAGGTGAACTGCTGACAGGTGCCACTTCTTCTTCTCCGCCAGTCGGAATATGGCTAACATCACCTGGTTGAGAGGTGGGGATCTCGATCCCCGCCGATTCAGACATTTCACAACCACCTCGCTGTCCAGTACCAACCTTACGTGGATCGAGTGACGTGGGGATACTTTCTTCAGGGTCAGAAGTACTGCCATAGCTTCTAGAAAGTTTATGTGAAAGGTCCCAAATAGCTTGGACCAGATTCCTTGCACTTTTTTCCGATGGGAGTGACCCCCCCACCCTACCTTTGAGGCGTCTGTGTGGATTGTCACTGACGGGGGGGGGTGGCTGAAGAGGTAGAGACCTCTTTAGACGACTGGCTTGAGACCACGGTCTGAGAAGAGAACGTAGCCGAAGTGGGACCGGTCTCTTTACGTCCCTTCGCTCTTTCGATGCAAAGGTTCTCCATACTCCCGCTGCATCTTTTAGCTGTGCTCTTAGCACAGGGTCTGTTACTGATGCAAACTGAAGAGAGCCCAAAACCCTCTCTTGTTCGCGTCTTGATATCCTCTCGGAACCTAGAAGTCTCCTGACAGACCCTGCTATTTCCTTCCTCTTTGACATCGGGATGGAAAGACGGTGTGACACTAGATCCCAGTGAATTCCCAACCACTGGAACCTCTGAGCTGGAGAAAGACGAGACTTCTTTCTGTTGATCATGAAGCCTAGATATTCCAGGAACTGAATCACTTGTAGGGAAGCTTGCAAGCATTCTGCTCTGGATGCTGCCCACACCAACCAATCGTCCAGGTAGGCTACTACCTGGAACCCTTTTAGGCGTAACTGTTTGAGAGCTGCGCTCGCAAGCTTCGTAAAGATCCTTGGGGCTATGTTTAGTCCGAAGGGCATCGCCCTGAAAGCGTAAAGTTTTTGTTGTAGCTTGAATCCTAGGTAGGGGGAGAGACGACGACTTATTGGAACGTGCCAATATGCGTCTGACAAGTCGATGGAGACGGTATATGCCCTCTTGGGCAGTAAGGCCCTTATGTGTTGTAACGTTAGCATTTTGAACTTGTGGTTCACTATGAACTTGTTGAGTGGTGACAAGTCCAGAATGACTCTGAGTTTCCCCGAGTCTTTCTTGGGAACACAAAACAGCCTCCCTTGGAACTTGATGGACTTTACCCTCCTGATCACCTTTTTCTCCAACAGATCTTGGATGTACTCCTCCAAAACGGGGGTGGAGTGTTGGAAAAATTGAGGGCACAGGGGCGGAGTACTGTACCAACTCCAACCCAGTCCATTTTTGAGAAGGCTGTGGGCCCAGGGATCGAAGGTCCAGCGATCCCGGAAATACTGAAGTCTCCCACCTACCGGCGACACTTCACTTTGACTGTCCTGCAGTCTTGCCTCCCTGGCCGCGACCACCTCTGAATCCTCGTCCCCTAGAGGGGCGTCTTGATGACCCTCTAGCTGCTCCTCTGGGTCTTGCACGAAACGTGGTCGACTGTTCCTCGAACACGGGATTGAATGCAGGGGAAGCTGATGACATTGCTTGGGGAACCCATTGGAAGGTGGTCGGGGTCTGGGCTACCAGTTGTGGAACCGGAGGCAAAGCTGGCTGTTGCTGCTGTGGTCTTTGCTGTTTGAAGGACTTGGCTGGACGGGAGGAAAACCTTGACTTCTTCGCCTTTCCTTTCGGCTGAGGGCCCTCATCCGGAGAAGACTTCCTCTTAAGGGACAGGCCCCACTTCAGGAGAAGATTGCGGTTCTCAGTGGCGGCCTTGTCCACGATCTCTTTGACCACGTCCTTGGGAAAGAGATCCTTACCCCAGATGTTAGATGAAATTAGCCTCTTGGGTTCGTGCCTCACTGTGGCCGAGGCAAACACAAACTCCCTACAGGCTCTCCTTGCTTTCACAAAGCAATAGAGGTCCTTGGTTACTGTGGCCAGATGGATTTTGGCCATAACCATGAACATCTCTGGCATCTTGGGGTCGCTAGCCATCGTCTCCATGTTGGTCTGGAGAGACATCGAGGCTGCCAGGCGCTCCTTTGTGTCCAATTCCCTCCGAAGAAGGAATTCCGACAACTTGGGAAGGTTTTCGCCGAACTGCTGTCCTGCAATGTCGGCGTCTAACTTCCCAACCGAGAAAGTAAGGTGCACCTCCTTCCAGTCCTTGTTATCCATTGGCAATGCCAGCGATAGAGGTTTACATTCCTCCAAGGACGGGCACGGCTTGCCAGCTTCAACTGCCTTGATGACGGCCGCAAACCCCTTTTGCATAAAGGGGAAGGCCCTAGCTGGGGAGGATACAAAGGAGGGGTGTTTCTTGCTCAAGGCGGCAACCTTCGAGTTTGAGAACCCCCTCTCCTTTAAAGCAGCTGTCAAGGTGGCTTGAGCCTTGGAGTGATCTAGGATAATCACTTCCTTTGGTTCCGTCTCCTCCTTCGAAGCCGGCTCCTTCTTCAAACGGACATAGCAGTCCGGGTAGGCCCCTCTACTGGGCCAGAATTCCACCTCCTCAAGGGGAACTGAACCCAGTTTCTCCGACATGACGATCTTCCCAATCGTCATCGGCATGTGCTCGGCATATCTCCACGGGTTGGCATCCGAGCACAGAGGAAGGTCCTTAACGTTGAGCTTCTTTGGAGGTCCACGTGATGCTGTGATCTTCTGCATCTGGAGCTCCAAAGTAGCGGCCTTCTGATTATTCTCCCTCTGCATCTGTTGGATCATACCAACGATGGAAGAGAGAGCCTGTCCAAGCTCTGCTGGAAGAGCGGACGAGGTAGAGGGGATAGGTTCAGGGACCTGAACCGGCACGTCTGATGAAACGGGAACCTCTTCCTCCACAGCAATAGGATCTCGATCTTGCTCCTCGCCCTCTGCGAGGAGATCCTGCTCCGCACGATCAGACAAGTCGGACATCTTGTCGTCCAACTGGATGTCCTGCAAGGCGTCAGCGACATCCTCCTCCACTGGGATCTGGATCAGAGGGATCTCCGGCCGAGGCTGGGGAACAACAGCATCAGGGGAAGCCTTGGGGAAAAGGTATGCCCTCATCTTCTCGTTAGGAAGATAAGGTCCAGTGGTGTTTTTCTGAAAACCCCTTACCCATACACGAAGCCTCTCCCTCGCTGCATCTCTTGACTCCGCCGACCTAGGGGATTCAAAAGCCTCTGATAGCAGGTTAGTACATACAGCACATACCTGCGGATCCCAGTAACGATGTTCATCATTGGAGGCTGCACAAGCTGCGTGCCTCCTACACGAGGTATGTCCGCAAAAGTTCTTACTGCGGACATTGCAGAAGACACTATCACACTTCGGATGCTCCTCCTGTAAAAGAAGAAAAATTTCCATGAATATCAAGTGAATTTTAATTCACATGTAACAAATGAGTATTCAACAAAAGAATAAGGGAAAGACACCTACTTGTGAAACCCACACAAACACCTGTGGAAGCCCACCGGCCAAGTCACATAGTTAGTCTTTACTAGAATAACCAGAGAACGTATTTCCAAAGGAAATTAGGTGTAGCTCACACCTAAGGTAAAATAATACCATTCTGGCCAGGAATAAAAGAATTATCTTTTATCCTTGTAAGGCGACACCAGGTGATTATACCAGTAACACAAGTAAGATAGAAAAGACAGTGTTGTAACCTACTACATCATGAACTCCTTTGGTTGAATATACCACCAAGAGAGGACTGATACAGTACCTGAGGGTGGTGTGCCAGCCGGCTACTGCCGCTCAGCACCCCCCCCCCTTGTTTTGGAAAGGTAGATCTCAAGTACACAACCTCAGATCACCTTTATTGGGGAGAACTCCAGAACCCATGCCTGAACCGGCCGGCAGTGGTTGCCAGACCGTAGCCACCCGGTTTGCACAGAGTTGCCGGCCAACATACTTAGTGGCCGGCTGACTGGGCAGTGTCGCGGGCCGGCCGGCAGCAGTAAACAAACCCTGCCGGCTAGCCCCCACACACTAGGCAGCACTCGGCTGCCGGCCCCACTTGTAGTGGCCGGCAGATGAGCAATAGACCGGCCGGCAAAGGTATACACCCAACGCCGACCGACAGCAAGAGAACTGGAGAACACCCCTCCCCACCGACAGCCGGCCTGTAGGCCGGCAGCCGGCAAGGACAACACATACTAAGACAAAAGAGTGAGTGCCGGGTTAAGAGACTATAAGTCTCTGAGCCCGGCACCCGAAAGAGTGCCGAAAGGAAGGGGAAGACACTAAGTCAAGCTTCCTAACCGCTGCTTACTGAATTTTCAGACGGCAGCGATAGAGGGACCAAGAAAGGACCGGGCAGCACTCACAGTAATGGTCTCTGCCGGTCGGCACACTTTGCCGGCCGACAGGAGACCACGTCAGTTCCTCATCCCAACCTAGGCTAGGCAAGGATGCAGACGACTGACACAATGAACGGAAAAAGAGAAGGGAAGGACAGAGGGTCCTATCCAACCTTACCTTGGTTAAGGGTCATTCCAAACTAAGACAGTTCATCTCAGTAGAGAAAGACCCGAGAGGGA
>NC_090757.1:72306947-72309447 GCF_036898095.1 Palaemon carinicauda
ACGAACAGACATGATGCAGTAGGACAGGTGTTGGTCTACTCATCGATAAGAAGATTCCCTCTCGCCAATAAGCTCCAAGAACTATTCCGGATTTTGGAGAAGAGCAGTCACCGGACCTATGTTATCGAGATACCAGGAAAAAAGAAAAGTAAGCCAAGCAATATTAACTTTGAAAACGATATTTAGGCACCAGATTTCAACTAATTTATCCAATTGGATGCATCGGATAACAGGATTGGAGCTGTCTTATTGTGAAAAGATAAGGAAGAAATTCTTCACCCCGTTTGTTTTATGTCGTCGAAGCTGAAAAAGCATCAGTGAGTCTACTCGACTGTTGAAAAGGAACTGCTGGCACTGGGCACAGTGTAAACAAGTTGGAAGTTTATTACAGTGTACAGTATTCATATCATAATCTTTTAACTTTTGTTAATTAGATGAAAAATAATAATCAAAGGTTAACTAGGTGGTCATCATGTTTGCAACCGTATTGTATTAATGTAAAGCATATATCAGGTAAAGATAACGTTACAGATTATTTATCTCGGGCTGAATAGATGAATTCAGGCCCGGAATAAATAATCTTTTTGGGGGGAGCTATCTTACGAAGCTGGTCTAACGTAGAGTAAATATTTTATTTATGTATTTCATATGTGTATTTAAGAGGTGAATAGCCAGTTCATAAAGTGAGTTCCTCTCATGTAAGTATAAGTTTTGTATGTAAGTTACATAAGACTTTTGTCATTCATTTAATTGTATTCTTCATTCAAGTCAGTACTGTATATGTAAATTTGTTATTTTTAGGATTTAACTTTTTATTTCATGTATTTTGTTATGAAGTCGTACATAATATGTTTAAGAGTCCTGTACGACCCTACGAGGTATAAACGAGGGCTAATGTAATATTTTTTTTTTATGTTTCCATGAGGTGTTGGGTCATGTTTGTGAGAAAATATGCAATTCATATATTTGCCATGTGTTTTGGAAGGTTCTCAAAAATCCCAGCATTAGTGTTAACCTTTTTTTCATTCCGAGACCGGGTGTGGGCGGAGCTACTGAGAGATGATTGCCTTGCAAGCGAGGTTTGATTTTCCTGTTCGATACATGATAGTTGGTAACATTGGCGTCGCTGAGCCAGCCCCCAAGCTTCTAGATCTGACCTAGAATAATCTAGAAATTGCTAAGTTCATATATATGCACCCTCAGGGATGTATAACAGGAGATAGAGAATTCCAGCCTTAAGTCATAAACCATCGACTCTCTCTCTCTCTCTCTCTCTCTCTCTCTCTCTCTCTCTCTCTCTCTCTCTCTCTCTCTCTCTCTATCACACAAGATCGGCATATTTTTTAAAAGTGTTCAGTGATTGTGAAATCTCAAAGTTTTGGTGTGACGAGTTTTAGGAAATATAATGAGTATTTCATAAAAAAATTCTCTTAAGAGATTTTGTAACTGGCCCTGTGCAAGTAAGATACGTGAAGTGTATCTTGGCTTAACTGCACGATTACTTCGTTTGAGCTGAAACTTGTAAGTTTATCAGTTACTTTATGTACTTTCTTTAAGTTTAAGCATTGAGTGTATAAAGGTTGACTATTTTCATTAGTTATCAGGACTAAATATTTGTGTAAAATTTAATTCCCAGTGAAACAAGTGTTTATATAATTTCAGTATAATACTTTCTTGTCTTAATTTAAGTTTTGTTCAGACTTAATATATCGAGTGATTTATTATTTTTTTGTAAATTCTTTCATTCAAAGTGTTGTAATTTTTATAGAATATATTTATTTTTGTAATGATTGCATTATTTCGATCACCAGTGTTTGTTACAGTACTCTCTCGTATCCCTGTTAAAGAATCGAAGTAAGAGGTTGTTTTGAATAGTTCTTAACCCTGGATAGGTACGCTCCTCGGACACCCCTTTAAGGGTATACTCGGACGCGAACGACCCCGACGCCAAAAAAAATTCTTGAAAAATCAGTTTTTGCAGTAACCTCCTTTTTTCTTTTGCCAAAAAAAAACTTCAATGAAGGCTTAAAACAACTGTAAAGATAAATACTACTCATCTGGAGAAAAACTATTTATTATAAATATTTTAAAAAATTAAGTAGAAAAAAAAAACCTGACATAAAAATTCATAAAAAAAAAAGTTTATACATATATACACAAATCCTTTTAGGAATTGATTCTTGAATGTTTAGGACACATCTTGATGTATTTTGGATGAAGTCAGACCCATGGAGGTGAAGATCTGAAATGAGAAAAAAAGGGTAACTTTTTTTGGCCAAAAAAATTTGTCCAAATTTCATGAATTTTTTTGGGTACCCAAATGAAATAGGAGGTGGCTAATTTTTTTAGGGAATAAACATATGTTATCCTAAAATAGAAATATGTAAAAAAATCTTCATTATTTTGTAAATTACATTTATATCAGGGGCCATATCTAAAGGTAATTTTTTGAGTACTTAGAAATTTCGTAAAAAAATACATATATTTAATATATAATATG
>NC_090757.1:72314447-72354447 GCF_036898095.1 Palaemon carinicauda
GAAAGGGGAAGAGCGAGAGAGGGTGTGGCTTTATTGTTGAGTGAATGGATGACAGGTAAAGTAGTGGAATGGAAGGAGATATCATCTAGGTTAATGTGGGTAAGGATTAGGTTGGGTAGGGAATGTTGGGCGTTTGTCAGTGCGTATGGGCCAGGTAGTGAGAAAAGTGAAGAAGAGCGGAATGAGTTCTGAAATGAATTAACTAGGTGTGTAGAAGGACTGGGTAGAAGGAATTATGTAGTTGTTATGGGTGACTTAAATGCTAGAGTGGGTGCTGGAGAGGTAGAAGGTGTCATTGGGAAATATGGCGTACCAGGTGAAAATGAGAGTGGTGAGAGACTGGTAGATATGTGTGTTGAACAAGAGATGGTAATAAGTGCTAGCTTTTTTAAAAAGAAAGATAAAAATAAGTATACATGGGTAAGAGTGGCAAATGGAAGAGTCGTAGAAAGGGCATTAATGGATTATGTGTTGATAACTAAAAGAATGTTTGGAAGATTGAAAGACGTGCACGTGTTTAGGGGTATGGCTAACGGTATGTCTGATCATTTTTTGGTGGAAGGAAAATTAGTTGTAGCAAAAGAGTGGGGGAATAGAGTAGGTGGATGTAAAAGGGAGCTAGTGAGGGTTGAAGAGCTAATAAAACCGGGGGTAAAAAGTAAATATCAGGAAAGGTTGAAAATGGCATATGACGAGGTGAGAGTAAGAGAAACTGGTAATTTAGAGGAGGAGTGGAAGTTAGCAAAAGAAAATTTTGTTGGGATTGCAAGTGATGTATGTGGCAAGAAGGTTGTTGGAGGCAGCATGAGGAAGGGCAGTGAATGGTGGAATGAAGGAGTGAAGGTAAAAGTGGAAGAGAAAAAGAGGGCTTTTGAAGAATGGCTGCAGAGTAATAGTATAGAGAAGTATGAAAAATATGGAGAGCAAAAGGTGGAAGTAAAGCGCAAGGTACGTGAGGCAGAGAGGGCAGCTGACCTGAGGTGGGGTCAGGGACTGGGTCAGTCATATGAAGAGAATAAGAAGAAGTTTTGGAAAGAAGTGAAGAGAGTAAGGAAGGCCGGCGCAAGAATTGAAGAGACAGTGGAAGATGGAAATGGAAGGTTGTTAAAAGGAGAGGAGGCAAGGAAAAGGTGGGCGGAATACTTTGAAAGTTTGCTGAATGTTGAGGATGATAGGGAGGCAGATATAATTGCGGTTCCAGGTGTTGAGGTGCCAGTGATGGGAGATGAGAATGAGAGAGAGATTACAATAGAGGAAGTGAGGAGAGCACTAGATGAAACGAGAGTAGGAAAAGCATCTGGTATGGATGGTGTGAAAGCTGAGATGTTGAAGGAAGGGGGTGTGACTGTACTTGAATGGTTGGTGAGATTGTTTAATGTGTGTTTTGTGTTGTCAATGGTACCAGTAGATTGGGTCTGTGCATGTATTGTACCACTATATAAGGGTAAGGGAGATGTGCATGAGTGTTGTAATTCAAGAGGTATTAGTTTGTTGAGTGTAGTTGGAAAAGTGTATGGTAGAATACTGATTAATAGGATTAAGGATAAAACAGAGAATGCAATCTTGGAAGTACAGGGTGGTTTTAGAAGAGGTAGCGGTTGTATGAATCAGATTTTTACAGTTAGGCAGATATGCGAGAAATATTTAGCAAAAGGTAAGGAGGTGTATGTTGCATTTATGGATCTGGAGAAAGCATATGATAGAGTTGATAGGGAAGCAATGTGGAATGTGATGAGGTTATATGGAGTTGGTGGAAGGTTGTTGCAAGCAGTGAAAAGTTTCTACACAGGTAGTAAAGCATGTGTTAGAATAGGAAAGGAGGTGAGCGATTGGTTTCCGGTGAGAGTGGGGCTGAGACAGGGATGTGTGATGTCGCCCTGGTTGTTTAACTTGTATGTTGATGGAGTGGTGAGAGAGGTGAATGCTAGAGTGCTTGGACGAGGATTAAAACTGTTAGGCGAGAATGATCATGAATGGGAGGTAAATCAGTTGTTGTTTGCGGATGATACTGTACTGGTAGCAGACACAGAAGAGAAGCTTGACCGACTAGTGACAAAATTTGGAAGGGTGTGTGAGAGAAGGAAGTTGAGAGTTAATGTGGGTAAGAGTAAGGTTATGAGATGTACGAGAAGGGAAGGTGGTGCAAGGTTGAATGTCATGTTGAATGGAGAGTTACTTGAGGAGGTGGATCAGTTTAAGTACTTGGGGTCTGTTGTTGCAGCAAATGGTGGAGTGGAAGCAGATGTACGTCAGAGAGTGAATGAAGGTTGCAAAGTGTTGGGGGCAGTTAAGGGAGTAGTAAAAAATAGAGGATTGGGCATGAATGTAAAGAGAGTTCTATATGAGAAAGTGATTGTACCAACTGTGATGTATGGATCGGAGTTGTGGGGAATGAAAGTGATGGAGAGACAGAAATTGAATGTGTTTGAGATGAAGTGTCTGAGGAGTATGGCTGGTGTATCTCGAGTAGATAGGGTTAGGAACGAAGTGGTGAGGGTGAGAACGGGTGTAAGAAATGAGTTAGCGGCTAGAGTGGATATGAATGTGTTGAGGTGGTTTGGCCATGTTGAGAGAATGGAAAATGGCTGTCTGCTAAAGAAGGTGATGAATGCAAGAGTTGATGGGAGAAGTACAAGAGGAAGGCCAAGGTTTGGGTGGATGGATGGTGTGAAGAAAGCTCTGGGTGATAGGAGGATAGATGTGAGAGAGGCAAGAGAGCGTGCTAGAAATAGGAATGAATGGCGAGCGATTGTGACGCAGTTCCGGTAGGCCCTGCTGCTTCCTCCGGTGCCTTAGATGACCGCGGAGGTAGCAGCAGTAGGGGACTCAGCAGTATGAAGCTTCATCTGTGGTGGAAATGTGGGAGGTTGGGCTGTGGCACCCTAGCAGTACCAGCTGAACTCGGCTGAGTCCCTGGTTAGGCTGGAGGAACGTAGTGAGTAGAGGTCCCCTTTTTGTTTTGTTTCTTGTTGTTGTCGGCTACCCCCCAAAATTGGGGGAAGTGCCTTTGGTATATGTATGTATATATATATATATATATATATATATATATATATATATATATATATATATATATATATATATATATAAATATATATGTACACATATATGTATATACATACACATATATATTATATATATATATATATATATATATATATATATATATATATATATATGTATATATATATATATATATATATGTATATATATATATATATATATATATATATATATATATATATATATATACATATATATATATATATATATATATATATATATATATATATATACATATATACATATATACATATATACATATATATATATATATATATATATATATATATATATATATATATATATATATATATATATACTGTATATACTTATATATACACACACACACATATATATATATATATATATATATATATATATATATATATATATATATATTTATATATATATATATATAATGTATATATATATATATATATATATATATATATATATATATATATATATATATATATATATATATATATATATATATGCTTTCTCTTATTTAAAGGAAGTTCAAGTTGTATGCAGTATAATCCATGTTGTTTATTAGGTTCAACTGTTGCTGCAGGGAAGATTTTAAATTAAGAAAACAGTAATTCTTTTTTATCATTGGTCATTATATCCTTCCCCTCGAGGTTCCGGAATTCAGAAGATAATAGGGGATACAAATGAAGATTTTTTTTTTTTTCAATATTCATTTGCGAACTGAAATTGTACTTTAAATGTAAAATATGCTACACTATTATCAGTGATAGTACTTTATTGTTATTGTTATTTTTATCATTATTATTATTATCATTATTATTATTATTATTATTATTATTATTATTATTACAGTAATACCTGGATTCTCGACAATAATTCGTTCAGATATTGTGGTCGAGAACTGATTTGTTAAAAAACTGAAAAAATTTTTCATAAGACAATATAAATTAGATTAATTTGTTCCCAAGCACCAGATAAATGTTCACATTCCACAACTAAATATTGTACTTATATGTAAAAACGTTTATATAAACTATTAAAACTAAATACATATTAAAGTGAATTTAAACCCTTTTTGTATCATTTGCTTACCTTAATAACTGCGGTGCAAGGGCATACGGGTATGGAGGTGGAGGATTGAAGGGGGAGGGTTACTGTTTTGAAGGGGGAGGGTTACTGTTTTGAAGGGGAATCCCCTTCCATAAAAGCAGTTGATAACATGCCTTCAGGAGTTTTTTCTCGTCTCTGCCTCTTATGCTCTTGTGACTGAGTCTCTGTAGTTGCTTGTTGTTTTTTTTTTTAAATTAAAAGCATATCCATTGTAAGCTTTTTTTTCCGTTGCGCTATTCTCCTGAAGTGGAACACTAACACACTAATTAAACATTTTCATTGAACCATTTGCCACTTCTGTATCCGGGTGATATTTCTCAACAGAAAGCTGTAATTCACCCCCATTTCCACACATTTCATTGATTAAAGAACTTGGAACCTCCTCCTTTCCTTCATCCTCTTCTGGTGAAAGGTCTTCTACCATATCCTTCTGCTGCTGTTGTTGCAGATGAAAAAACTCTTTGGTTGTTAACTCGGTAGAGTGTCCTTCCACAGGCTCATCAATGTCCTCTTTTTCGACCGCAAGTCCCAAAGTTTTCACCATGGTCAAAATCTCATCAGTGAGAGCACTTTTTTTCAACTGGAGAACCCGATTCAGACTGAAACCCCTCAAAATCTCTTTTTGGTACACATTTCGATCCCAGTTTTCTCCATGCCGAATTTAACGTACGGTACGTTGCAGCACTCCATGCACTGTCAATGAAATTCACAC
Source organism: Palaemon carinicauda (assembly GCF_036898095.1). NCBI lineage: Eukaryota > Metazoa > Arthropoda > Malacostraca > Decapoda > Palaemonidae > Palaemon > Palaemon carinicauda. The sequence continues at coordinate 72,319,324 of NC_090757.1, forward strand.
AGCTCAAGATATTAAAGTGTTCTTTCCAGAATTCTCGAAGTGTTTGCTGTGTGTCATTAGTCAGTTCGAAACACTTTTGGAAAAGGGCTTTGGTGTACAATTTTTAAAATTCAAAATGCTTGTTGGCCCATGGGCTGAAAAATTGGCATCGTATTCGGCGGCAGGAATTTAACTTTGATAAATTGAATTCATCAACTAATTAATCATCTATACCTAGGGGGTGAGCAGGAGCATTGTCCATGATCAACAGGCATTTCATTGGCAAATTTTTTGCCATAAGATATCCCTTTACTTTAGGGGCAAACACTTTGTGTACCCACTCATTAAAAAACTGTCTGGTCACCCATGCCTTTGTGTTTGCCCGCCACATAACAGGCAATTTACTTTTCATTATGCTGTTCTTTTTAAAGACCTGGGGGTTGTCTGAATGATAGACGAGCAATAGTTTTATTTTACAATCACCACTGGCATTTGCACACAACAAAAGACTGAGCCTATCCTTCATAGCCTTGTGCCTGGGCTGTGATTTTTCCTCCATTGTAATGTACATACTGGCCAGCATTCTTTTTCCAGAATAACCCAGTCTCATCACAATTGAAAACCTGTTGAGGGAGAAACTGTTTTTCCTTTATATAAGCATTAAATTCTTTAACAAAGCTTTCAGCTGCAGCTTTCTTTAAACTTGCTGTCTTGTTTAAACTTGCTGTCTTGCCATGTTTTGTTACACGATGTATGCCAGTTCTGTTTTTAAATTTTTCAAACCAACCTCTGCTGGCTTTGAACATAAATGTTTCACTTTCGGCACTTGTACTAGGCATTTTCTTTTCTGGGTGACCGTTAATTTGCAAGGCTTTTTCGCAAGTAAAAGCTTCACTAATGCTATCACTGGCTAACTCCTTTTCCCTGATGAATATTAGTAGCAGCTTTTGCATTTCATCCATTACCTGCGACCTTTGCTGCGTTATCAAAGTCACACATTTTGCAACATTAGCTGTGTTTATCACTTCTTTGTTCTTGAGGAATGTTGAAGTTGTTGATTTTGGAATGCCATACTGCATAGCGAGATCCAAAACACGAACGCCGTTTTCAAATTTGGCTATTATTTCCTTTTTTAGTTCAATTGTCATTCTCACTGTCTTCCTCTTTTCTTTCTGTCTGGCTTTTTTGGACTCATTATGAATGCCCCGAGTTAATAAAAAAAGCACAAAATTCTGATTAGCACAATATAAAACAAGGGAACGCATGAGTCTTCCTTCGATGGCAGGCTGGCTCAAACTGACGCCTTGAAGTTGGCAGGGGATGCTGTTCGGACTGGTTCGTGTTGACTCGGCTGATCGAGTTGCGAAAATTTGTTCAAATATGGAAACATTTTTAACTCAAATTTTTAGGTCTAATACCGATTTGTTCAAGTTGTGAGTTGTTCGAGTACCGAGGTTCCACTGTATTATTATTATTATTATTATTATTATTACTATTACTGTATTATTGTTATTATTATCATTACTGCCCAAGCTACAACCCTACTAGGAAAAGTAGTATGCTACAAGCCCTTGGGCTCTAAGGGGGAAACCAACCCAGGTTGTGGAGTTATGGGTTAAATTTGGGTACTTTAGCATGATTTGGCTAGTACGTAACTGAATTTCTTTATAAGCATTCTGTTGATTCGCCCTTGTTTGGCTTCATGGTGGTAGTACAGTACTGTACTGAAGTTCTTTTTGGTGGGTAATATTCTTAAAGTAAAGTTTTGTAATAATGGAGTCCTTAGCTTTGCTAATCTTCTTTCCTTATAATAGAATTACAAATTCACTGTCAACTTCAGGTTGCTTCAGGACTAAGCGTTTGGTGGTTGAATCTCTGGTAAGAGTTTTATGGAATATTTCTATTCCATCTGTGAATTTTTGGTTTGACACAAAGTTTGAAACCCTCTTGATGAACTGTGGTGTCACTGGTGTGTCAATTCATTTGTAGGGGTTGATTCATCTGAGCGGTTGAGGTTATTTTCAGAATGGCCCTGGCCAGTGTTGGTCGATACAGATGGTTGAGTGGAGCTTCTTTAGGATTGCTACTGGCAGACCTCATCTGTAATTCTCTCTTCCTTTTATTTTATCATGACACACTGGTAACTCTCCGGATATACATAATTCAAGATGTGTGCTTAGTTGTTTCTCTTATCTTTTTCTTTTTGGCCTTGTTCTCAACATCACTCTCCCAGGCTGGATTGGTCGGAGAACTTGTTCACAAATTCCAGTGGTGCATTATTGTAGCTGTCATTTACCTTGGCCTCTCCATAGGATTCCATACCTGGTCCTTGGAACAACAATGGCAGAAGCCAAACATCTATTTGTTCCAACACGGAGTACTTACCTCGAACTACTTTCTTAGGAGTATCTGGGATCTCCTCCCAACCGACCAGAGTTTTGTGTAGTTTACCCTAGTCCTGTTTTCTATGAGGGGTAATCTCAGGTGGAGTGATACATGCCCTGAGGCTAACCCCGGGTCAGAGAGCATGCTTGCTCAGGTCTCGATCTCCAGTAAGTTCTCTGGTCGTGTCGCGATAACATCTCGACGCTTTCTCCTTACCCAGTGCGACCCTTTGTGTCCCCGACCCCCTTTGTGTCTCACGCGGTCCCCACATGGACCCATTGTGTTCATTCTATACCCTTTCCTACCCTTCTCCCCTGTGTTTGTCGTGTAGGGGCAGCTTATGTTATCCTACAACCATGTGTCCGGAGTGCGAGTCCTCTAACGAGGTGCAGTGGGTGCGCTTCGGCACCAAGAAGAAGAAGGCGTCCAAGAGGTCACAAAGGAAGCCTCTGCTCTCCTCGCCACTTACTTCTCCCGATGCCTCGTCGGATAGAGCTTCTCAGCCACCTTCCCCTACCCAGAGTAGGGGACGAGGTAAGTCAGTTGTGGGAAGAGTCCCATTGCTCTTCCCCAGGAGTCTGAGTGGGTGCAGTATAGCACCAAGAAGAAGTAGGCGACGAAGAGGTCGCCTAAGAAGTCGATCGTCCCTTCTTCCCTTGCTTTGCCGGGCGTCTCGTCTGACCGAGCTTCCCTACCACCCTCCCCTACCCAGAGTAGGGGACGAGGTAAGTCCGTTGCGGGGTCGTTCCAGGCGAGTGAGTGGCCTGAGGGAGGGGTGGGAGTGTGTACGGGAGACGGAGTCCTGGTGCAAGCAGGCAACGTCTCCTCTGATGACCCCATTTGGGGGAAAAATGTCCCTAATTCTTTTCCAGCCTCTTTGGCGTGTTTTTCAGTCACTTCTGCAGCCGAGGGCACCGCCGAGAAGGAGCTTTCCCCGCCGTCGGACCCCATTGCATGGGTTTCCCCCAAGAGCAGTGAGTGGGTGATGGTTCACCGCGACAGGCTGCTGGAGCTAGCTGCGGCGCCGGGCCCTTCAAGTTAGCGTCCGAGGATGAGTTCCCCGGATAGATACTCCTCCGGAAGCAGCGGCACCCGACGGAGGGACTCATCATGGCAGGTTCCAGTCGACAGGCGTAAGACCGCGAAGGTTCCGACTCCATCCGCCCAGCGGAGAGAGTCGCCCCTTCGGTATGGCAGCCGAGTCCTGACCTCCAAAGGCTATATTTGGGCACCTGGGATGGTGGCACTTTTTACAGTACAAAGAATTGTGGGTGGCGCACATTATTACTTGTACAAGTGAGCCATCTTACAACTCTAACAAGGAATTTTATACAAAATTACCTTTTGGAAGTTTTAAATATTAAGAGATGATGGGGTAGCCCTTTTTCCAATAGACTTGGCTGAACGCTGGTTATGGACCACAGTATTTTCCAAGTTCGAAAAATTGCATCCCGTTGTACCTATTTAAAGTGAAAGCTGTGAGCTATGATAGTTTAAATTTGAAGTAAGCGCAAGTTAAACTATGTACATATTGTAAAACAAATTTATATCAATGTATTATATAGTTACTATTTCTAAATAATTATTGAGCCAAATACAGTAAATTTCTTATATATTTTGAGTATTATCTCAGCATTGACTACCGTTAGAGAGTTTTGGGGTCCTTTGACTGGCCAGATAGTACTGCATTGGATCATTCTCTCTGGTTACGGTTCATTTCCCCTTTGCCTACACATGCACCAAATAGTCTTTACATATTTTCCTCTATCCTCATACACCTAACAACACTTGAGATTACCACTTTCCTCTTGCTAAGGGTAGAAGAGGCTCTTTGGCTATAGTAAGCAGCTCTTCTAGGAGAAGGACACTCCAAAATCAAACCATTGTTCTCTAGTCTTGGGTAGTACCATAGCCTCTGTACCATGATCTTCCACTATCTTGGATGAGAGTTCTCTTGCTTGAGGGTACACTCAGGTACACTATTCTATCTTATTTCTCTTTCTCTTGTGTTGTTCAATTTTTTATATTGTATACTGTATAGGAAAAGTTTATTTTAATGTTACTTTTCCTGAAATATTTTATTTGTTGTTGTTTCCTTTCCTCACTGGGCTATTTTCCCTGTTGGAGCCCTTGGGCTTATAGCATCCTGCTTTTCCAACTAGGGTTGTAGCTTAGAAAATAATAATAACAATAATTACCTCATATTTCAGTGTGGATGCCAAAGCTATTCATAATTTTTTATTACTATCTTCTAGTAAATGTGGAAATCAACATGATAAATGTTAGGTAAGACTACCTGAAAGGAACATAACTTTTAAGATGTGAATTATTATTTCAATTCTTATCTTACATTCATTTGATAATGCCCCCCCCCCTTCCCCACATGTATTTGAGACAGAGCAATAATGAGTTTGTCAAACAAAGCTGCGCTTTCAAAGCTTATAGCATAATGAATGTCCGGTAACTATTGAAATGAGAAATTTTATTGAAAAAATATATTTTTGCTTTGTGCCAAGAATAAAGTGGAATCTAACATTAACTTTTAAATATTGCCAGAACTGCGGTTAGCCCTTATCCAGCTTAATGTAGGCATGAAGAAAACAGAGAATGTATTAAGGGCTCTTCAGAAGGTAAAGGAAGCTGCAGGAAATGGTGCACAGGTAGTGGCTCTTCCAGAATGTTTCAACTCTCCATATGGCACTAGTAAGTTGTTTATATGAGGTTTGTATGTACAGTAAATAAAAAGCTTAGTTTTGTTTACTGTGTCAACCATTCTTGATCATTGATTCAAACAAACTACTCAAGAATTTAAACAGTACTGTGTATCATAAAATTAGTTTGATAAATTAGGCAATGGTACAGTTTTTAGTCTTGGACCTAAGAATTGAAACAGTACTGTGTATCATTAAATTAGTTTGATAAATTAGGCAATGGTACAGTTTTTAGTCTTGGACCTTTGAAGATCATTGCACTTCCATTCACCGTGTTCTAATAATAATTGATTTCTTCATAGCATATCCTCATTTTGCCTCTGTATCATGGAGGAATAAGTTTTATTTCTATTACTCAACATGAATAAGTTGCAGTAGGGATTTTGTTGCTTTGTTTTGTTTTATTAAAATGATGTTCAATTGTTGTGCTGAGCTTATGATGCTTGTACAGTGTTTTTATCTACTTTTAAGGGAAATAGGAGGATTCTACTCTTCTTGTAGTATGGTAAACCTAATTTTTATAATAGTTTCTTTTATATTCCTGAAATTCATAAAGCTATTATCTTGAAGCAAGAGTTTCTCAACCATAAATATAAAAATTACAATCGATCTTTAGTCCTTTTCAACATGACTCTGATACTACACTTTGTCATCAGTTGCAAAAGTGGTTTTTGAGTCTACTGTAAGCCCTGCTCATTTCATAAATTGAAAGAAAAAGAGGCCTCTGTATGACTAAGAACCACTAGATGTTGGGAGGTGCCTTTTATTACAATGTACAGTGCTTTACCTGAAATTCATATTGCTAACTACTGTACCACATTTATCATCATCATCATTATCTCCTAATACCCCTATTGACTCAAAGGGCCTTGGTTAGATTTCGCCAGTCACCTCTATCTTGAGTTTTTAAATCGATATTCCTCCATTCATCATCTACTTCATACATTGTAGTGGTTTGTGGACTGTGGCCAGATCTAGCACGCAGACTGCCTATTGTCCGAATGCCGACCACACTCCAACGTTCACTACACAAAAAGATAAAAGGGGGGAATACCCAGAAATCTGGGCAAAAGGTAAGAAGTCAAGAGAACTGGGCACCACCCCTCAATTTTTTATACTGGGCAAGGGGACCCAGCTAGAACCTCATATTTCTCTATTATCTTCTCTTACCTTGAGTTTGCTGAATAAACACGTCGTATGACCGTTGATTTAATTCTGGGAAAATCAACAAAAATGATAAATAGCTCTTATCTTGTTTAGGTAAGATCTCTTTTGCTTTACTTGAGTTTGCCGAAAAAGCAGGTACAGTAGTATGATCGATGGTTTAATTCAGAGGACAATCCAACAGTATATATATACAGTGATGCCTGAGGATACGAAAGTAATCCGTTCAGGATACGGTTTCGTATCCTGATTTTTTCGTATCCTGAGTCGCGTTTTACATGTAAATAGCCTAATCCGTTCCAAGCCTTACGAAAAGACATCTTTTCTTTCATAAACACGCTAAACTGTAGTAATAAACATGCAATGCAGCCATTTCTATCATTCAATAATTAACCCAACCGTTAAAAACTGCCTAATCCATTCCAGAAACCACCATGAGATTATTCAATAATGTAGTTATAGCCTAGTTATCCCCTCCAAGCCCTAAGAAAACGGTCCGTTTTCTTTACTACTGTATATTTTTATTTATTCTTTATTGACAAAACTTTTTATACATTGTAGTACAATAATTATATTTAGTTTACACAAAACAGTGGGTTTTATTCTGTAACAATTATACATTTTCCCCATTACATTATAAAATATTTTGTCCAGAAAAATCATATTTTCTTCCATAAAGAAATATAAGGCTATAAATCAACCATCACAACAAACCCCTCATACATCAACACCAAAACAAAACAAATATTTAATTATAAATCTTTAACACTTCAAATATATACTGGCACAGGTCAATTAAGTGGTTTTCTTCTCCAAACAGTGCGTCTATGTTCGTATAATTAAGATTACTAAATTTCTGCCTCTTCGATCGTGACATTGTACATTCAATTAGGACATGCACTTCATTCTGTACTGTCTGTGAATCACAATTACACACTCGCAACTCCCTTGGAGTTCTACTCCACCTTCCCGTCTCTATTCTTAGGTCGTGGGACATTAAACGTAATCTAGTAAAGGCAATTCGTATATAGTCTGGTACATAAACATTTTCACTGTACACTCTATGCCTTTGCAAGGATCTATTTAAAATTTCTCTGTACGTATAATATTTTGTTGCTGTTTCAGGTTTATTCCGGATTTCATTTTTCATTTGGTCAAGGCTTGACCTGATGATGTTATCAACTAGACAAGAATTCAAAAATCTGTAACCGGGTGTATTTTCAGTTCTGCAAATTTCATAAATATAGTGGAACGGTTCTTCCATATCAATGTTCGCCATTTTTTTTTCTAAAAAACGTTTCCTTCTTACTTGAACTTCACGATTAAAAGACTCAAGGCCACTCTCCACTAAGCACAATGTCATAGGCGTATTATTTCTGACCCCCAATAAGCATCTAACAGCCTGATTGTATATCCTCTCCATACATATTACGTTGTTTGTAAGCCAACTCTCTGCACTATAAAGTAGTGAGGCTCCTAACGCTGCTTTGAACACTTTGACTTTATATGCATATGGCATAGTTGTATTGTTATAACAAAATATTGAGAACTTGTTAATGGTCTTTGCATTTTCAATTTCATGTTGTTTGAGCACTGATTGCATTTTGCCATCACCCGTAAACCATGCACCAAGATACAAATATTTTTCACAATGGTCTATCTTAACATTATTTATGACTAGAGACTCTCTATCTCTTGCATTTCCATTTACTACAAAAAACTTGGTCTTTTTTTCGTTAACAATCATCCCATATAAGTTACAGTAATCCAACATAATCCCAATTTTCTCAAAACACTTTTCTCTTGATGTACTTAAAATAACTGTGTCATCCATCAATAATAGCGTATGCATTGTCCCTAAAAACCCATCTCTGCCAATTCCCTCTTTTATCATTTTAACCATTTTGTCTAGGTAGATAGTAAATAATAAACAGCTTGTTGGAGCACCCTGACGTATTCCAACAGTAGATATAATCACAGCTGATTTCAAGACACTTTTAGTACAAGCATAGATCTTATGAATGGCCATTAACATAGTCTTACCACAACCTTTCTCTTTTAGGCACTCAATTAACTTATCTCTTGGAACACGGTCGTATGCTTTACTAAAATCTACAAATACAACATACAGCTTCTTTTTCTTAAAAATTGCGTATTCCATCATAAGCCTCAAAGATAATTTGTTCCGTAACCGAAATACAAACCACGCTATTTACAAAGGGTTTACTTTTAGCGCAGCTGAAATGACGAGCCAATAGTTTTTAACGAGGGTTAATTACCCCCGCGCTAGTTAGCGGGGGGTGGGGAAGGGTAGCTTGCTACCCCTCCCCCCTCCACACACCGGTGACTTGCTTCACTTCACTTTTGGCTCGGCGGTGATCAGACGTGTCTGTTCATCGCCTTCGTGACAGCCTTTAATTTTCTTCTTTTTCTTGATCACCATCGCACCCTTTCACGCGATCATTCACCTGCGCATGCTGCTCGCCATCGCACAACCCTGCACGATCGCCCGCTTACGCATGCTGCTCCTCATCGCACAACCCTGAACGATCGCCTTCCTGCGGATGCTGATCACCATCGCACCCTTTCACGCGATCATTCACCGGCGCATGCTGCTCGCCATCGCACAACCCTGAACGATCGCCCGCTTACGCATGCTGCTCCTCATCGCGCTACCCTGAACGACCGCCCTCTTGCGCGCAATCATTCACCTTCACATGCTGCTCGCCATCGCTTACCATCACGTGATCATTATCGCCAGCGATCTTCTTCACCTACGCGGCAGCACGATCCCTCGCCGTCGCGCCATCGCTTGCGTTCGTCGCCTCGGACACGTGTTCATTTACCTGCCCACCCTCACGCCCACTCGCCTGCGCGCCCGCGCGATCGCTCGCCTGCGCGCCCGCGCGATCGCTCGCCTGCGCGCCCGCGCGATCGCTCGCCCGCGCGACCGCTCGCCTGCGCGCCCGCGCGACCGCTCGCCTGTGCGCCCGCGCGATCACTCGCGCAACCATTCGCCTTTGCGCGACCGTTCACCCTCGCGCGACCATAGTTCGCGGCGAATTCCACAGCCGGTGGTAGCAGCAGGGACGCGTGCTCCTAGACGGCACTCGGGATCACCTCCATCCAAGCACAGGTTGGTATTGCAGGACGAGGACAGGTCATTACAGCATTCTTCCCCACCTTCTTTTCAGGCAGGTACCGTCGTGTCCACTCCAAAGGATCGCCCGATCCCTTTCACCTTAGCGAGGATTTCGGACTCTGTGTCCTTTGAGCAGCAGACTTGGTTTGGTCCGCTGGCACGGGCGTTAGTGAGGGTTATGAAACCAGCACTCGCCGGCCAGGGTACCAAACCAGCGGCTGTCTCTCCTACGCTGAAGAGAAAGAGAGGAGTGGACTTCGTGGTGACTTCCCCCAGGGCGAAGTTGGTTCCCAAGAGGTCGGTCTCGAGGGTCCCCTCTCCTGCACGAGTACTCTCTCCTTCTCCCGTGGACGAGGCCTTTCCGTCCTCAGGTGAGTCCAGTGGACCGGTAGTCTTCCCCCCGGCACCAGGGGGGGAGACTTCGCTTCAGGCAGGAGAATTGTCTCGTGAGGAAGGGGCCCCTCGAACCTCGTTGTTGGGATCCTGTATCCCTCCTAGGAGGGAGCCCAAGGATTCCAAGACCATCCCTAAATCCTCTGCAAGGATTCGACAGGAACCCATGACTACCCAGGGGAATGTCCACGTATCACCCCAGGAAGAGATTCCTGGGGCAGGAGACTTAGCTGCCAGCCCGCAGGGAGGAGAACAGCAAGAGTCCGAACATGCCTTCTGGCAGGTCCTAAGCCTGATAAGGCAACTTAACAGTCTTACGGATCCAGTCATCCCCCCCCGTGAAGGCAAAGACACAATTCTGGATGAAGTGTTCGACGTTCGTAAGGCCCCTAAGACCAGTGCAGCTCTGCCCTGGTCTCGGGGGCTGAAGAGTGCCAGAGCTAGGGCCAATGCTCAGCTCGCACTTCTTGCCTCCTCCAGTCGTTCCACTGCCGGGAACAAACTCATCCCTCCTCCTCGCCTTCAGCAGAGGAGGTATTTCGAGATCCTGGGTGAGCACAACCTCGCTCTTCCGCTCCATCACTCTGTGGAGGAGCTGGCGAAGGGAGTTCCCTTGGAGAAACTCTCTGCCCGGCAGGTGTCGTTCTCAGCGGCAGAGATCCTTAACCACGAGAAGGTCGCTAAGTGTGCCATGCAGGCCACTTCGTGGCTGGACTTCTGGTTAGGATCTCTGGGCATCCTATTGCGATCTGAGGACTTGTCCAAGGAGACCAATAGGAAGGCCCTAGAGACCTTCTTGCTCTCGGGCACCCGCTCCATCGAGTTCTTGGCGCACCAGGTTACCACCCTGTGGGCCAACTCGGTGTTGAAGCGTCGCGATGCTGTGTCCGAGAGATTCCATCCGAAGGTCCCCGCCGTAGATGTGTGTAGGCTCCGACATGCCTCCCTCCTGGGGGAGAGCCTGTTTGAGCCTCAAGACTTGGAGCGAACAGCTGAGAGGTGGAGGAAATCCAGCACGGACTCCCTCCTCCACAGGGCCCTTACAACTCGGCCCTATAAGCCTCCAGCCCCGCCACAACAGCAGCAACAGCCTCGTAAGGCTCCAAAACAGGCACCGGCAGCTAAGAAAGTGGTGTCTAAGCCCCAGCCCTTTCCAGCCAAGGTCAAGAGGGGTGGTAAGTCCTCCAGGGGAGGCAAGACTTCTAGGGGTGGCGGCCGCGGCCGCAAGCCCTAGGGGTGGCAGTCCCCCTGCGTGTCCACCTGTGGGGGGATGCCTTCAGCGTTGCGTCCGCAGGTGGCAACATCTCGGGGCCGATGCTTGGACGATCTCGGTGATCGGCCAAGGTTATCGCGTCCCGTTCACGTCATCTCAACCTCCCCTGACAGCGAATCCAGTGTCGTTGAGCTCCTATGCCATGGGATCGGCAAAGGGGCTGGCCCTTCAGGCCGAAGTCAAGACCATGTTCGAGAAGGGTGCTCTCCAGGAGGTCGTGGACGGCTCTCCAGGCTTCTTCAGTCGACTCTTTCTTGTAAAGAAGGCTACTGGAGACTGGAGACCCGTCATCGATCTCTCGGCTCTGAACAGGTTTGTCAAACAAACCCGGTTCAGCATGGAGACAGCAGACACAGTCAGACTTGCGGTGAGACCACAAGACTTCATGTGTACACTGGATCTAAAGGATGCGTACTTCCAGATCCCAATCCATCCGTCTTCCAGGAAGTACCTGAGATTCTGCCTAGACAACAAGATCTACCAGTTCAAGGTGCTGTGTTTCGGTCTCTCCACAGCTCCTCAGGTGTTCACCAGAGTGTTCACCCTGATTTCGACTTGGGCGCACAGGAACGGCATTCGTCTCCTTCGTTATCTAGATGATTGGCTGATCCTAGCAGACTCGGAGTCGACCCTTCTTCGACACCGAGACAGGCTTCTAGATCTTTGCCAGGATCTGGGGATCGTGGTAAACCTCGAGAAGTCCTCTCTGCAGCCGTCCCAGCGACTGGTTTATCTAGGCATGCTAATAGACACCAATCTCCACAAAGCCTTTCCATCAGACGACCGGATAGCAAGGCTGAGGAGGGTGGCGGAACCTTTCCTCAGGCGAAAAGAACTCCCCGCCCAATCGTGGTTGCGTCTCTTGGGCCACCTATCCTCCCTGGCCCGTCTGGTTCCAAACAGCCGCCTCAGGATGAGATCCCTTCAATGGCGGCTCAAGTCCCGGTGGAATCAAGGATCCGATTCCCCGGACACTCTGATCCCAATGGGGTCTCTGGAACAGACGGACTTGCGGTGGTGGCTGGCCGACGAGAACCTGCGAAAGGGAGTGAGTCTTCTTGTCCTTCCCCCGGAATTGACTCTGTTTTCGGACGCGTCAAAAGAAGGGTGGGGGGCGCACGTTCTGAACCAGAGGGCCTCAGGCCTTTGGTCAGAATCAGAAAAGTGCCTACACATCAACCTGCTAGAATTGAAGGCCGTCTTTCTGGCCCTTCAACAGTTCCAACGGTTCCTGGCGGGTCACTCCGTGGTGGTGATGAGCGACAACACCACGGTAGTGGCTTATATCAACAAGCAGGGAGGCACTTTTTCGCAACAGCTATCCCATCTTGCAGTAGAGACTCTGAGGTGGACCGAAACCCACTCGATAACACTATCAGCTCGCTTCATTCCTGGCAAGAGGAATGTGCTCGCCGACAGTCTGAGCAGGGCTTCGCAGATAGTGAGTACCGAGTGGTCTTTGGATCCTCAGATAGCCAACAAAGTCCTGACTTTGTGGGGTTCCCCGACGGTGGACTTGTTCGCGACAGCCTTGAACTTCAAGCTGCCCCTGTACTGCTCACCAGTCCCGGACCCCAAGGCACTCTGGCAAGATGCTTTCCAGCAACGGTGGGACAACATCGACGTGTACGCCTTCCCACCATTCTGTCTGATGAGAAGGGTGCTCAACAGGACCAGACTATCGGTCAACTGTTCCATGACTCTAGTAGCTCCGCTATGGCATCACGCGGAATGGTTTCCGGACCTTCTGCAACTCCTGACGGAACTCCCAAGGGAGCTTCCTCCACGACACGAGCTTCTCAGACAACCCCACTCCGGTGTCCCTCACAGGGCCGTAGCCTCGCTTCGGCTTCACGCCTGGAGACTATCCAGCGTCTCCTCGCGGAGAGAGGCTTTTCGCAACAGGTTGCGGAGAGAATGTCTCGGCACCTGCGAAGGTCCTCTGAGGGAGTCTACCAAGCGAAGTGGAGAGTCTTTTGTGGTTGGTGTCGTGGAAGGGGTATCTCTCCACTCGATGCCACTATTCCAGCAATAGCGGACTTCCTTGTGTATCTGCGAGAAGAAATGCGCCTTTCTGTCTCGGCAGTGAAAGGCTATCGCTCAGCCTTAAGCTTGGCCTTCAGATTGAAGGGCGTGGATATTTCTTCATCGCTAGAACTCTCTTTACTCATACGTAGCTATGAGCTTACCTGCCCCCAGTCGGAAGTGAGACCCCCTCCTTGGAACGTGGTTCGAGTTCTCAGGTCTCTCAAGAGACCTCCCTTCGAGCCATTACGCCAGGCCTCCGATCGCCACCTGTCTTGGAAGACGGCTTTCCTACTCGCCTTGGCCTCGGCCAAGCGAGTTAGTGAACTTCATGGTCTCTCGTACGACATCGCCCATTCAAGGGGATGGGGGGAGGTAACGTTCAGGTTCGTCCCTGAGTTTGTGGCCAAGACTCAGAATCCTGGAGTGCCGGATCCTCGGTTCGACTCTTTCAGGATCGCGAGTCTCCGTTCTGTAACAAACGACCCAGACCAGCTGCTACTATGCCCAGTGAGGTGTCTGAGGTACTACTTGAAGAGAACGGCTGCAGTCCGTCCTCATGTGCGAGCTTTGTTTGTGAGCACAGGCAGGACAAAGAGGAGGGTCACAAGGAACACCATCTCTGCTTGGATTCGAAGGGTTATCCACCATGCCCTGAATCCTGACCCTCCTCCGTCACGTCGCCCTCGGGCCCACGATGTCAGGGGTATTGCTACATCCCTGGCCTTCAAGAGAAACTTCTCTGTGACGCAGGTACTTCAAGCGGGGGTCTGGAAGCGTCAAACGACCTTCACAGCCCACTACCTGCAAGACGTGACCCACAGGAGCCTCGATACGTTCTCTATCGGCCCTGTGGTGGCTGCACAACAGCTGGTCTAACCTCAGGCTCCTTTTTGGACAAGTAGCAGTAGGTTGAGGGCGTTGTTACCCGGTCTTAGTCTGTGTGAATGAAAGAGTATGTCTGACCCTTACTTCTTTCTTCATTCTCCCCTCTCTTGGGGAAGCAGCATCCTGGTCCTCGCATAGCTGACCTCGACCTCTGCAGGTAACCCATGCTTCTTTGTGCTCCTAGTATTAAGCTTAATACTGTTGCGTCTCCCATACCCTGACGAAGTGGTATGGGGAACGTCCTATCCTAGAATTCCTATCTGAAGGTCTCAAGGTCAACTTCATAGGACGAGTCACACTCTCCTCCTCACACTACTTATGTAGGCCACTCGTTCCTAGCGATGCTAGGAACCTGTGAGGTACAGGGGCTCCCTCTCTCTAGTGCTGCTCACTAAGGGATCGAGCCCCCGGGCAAGCCGAAGTCAGTAAGGCTGGGGACTTTCCACCCTTCCTAAGGGGTAAGTCACCCTTTGTAAATAGCGTGGTTTGTATTTCGGTTACGGAACAAATGACAAATTCGAAGATAATTTGTATTTTTCCTAACCATACAAACCTTAGCTATTTACACATATGTGCCCGCCATCCCTGACCCCCAAGTCAAGTCCTACCTCTAAGTGAAGTGAAGCAAGTCACCGGTGTGTGGAGGGGGGAGGGGTAGCAAGCTACCCTTCCCCACCCCCCGCTAACTAGCGCGGGGGTAATTAACCCTCGTTAAAAACTATTGGCTCGTCATTTCAGCTGCGCTAAAAGTAAACCCTTTGTAAATAGCTAAGGTTTGTATGGTTAGGAAAAATACAAATTATCTTCGAATTTGTCATATTTGTTCGATACACCCTCTACCCTTTTGGGCTCCAGCCTGACATTTATCTATACCAGCCCACAGATTTAAACGTCTCACCAACAGTGCATCATAAAATTTTGCGAAAGTGTTCATTATACTTATGCCCCTGTAATTCCCACAGTCCATTCTATTACCTGATTTGAAGAGTGTAACTAACCTGTCATGACACCAAGCAAAAGGGTAAATAAAATTACAAAATAAAAAGTTACAAATGGTAAGGAAAAAGCTCAGCCAAGTCATTGGCAAAAGCGACAGTATACCAGGGCACACACCAACATAGCTTTTCCCCTTATTCATTTTTTTCACTGTCATATCTATCTCTTGATAAGTGAATGGGTCGTCTAATATAGGAATGTTAGGTGACGAAGATATATCGAGTGGTTGGATATTGTTTGCAAGATTAGGATCAGGATTAAAGAGCCTTTCGAAATGTAATTTGAAATGAACGTCATCCGGTTGAGTACTGTCATCATTATTCATTACATTCCCTTTCCAGTTAATTGACTTCCAAATAATTTTTGGATCATCCTTTTCAAATATCCTTTTCCACCTTGGGTGATTCTGATCCCATTCATTTTGATCCTGCTCTCTCCCATTTGATAATTTGCATTCTTTAGCCACCCTATTGATTATTATAGTGGCTGATTCCAATCCAGTACAAACTGAATTTACATTAATTTCATCCAAACTGGGAGGTATTGCCTCCTCAATTGCTCGTTTAAATCTATTTAGATCTACTTGGTTGCAAGCAAGTCCTCTCGTTATGCAATTGTGATCTCGATAATTTGAGTCAAAGTAAGATCTGCCCAAATCTCTTGCACGCTCAGTTAATAATGGAAGGGTTACACTCTTCGTACTAGTGAGATTAAGCCTCACCATCATCGGGGCATGGTCAGATATTAAAAAGTTTTGATTTATTTCAACAGACTTCAAGTGGTTAAGTGATTTTTGTGAAATAATGCACAAGTCAATTTCTGATACCCAGTCTGACCCCCTTCTGAAAGTTAAGCCGCCTCCAAAAGTGTGTTCTCCATAAACAAGGTGGTTACCAATTACCATATTACTGCTCTGACACATATTCAACAAATTCCTACCATTACTATTAATATTCAAATCAATCACCCCACTGTATATATATGGTTCAAAGTTCTCGTTACAAAGAAGGGGAATACCTACACGGGAATTAAAATCCCCCATTGCTACTACATTTTCATACTCATTCATAATAGCTCCAAGGTTGCCAAAACATGTTGGTACAAAATAAGGCGAATCACTTGGTGGTATATAAACACCTCCAAACATAAACCCAGGATAGCATGATAATTCAACCCAAATTTGACCTTCTATATTCATATTCACAAATTTAATGACACTCAATAATGAATATTTTACTAACATTGCCACTCCACCTCTTCTACCACAATACATAGACGGATTTTGGTATGTATAAAAGCCAGGTACATTTATTTTAGCAGTTGTTTTTATCTCCAATAGCCAAACAATATGATAATTAAGAACAAAAGATAAAACATCTTGATTATTCATCTTATCCTTTACTCCTGCAACATTCCAACAACACATATTTAGTTCATTGGGGCAACCACTGTTTTGTGACCTTCCTAAAAATACGAAGGTGCATACCTATCAATCACAAGACCGTCCCGCAACAAGACACGTCGTTGCTTGTCATAGAATATGCTTGCTCCCTGATTTTCTGCCCTCTCTCTTTCTTCTCTCTCGCGCTTCCTTAACCTTCCTAGTTCCTTTCTCACTGCTGGGTGGACATCTTTTTTCACGTAAATAGACGAAAAAGGTTCAGGTTTTTCCTTCAAGTTTTTGGCCTTATCCAAGATGTTGTCCTGTCTCTGGTCGTCGACAACTACCAGGATTGGTCTCTTCCTCCTATCATTCACCTGACCAAGCCTTTTAATTTCCCAATTTGTTGGGTCTAAAGCTTCATCGCATCCTACTTCATCCAGAATCCTCCTCAATTTTGACTGATCATCCCTTCCTATATTGTCTTCTACTTCTGATACTCCAGTATCAGAAGTTACGGTACTGTATGTAAAGCATTTGGATCAGTGAAGGTGTATTGTTACCTGTACGTACACCTAAATTAAGGATTGATACCCTGAAAAAAAGGTTACAGTTAATTAGTGTAACAAAAAAGTTGAAACTTACCTTTTGATTGAGACGATGTCCGATAGCGAAGTCGCGGCAGAGGAGGCTGGCATAAGGCAGAAAACGTAACAAGTGACAGACTACGTACAGTAATTTACACACTTAACACATTAACACTTAAACTTTACAAAATAAAAAAATGGCAGAAATAATTAACACTTAACATTACGTACGGAAAACTATAAAATGAAAGAAAAAATTACTTTTAACACTTAACGGTAACATAAAACATAAAATTGAATTTTTTTTTTTACTTTTTTATAACTTTACGTTTTTCATATTTTCTAAATTTCTTCTACTTCTTCATCACTTTCTTTTTTCTGTTTCTTTTCTTTACTTTCACCTTCTAATTCTTCATCACTTCCTCTTTTCTGTTTCTTTTCTTCACTTTCACCTTCATCTTGGCCTACTAATACCGCTGGCCTCTTTAATAAGAAACTATCCATTGAAGCTTGTTTCTCTCTACTTTTCAACACATTTCTAAAATGCGTTAGGCAAACGTCATTGCAGTGTTGAAGCGCACGGTTGGTATAAACTTTTTCTGGATGTTCCTTTTCGACGTAGTCTGCCATTTTATGGAAACATGCGAGAATTTCCTTAATGTCTGCCGTTTTCAAAGGTGTAACATCCTCCTCATCACCGCTAGAGAACTGCTCTTGAACAAAACTCATTTGCATCGTCTCCAACTCCTTCAGGTCGTCCGTCGTCAACTCCTCGTGGTGCTCCTCGATAAGTTCATCTATATCCTCGGCGCTAACTTCCAGCCCCATGGACGTATCAAGATGTACGATGTCAGCCACCTCAGACTGCTGAATGGGTTCAGGATCGCCAACGATCTCGGCTTCGCCTCCAGGCTTCCCGAACCCCTCAAAGTCTCGTGCAGAGACAGCATCAGGCCACAGCTTCCTCCAAGATGAGTTCAGGGTACGCCTCGAAACTTCCTGCCAAGCGAGATCGATGAGTTTGAGGCATATCACGATATTAAAGTGATCTTTCCAGAATTCACGCAGAGTGAGGTTTGTACTCTCTGTGACTTGGAAACATCTCTGGAAGAGATGCTTCGTGTACAATTTTTTAAAATTTGAAATAACTTGCTGGTCCATGGGCTGGAGGAGAGGGGTGGTGTTAGGTGGTAGATATAGGACCTTTATGAAGGAATACTCGGCCAGAAGATATTGTTCGAGGCCTGGAGGGTGAGCTGGAGCATTGTCCAACACCAGCAGACATTTCATAGGGAGGCGCTTTTCTTCCAAATATTTTCGGACAGTCGGACCGAAGCAGACATTCACCTAATCAATGAAAAGTTGCCTCGTTACCCAGGCTTTAGCATTCGCCCTCCACATCACAGGAAGGTTCTCCTTGATGACTTTGTGGGCTTTGAAGGCTCGGGGATTTTCTGAATGGTACACCAGCAGGGGCTTTATCTTGCAGTCCCCACTGGCGTTTGCACAAAAAGCAAGGGTAAGCCTGTCCTTCATAGGCTTATGTCCGGGTAGCCTCTTCTCCTCCGCCGTGATGAACGTCCGACGAGGCATTTTCTTCCAGAAAAGCCCAGTTTCGTCGCAATTGAAAACTTGCTGCGAACTGTAGCCTTCCTGCAGAGTCAACTCGTCGAACGTTCTAACAAAGGCTTCGGCAGCCTTCGTGCCCGAGCTGGCTGCCTCCCCATGCCATACCACTGAATGAATGCCAGTCCTTTTCTTGAATTTCTCGAACCACCCCCGAGAAGCCTTGAACTCTGGGGGTTCCTGCTAGGATGTTCCTTCTCCTGCCCCTTCTTCGGCCTGAGAACGCACAATATCACCGAAAATGGCGGAGGCCTTCTGGCAAATTGTAGTCTCAGTGATGGTGTCTCCTGAGATCTCTTTGTCTTTTATCCACACAAGAAGCAGCCTCTGCATCTCGTCATGCACGTGGGTTCTCTTGTTGGAGAAAATAGTGACGCCCTTAGAAGGTGCCGCTGCATTGATGGCCGCCTTCTGCTTCAGGATGGTGCCTATCGTAGATGGATTCCAGCCATACTCCTTGGCGATCGCACTTAAACGCATGCCAGACTCGTACTTTTTTACGATTTCAAGTTTCGTCTCCATCGAGAGCATCGTCTTCTTCTTCTTTCCTTCGGCAACATTCTTGGGACCCATGGCTACAGTAATACGTAATATAATACACTACGTACGTTATATACAGTACTATGTATAGTAAACACTAATACAGTACAGTGCACAGTAACGAATGTTTAATAACGATAACACGTGGCGTACGAATGTACTGTATATTAACACTACATCAAACAAGCGAAAGCACACAATGTCTGCTAACGATACCGCGGTCGGAACGAAAAGAGAGAGAGAGAGATGAACGCCCGTGCGTAAGCAAGCTGGGATAGTTGCTGACCAATAGGAAAGCAGGATCTTATGGCGTCAGCTAGTATCTGAGTAGGGAGATAACCAATGGGTGAGCGGGAGGCTGTAAGTGAGTCTACCCAAGTTCAAAGTCTGGCGGCGCGCGCTTTTTAGAATTATTCTCGGCGAAGAGTTGGGATCTCGTAAGGTTTTCGTATCCTGAAATTTTATTCGTATACTGGAGCATAAAAATCTTCGAATCGCTTTTCGTATCCTGAATTTTTCGTAAGCAGAAACTTTCGTGTCCAGAGGTATCACTGTAATACTGTATAATAAATAGCTTGAATCTCAGGTTAGATTTTAGAAAGGAAACAAATAACACAAATTATATAATTGGTGGCTGAGAAGGGGACAGATCGTGCAGGAGAATGAAACGCTTACTATTATAATAAAAAATACAAAAATAGCTTTATTATGAACAAAGGTGAGAAGAAAATAAATACCCTGGTAAGACAGATATCTTCTTACAGAACCTCCCAGGAACCAATATTGCATACATTCAATCCACATATACCGTATATAAGTACAACCAAAGACCAACACATCAATATATGTATTTGGGCCAAACTCCAATGCAATTTGAATAAGCTTGAGTTACGATCAAAGGTATTATAAGACCAGGCTGCAGATCTGACCTGTCTCTACATTCTCACCTTTACATCAGAAAAACAAAAAAATTATGTAATGTATGAAGAAAAGGGACGGCCAAATATCACATTCAGCACAGCAACTTCCCAAGGCCATGTTACAGCACACCAATGAACGCCACAGTGTGCACGCTACTATTGCCTGAGTGGTCCAACAATCTCACCAAGCAATACCACCGCTACAATAAACGCCCAGACACAAAAGTTAACAGTCAACCCCATCAGCTACAATCAAGGCATAGTTCCCCGGTGGTAGTACGAGAAAACTTCAAGCTTAATGGAGTCACCAATGTATTGTTTTTTTTTCTTCACTTAAGTATCCACTGCACAAATATCCTATTAATCCTCCACTGTAAATCCTTTCTTGCCCTCACCTAGCATTTTTAAAAGCTGAGGGGAGTCCAAATCCCTCTCGCCGCCTATCTTTAACAGGCCTCAACACAGGATTCTTCAATTCAGACACTTTATCCAATTGACCCCCACTTTCCTTTTTTGGCAATCTTCACCCTACAATAAATTTCTAGAACATGATCTAACACGGTGTTCTGGGCACCACTACTCTCAACAAGATTTGGGTTTATCACATATCACTTGGACATAGCCAGTTATAGTCTGACCAGCGAAGTAAACAGGTGCAGGATTATGAAATATTACTCCAATACTAGATGGCATTGTTACTCCCGTATTCTAATGCTTGTAACAGCTAGTCTCTCACACCTCTACTTGACTCCCTGTTGCAATTACCTGTTAAGAGATACAATAACAGATTAAGTTATTTTTTGCGCGGTGATTGAGGCTTACTAACTAAATTTTACAATGAATTTTAATGACAATTTTGAGTGTAACATTTATTTTTCCTAGCACAAACTTTTCATTGTAACATCATAGTCCTTAGCTATGTAGGCCTGGGTCTTCCAACTCTTCTAGTGCCTTACAGAGCCTAGTAGAAAGTTTGGTGAACCAATCTGTCATGGGGAGTGCGAAGAGCAACCATCTCTATCTACACCTCACTATGATCTCATTCGCATATGACACTCGAGTAACCTCTCATATAGTTTAATTTCTAATCCTGTCTTGCCATTCAACTCCCAATATTCTTCTGAGGTCTTTGTACTAAAATATTCAAAACCTGTTGATATTGTTTTAGTCATACCACAACTCGTGTCCGTACAGTAACACCGATCTCACCAAACTGATATATAGCCTGATTTTTATGTGTAATTTCAGGTGATTTAATTTCCAAATTTTAGTAAACTTAGTCATTGTCTAATTTGCTTTTTTCAATCTTTTATTTAACTCCAATTCTAAAGCCCCTGTATTAGAGTTCATAGTTCCTAAATATTGAAATGATTCTACATTAATCCTTTCTTTTTCCGATGATATGTAATCTTCCATTACATATTCCATTCTCATCATCTTTGTCTTTCTTCTATTTATCTTTAACCCAACCTCATGTGACATTTCATACATTCTGGTAAGGAAGCTTTGCAATTCCTGTGGTGTTCTGCTAGTAAGCACAGCATCATCAGCATACTCTAGGTTAGCTAATATCCTGTTACCAATCCAGTCTAATCCTTCTCCACCATCCCTAACTGTTCTATGCATTACAAAATCCATGAGGGGGATAAACAACATAGGTGACAACACATTTCCTGGGAGTACTACACTATTTTCTGGAAATTTATTTGATAGGTTTCCATCATTCACTGGAAATTCATTTGATAGGACTCCACTAAAATAAACTTTGCACTTGCTTTGCTCATGAACAGACTTAATCAAATTTACATATTCAAGAGGAACTCCATAATAAATGCAGGACTGCAAAATTGGCCGATGCACACTATCAAAAGCTTTTCATAGTCCACAAATGCCATCTGAAGTGGATTTCTATATAGTGTGCATTGCTGTACATATCTTATAATGAAAATTTGGTTAGTACAACTTTTACCTTTTCTAAATCCTGCTTGTTCATCTCTCAGCTTTTCATCAATCTATCTCTCTATTCTCTTTAGAATGAGCATACTATATATTTTCATGACAACTGACGTAAGTGTGATGCCTCTGGAATTATTGCAGTCAGATTTTTTTTTCCCATTTTCACCAACTCTACCCCATAACAATGTGTAATATAGGTGGAGGGTTAATGGTCAATAAAATGGTTTTCATGACTATTATATTACCTTGAATGCATTGTTATTCATTTATGGGAAGGAAAAGATTATACTTTAATGATAAAAAAGATTTACTCTGACTAACCAGGCTTGGTAACAGTTTCAGCGAATGGAGGAGCCAAGCTAAAGATCAGGCTCTTCCCATCTCAGGCACCTCAGATGTAAACAATTCAATAGTCTATTGTCGTATGATTCAATCGGATATGTTGATTTTCTCTCGTGTGTTTTCTATTAATTGCAAATTGTGGTTTGTTAGTCTTCCTTTAGTTTAGGATCATACTGTTATATCTCCCAGATATATGAAGCTGCATTTTTATGAAAAGTGTACAGTAATGTACAGGTCATTCTGGCAAAATGGTCCACACTCCTTATGTGTACAATACCATGTACAGGTTAAGCATTCTCCATTTTAGATTGCTGTTTGGAATTTGACTGCATATTGAATGCTCAAATGCCACACTATATGCATTTAGTTTTATATAGTTACAGATACACAGTATTGTACAAAATGAAGGAATGATAACTGCCCTTTCAGGCTCAAGTTCAGAAATTACTTACAGCTCGTGAATTTGAGGTTAGAGAGGAATAATTAGAAGTAAAATACTGTACAAACCTTTAAATGTCTCTTGGTTATTGGATGTTAGTTTAAAAAAAAAATTGGGCTCTTGAAATAAATAAATATATCTATGAGTATACAAACCCTTTATTGTTTGGTATAAGAGATGCCTTTGGTGTGAGCCGTAATGGTGGTTGATTCATTAACAAGATAGTTAGTTAGTTAGTTAAGGACAGGTGGTGCAGGATGCTCACCTGTCTGCCACAAACTAGCCACTTTTTTTCTGTCTGCAAAGAGTACTGATGTACTATTGCTGCTCAAACCATTAAACAGGCCTTGATTCCTTTCTTTCTCATTGTGGTTCTGTGTGTGTGTTGTGACTGCAGGGCCTTGCCTTGGAAACAACTAAATTTGCTGATGTGTTGATATGCCGTGGTGAGTGAGCAAGGTAGGGTGGGTGGTAGGTTTATGAGTAAGTCTGCAGGGATCCCTATTTACATTTTCCTTTTTATAAGGAACATGATTGTTTAGAATCAACCTTCTGATGAGTGTAGGTTAGGGGTTTTGCTATAGTTGTCTGATTTTGCCCAGAAAAAGGCCAAACAGGACATGATGTTTCTTTATTGGATTTAGGCACACTCAAGTTGATGCTGAAATGCCTGTATAACTCCTTCCTCATTGCTCATTGCTACTCTTACGGGAATTCCAGGAATTCCTAGGGCTTGGCCCTCAGAGAGATGTCATGAAGGCATTTGGCTTAGGAAGTGTTGTGGTATTTTTCTCTCCCAGCAATGGTTACATACCAGCATGTCTTCTAGGTTTGCCTGTTGCCGTGCAGACCAATGATAATGAAGCTATGGCCTTCTTTAAGTATTGGGAGCATCATCAATATGTAAGTTGAAGAAGGTTTTGGCTATAGCCAAGTCGTCCCTTGTACACCCCGCACCAGTGACCCCTGTAACTGTGACCCCAATATCTGTGATTCCCCGTGAAACCAATGTCAGTGCCTGTTATGGTTGTTGTAGTGTCAATGATTGTGCCATGTGCACCCCCGATGACAGTAGCCATCCAGTGATGTGGGTTTTGTTGAAGAGACTTGTGTGGCTTCTTCCACTATGGGGAGCCTCATCTAATGCATGCAGATGTTGTGAAGAAATCTTGCAAGAGGAAGAAATGAAGTTACTCATCCTCTTCTTCCAGCTCTTCTTATCTCTCCTTCCTCCTCCACCCTTCCCCTTCCAATTCTGGGGCTTCATATCTGAAAAAAACAAAGGAAAGGATGAAATTTTTGAAAAAGTCCTCAAGGAAGATGAATCATAAGAAGTCAAATGGGGCTTGGAGCTATTTCTCCTCTCTGCTGAGAACAAGGAACAGTTCTCTCCTGTTAGTTAATTCCTTGTATGTCTGCAGTCTGGATTGTTGTTTTGTTACACCGAAGGTGTGTGGAAGGTCTCTTTTTGGAACGGAACACATGCTATGTTAGTCAGGTGAATGCAAAACTTGAGCGTCCTCCTTCTCATCATACTGTACTTTGGAAACCCGGAAAGAATCGACGGTACTCCCCTGAGCAAGGTCCCAAGATAGTCAGTGACCTATTTACACTCCAATGACCAACCCATGATACTCAAAAGGAATTGATGAGGTACTGCTTCCATCTCTGGCCCATTCATTAGTGCTAGAGAGCACTCCATCTCCGATGTGAGATGTGACCATCCGTGGCCCTGACTGTCATTGCCCTGCACTAGTACATAATTGGTTCCATTCTGGGATTGGACCGATTGTTCCCATAGGGAACAGAGTATTCTTACGACTGCCCTGTTGAGTCCTTATCTTTGCGAGGAAGAAACTCTGGGTTTTATTTTACAGTGGAGTTTGGTAGAGGACCACAGAGTCAGAGTGCTACATTGTGGAGGTTCTTGCAACAAACTCAGCGAAGGAGCCATGCCGCCTACTCCAGGAGGGTTCTTGGTCATTATTTTGTTGAAACCTCCTCTGGAGCTGCCATGGTCGTACTTTTCTTGGGTTAGTTATTTTCAAAATAAATTGTGGCAACTGTTGAGGTTTTACCAACTATCTAATAATGTTTGGACATAAGTACAGTATATAATGACAATATTCTCATGTTGATATTCGTAACTACAGTATATCTTAAAAAACTGGCCCCTGGATTTCAGGTTTGCAAGATAGGGCTCCTGGCATTCTATTCAATTTGTATGCCACTATGATTATAGTAGGGATGGTTGTATTCTTGCATTTCCCTCAGTTCCATCAACCAGGTTTGGCTTATAATTGAGCCACTAATTGTGGTGGTACCATCCGTTCAGTTTAGGATAGGAATGGGGGTATTGGGGAGTCTGCTCTCATTGGTGTCATTGGTGGAGTAATTAATTCCATGAAAGGTTAATGTAGTTTCCTTTAGGGCATCAAACAGTAAAGTGTTCCTCCCCCAAATCTTATTTTTCCATTTACAGTGATGCCTCACAACACAAAATTAATTGGTTCCGTAAGGGCTTTCGTAAAGTGATTTTTTCGTGTAGCAAGTCGCCTTTTACATGTAAATACATGTAGCCTAATTCGTTCCAGACCCTAGAAAAACACCACATTAAATTATTATAAAAATTATATTTGCCACTAAACAGTACTAAATATATGAAAAGTACTGTATTTTGATCATTTGATAATAAATTAACATTAATATTCTGAAAAAGAAGTGTTTAATTAGAGCAAACAGTAAAAATAAAATAACAAAAATGTGGAACCTTACCTTTGGAGTGAGGCGATGTCCGAGAGCGAAGTGCAGGGTGGTAGAGGAGGATGAAAACGGCGGAAAACGTTTACGTACAAGAGGCAGAAAACGTAAACACTTAACTTTACAAAACAGATTTATAAATGACAGAAAACATTAACACTTAATTTTAGGAAATGCATCTACTAATGGCAGGAAATATTAACACTTAACTATTTTCTAAATTTAATTACACTCTGTATATTCTTCATCACTGCCACTTTCTTTCGTTTCTTAGCTGGTGCTTGGTCTGCTTCTACCAAAGGCCTCTTATTAAAATAATTGTCCAAACAAGCTTGTTTCTGCCTGCTTCTTAGAATTTTCCTGAAATAACTCTGACAAACTTCATGACAGTACTCGAGCACACGACCTGTGAGTATTTTTTCTGGGTGTCTCTTTTTTTACGAGAGTCACCATTTTAAAGAGGCCATTTAGACCCTCTTTAATTTTTGCCGTTGTCAGTGGGTCACACACACACACACACACACACCTGGCGCTGTACTCTTCCTGAACAATGTTCACTTGCATGGCCTCCAACTGCTTCAGGTCATCCATCGTAAGTTCCGCTTGGTGCTCCTGGATAAGCTCATCAATGTCGGGCTCATCATCTTCCAGACCCATGGACTTCCCGAGTGTAACTATCTCGGCAACTTCAGATTGAGCATTAGGTTCAGGATCGTCAACATTTTCTGAATCTTCAATTTGGTCTGCGTGGAAGCCCTCGAAATCTTGTGTGGAGACGTCATCAGGCCACAGCTTCCTCCAAGCAGAGTTCAAGGTGCGCCTCAAAACTTCCTGCCAAGCTTGATCGATGATTTTGAGGCATATGACAATATCAAAATTCTCCTTCCAAATTGACGAAGTGTGAGGTTTGTGCTCTCAATGATTTGGAAACATCACTTGAAGAGATATTTCGTGTAGAGTCTCTTAAAGTTGGAAATCACTTGCCGGGCCATTGGTTGGAGGAGATGGGTGGTGTTCGGTAGAAGATAGAGAATCTTGATGAAGAAATATCGTGCTGCAATGTCTTCATGAAAGGAAGGAGGGTGAGCAGGGGCATTGTCCAGCACCAGCAGGCATTTCATAGGGAGGCGCTTCTCTTCCAAATACTTTTTCACAGTTGGGGCAAAACAAATATTTATCCACTCGATAAACAATTGTCTTGTTACCCAGGCTTTTTCATTAGCCCTCCACAGCACGTTTAGAGTTACCTTCGGGACTTTGTGGGTCTTGAAGGCTCGAGGAGTATCAGAGTGATACACCAGTAGGGATTTCACCTTGCAATCCCCACTGGCATTTGCACAGAGTGCAAGGGTAAGCCTGTCCTTCATAGACACAAGCCCAGCTAGCCTCTTTTCATCTGCCATGATGTACGTTCGACGAGGCATTTTTTTCCAAACAAGCCCAGTCTCGTCGCAATTGAAGACTTGCTGGGGACTGTACCCTTCCTGGACAGTCAACTCATCTAACGTCTTAACAAATGCTTCGGCCGCTTTCATGTCCAAGCTTGCAGTCTCCCCATGATGCACCACCGAATGAATGCCTGAGCGTCTCTTGAATTTTTCAAACCACCCACGAGAAGCCTTAAACTCTGGGGTTTCCTGCTTCGATGTTCCTTCTCCTGTGTTGGCTTCGGCCTGAGCATGCACGGGATCACCGAAAATGGCGCTGGCTTTCTGGCAGATTATCACTTCGGTGATAGTGTCTACAGCCATTTCTTTGTCCTTTATCGAGACAAAAAGCAGTCTCTGCATCTCATCGTGGAGGTGGCTCCTCTTGCTGGAGAAAACAGTCACACCCTTAGAAGGTGTTGCTGCTTTGATAGCTTCCTTCTGCTTCAGGGTCGTTCCTATCATAGACGGATTTCGGCCATATTCCTTCGTGAGCACACTTAACCGCATGCCGGGCTCGTATTTCTTGATTATTTCCATCATCATCTCCATGGAAAGCATCGTCCTCTTCTTTCCCTTGACATCAGCGACTTTCTTGGGACCCATGGCTAATGATGTATTGTAAGTATCACACACGTTAACAGTACGTACAGTAAAATTGTTACGAAAGCAAAATCACAAACACTAAGTCAATGTGTACGATACCGCTGCCGGAACGAAAAGACATAGGGACGTTAGTGCGTTGATGCACGATGGGATACAGTACAGTAGATGTCGACCAATAAGAGAGCAGGATCTCATGGTGGTAACGAGCATGCGAGTAGGGAGATAACCAATGGGAACGCAGGAGGATGGTAGCGAGTTTACGGGCTGGCGGCGCGCGGATTTTAAAATCCGTCTCGGATACGGTCAGGCTCCCGCTCCGTACTGCCTTCCGTTGTCCGAAACATTTTTCGTGATCTGTCTCATAAAATTCTTCGCATCTCCTTTCGTAAAGTGAAAATTTCGTAAGCCCATTCTTTCGTAGCTAGAGGTTTGATTATATTTTGTTATCTTTATTATCCCCCCAAAATGAAGGAATGACATTGATACTTTTCCTCAAGCCCTAGATCCCATAATGAGTCCCTGACACTGTTGAAGACCTCTGCTACTGCCACCTGTTGAGATTCTACTGCTAGAGAGTTATTGGGTCCTTTGACTGGCCAGATAGCACTACATTGGATTCCTTGACTGGCCATACTATAACGGCTCATTTTTCCTTTACCTGCACATATCAAACAATTCTTCACTGGAAGGGTTAACTACTGCACTGTAGTTGTTTAGTAGCTACTTTCCACTAAGTAAGGGTAGAAGAGACTCTAGCTATGGTAAGTCACTCTTTTAGAAGGACACTCCAAAATAAAATGATTGTTTTCTAATCTATAGCCTCTGTTCCATGGTCTCCCACTGTCATGGGTTAGAGTTCTCTTCCTTGAGGATACACCCAGTCACACTAATGTATGTTTCCTTATCTCCTTTCCTCACTGAACTATTTTCCCTGTTGGGGCCCATGGGCATACATCATCCTGCTTTTCCAACTAGTGTTGTAGCTTAGCTAGTATTAATAATGAAAATAATTAATTTTGATTTACTCTTTTGCTCTGGTCATATCTTCCTTTACTGTGGATGACTTCACTACCAAAATCACTCATTCTTTGGATACGTCATTGTTTACGTGCTGGAACCTTTTATTCCATCTTCCTTAGGAGGGCAGCGGATAAAAAAATTATTGCATTATAAATGAGAATGTAAAAGTTTCTGTTGATGACTTCACAACCAAAAACAATCATTCTTTAGATACTTCATTATTTACGTGCTAGAATCTTTTATTTCATCATCTTTAGGATGCCAGGAGATAGGGAATTATTGTAATATAAATGAAAATATAAAAGTTTTATATTATAGAGGCATTGCTTGCTGTGTGAATTATGAAGACTTTTTGGAGAGATGGATGGGAAGAATATGATTGAATCTCAAAAGACAATAAAGATTTTGTGGCTTATGTTACTTATGCTGATCCTTCCAAAGCTAATTTTTTTTTCAAGTGTAAAAAATGGTACAGTTTACCTCTCCTATCATTAGAAACTGTACAGTGTCCCAAAAATTAAATATTTTGAGTTTGACTATACATACAGTATACAGTACCTTGTATGGTGAAGTTTAGGAAATAGCTCCTAGGATCATACCAGATCCAATTAGGGTTTTACAGGGAAGGGTGTAATGATATTGTCCAGGGCTATGCATGCCTATAAAAGAAAGTA
This sequence comes from Palaemon carinicauda, assembly GCF_036898095.1. Taxonomy (NCBI): domain Eukaryota; kingdom Metazoa; phylum Arthropoda; class Malacostraca; order Decapoda; family Palaemonidae; genus Palaemon; species Palaemon carinicauda. The sequence goes on from NC_090757.1 coordinate 72,348,558, forward strand.
GGTTCTATTCCACTTGTTGATTCAAAACACTTCTTCTGCAGGCTGCTAGTCAAAGCTGGCAATGAAACCTATTCAGTATTATTCAGTAATTTTACACCCTCCTTCAGATGTTATCCAGTGTTTTTCCTCACCACACCTTTAGTCTTGCAAAGAGAGTCGTTTACTGTAGGGATCTCTATGATTTTTCAGAAGAGGATTTATTGGAGACATACCCTCCTGTTTTTAAAGTTAAAAAACTGAAAGGGGAAAGCAATGCTATTTTCTTTTTCACACCTTATCTACCTGACTGTATTATGATTAGACACTTGAACATCACAGTATAGAAATTTCACCCACTGCCAGTGCAATGCTAAAAGTGTTAAGAGTTTGACCAGGTTGAAATCATATTTACTAATGGGAAAAGATTTTTCATCTGCTCAAAGATCCATGATACCTCTTCATACTGTTCAACAAATAAAAAATGTTACCATTGTAAGGGAACTCACACCAACTCAAGGCAGTGTCTTTATTACAAACTGGGACAAACTATAATTGAAACTGCCAATAGTGAAAGTATCAGCTTTTGTGCTGGTAGAAAAATCTTTAGGTAGTAGGTAGATTTAAGATAATCTTGTATTCCCTCCCCCTGATTCAACTAATAATTCAAGAACTGATCATTCTTTAGCTGGTGCTAAATTTCATAATCCTGATAACTCCACATCATCATCATGTTCCTCAAAAACAGATCATCAAGAGAGTTTTATTCCTACAGTTTCATCAAGTACAAATACAGTGTCTGCATATTTGAAGTGTTGGAATTTTAGTGCCATTGGTGCACTCAACAGTTTGTATGTAAGCTTGTTATCTTTTTGAATAGTCACTCCCTGGTCATCATTTGTTGCGAGTTATCCGTTAGGTACTAACAGAGAGGTGAAGTGAATGTAAATGACTTTATTCAACAACATAACGATCTTATATACAAACAGTTGAGGGCAACAATGGATAAAAAATTCCAATAATGTGAAACATGCAATGGCAAGCCTAAAGAGTATTTTCTATTAACAGTGCGGGAGAGAGCGAGAGATACAAAAAAGCTATAGCATTACTGTGTATAAGCGAGCATGAAACACGTGCGGTACATGAATGGAGACCCAGTCTTCCTTGCCATGAATGTTAAGAAAGCCTTCAGTTTGCAACAGATAACGAGGAAAAGACCCATGCAGTGGAGCATCAGCAGTGGCTTGCTAGTGTCAGTGCGCACGAAGACGTGTTGCGGTGTTTAAATCTTTCAGCATGAGTTGCTTTGGTGGGGGCTTGTGAGTCTGGTGTCCAGGAATAAATTTTCCCACAATGTAACATGGGCGCTGCAGATTATCGTAGGAGTTTGCTGACAGAAAAAAATCAGCAGGGAAGAATTCCTCCGACAATCTCCAGCGCCTACATTACGTTGTGGGAAGATTTACTCCCTGCCGCAAGACTTATAAGCCCCCAGCGAAGCAAGACATACCAAGGGATTTAAACTCCACAATGCATGTCTTCAACCTCTTCTGACAATCTCCAGCACCTACGTCACATTGTGGGAAAATTTACTCCCTTTTACCAGACTTACAAGGCCCAAGCAAAGCAATACATATCAATAGATTTAATCATCACAACGCATGTCTTCGTGCGTACCTACACTAGCAAGCCACTGCTGACGCCTCCTTACATGGGCCCTTTTCTTGTTGTTCGTCATAAACTGGAGGCTTTTTTAATCAACATTCGGGGCAAAGAAGACTGGGTCTCCATTGATCACCTAAAACCTGTGTATCTCCTGCAAGATGCCCGCCTACAGTTTGCCTCTCTAGGGCAAGGGTGCACTATTTCACATGCATGTCTTTTTTTATGGGAAAGCCATGTATTTCATACATGCTCATGCACTGTATTTCTGTTGCTTTTTGTGTATTATTATTATTATCATTATTATTATTAGCTAAGCTACAAACCTAGTTGGAAAAGCAGGATGCTATAACTACATTTTATAAGTTTTTGTTCAACAAACAATCTTGCTATTGGAGGTACTCTTTTCCAGCACAACGACATCCACAACTACAGTATACATGGACCTCACCATGTGGGTGTTACAAAAATCAAATAGATCACATAGCTACTAATAAAGAGTGAAGAACTTTGAAAAATGCAAGAAACTATAGAGGTGTAGAAATTGGTAGTAATCACCAGCTTCTCATTGCCTCACTGAAATAAAAACTGAAAGCACCATCGTAAATGTCGATAGAATACCTAGATTTGATACAAGTAAGCTTCTAGAAGATAAGCATAGAGAAACCTTTAAAATTGAATGTAGGAATTGATTTGCAGTCTTGGAAACTTGGAGAGATGAAGAGCAGATATTAATTACATATATCAGTCAGTTGGTAGTGAAGTTTTGGGACATGCAGTTACAAGGAGAAAGCCATGGATATCAAATGTTACTAAGGATACTATAAAAAGGATACAAAGACAGAAATTGATTGTGGAAAGTTTTCGATGAAGTAATGAAAATTACAAGGTAGAGCATGCCAAGTTTTCCAGTATTGATAGTGTGGTCAAAAGAAAAGTCAGGAATGACTGGAGAGAATATTTAGATAGGAAAGCAGGTGAGGCTGACAAAGCTAGGAATTCAGTGAGTGGCTATGGTGTAAAAATTGTTCATAAAATTATTAATGAAATCTCTATGAGGCCAAAGAAGAGGAAGCATATACCCATCCGAAAGAGAGATGGGTCTGTTATAACAACAGAAGAGGAAGAAAGGCAACATTGGACAGAACACTTTAGTGAGGTCATGAATAGGAGATATGAAGGGAATAATTTGATTGATATACCTGAAGCTGAAGAAGATCTTGATGAACCCATGAATGAATTCAGTGTGTTTGAAGTCGAAGCTATCATTAAAAAACTCAAGCGATGGAAAGCCCCTGGATACGATGGAATAACTACTGAGATGATATTGTTCGAAAAGGAAGTGACTCCCAGGATACTTACAGGATTATTTTGTAGAATGAGACGTGAAGAGGCAAAACCTGATGAATGGGAGCTCGGAGTGTAGGTGAATATGGAAAAAAAAAGATCTGACTGATTGCAAGAATTGCAGAGACATCACTCTAGCATTAGTTGTCATGAAAATATATAGTATGCTTATTTTAAAGAGACTAGAGAAAAAGATTGATGAAAAGATGAGAAATTAATGTACCACACGTTTCACACATGCTCGTCCACTGTAACAGTATTTTAATTTCTATTGTTATCTCGATTTACACCTCATTGTAAAAAGAACCTGTTTAAGCTTGTCTTTTCATGAATTTTAATGTTTGAATTTTTTTTTTACCTTGCTTTGTAACTCTTGTATATAAGCTCACTTTTTGTTGAAACAAAGTTAGTTGCATTCACTTCGCCTCTCAATTATCACCTAACAACTCGCTTGGAATATTGGTGATTACCAGAGTGACTTAGTTCCCTCCTGTCTTCCCCCTCACTGCTGTTTTTTACTGTTTGATGATGCCACCCTCCAACACTGACTCTTATGAACACCACATCCATGAAACTACTGCCCTTCGCTAGTACTTACTGTACAGAGGTCCAGTTTCAGATCAAGGGCGTGACTTGGCCAAGCACGAGAGCAGGCTATGTTCTCGCGGCGATCCCCAAGGACACTTTACCGGAAATCTTCGATTGAAGGACCTGATGTCCAAAGTCAACACCTTTATGGACAGCCACTTCACCACCTTCAAAACCTCCATGAACGCCACCACTCCTGACGAAGAGGACACCTGTTCGACATTAACCGAAGCTGACGTGAATGCGGTAGGAAGCAGACGCCTACCCCATGATGTGCCGGAGCGACGACAAAGCTGCCCACCACTGGCTCACGCCCCAACCAACATCCCCTAAAGCTACTTACTGCAGTTATGCTATCACCACTTCAGATTCAGGGCTGCTGCAAAGAAATGTATAAACAGTTGTCAGCAGCCAAAAAATCTGTAAGTAGAATAATCTTTTCTTTTTACATATTACAAGTATGGGCGTGCAATTTTTGGTAGACACGGGTGCTTGCCTTTCGCTTTTACCAAGGCCACTCTCCAGGACATGACATAACCTGTCTAGTTTGCTGACGTCTGCCTGGTAGCTGCCAACAGATCTGCGATACCCACTACTGGTACAAAAACCTCACATTATCACTGGAAATGCCAAATATAATTGGAAGTTTCTTATTGCTGACGTCAAATTGCCAATCCTTGGTGCGGAGTTCCTCGCACATTTTCACTTTCAGATTGGTGTCATTGTATTGGTCACACTCGGTTAACACACAAGTTTCTGCTAACTGGCCAATGCCAGCCATATTGCATGACAATTTGGTACCCTTGCCAGTGAGGCATTTAACTTGAATAAAACACCATGCTGTGTCTGTTGATCTTAGTGACTAGCGACTAGCTATTTCAGCATGAAGACTGTTCACTTGTCAGAAAACTACCACTTCTTTTTAATCTGATGTTTTAGCTTCAAGTACTTTGGATTAATTACTTTTATCTTGTAATTGTCATTTGTTTTTAGTTTACTACACCTTGTAAACATTGTAAAACTTTTTTATTCTTCAGCTGATGAGGCACTTTGAAAAAAGTGTGAAAGCTCCTTATATTTTTAAATATACAATGCAAATAATTGTGAATTTTAATACCCAGTGAGGCATCTGTTGACAGAAGCCCCACTTGTAGCACCTTAAGAAAAAGATATCTGTTTGAGGCTCAAAATGAACTTGGCAGGTTCATCCTTGCTAAGATTCTTGGACAGGATGTGTTGTACTATGCTATAGTGCTCCCAAACGAAAGTGGCAGTCGAATGACAGTTCGTCTTAATACTTCGTATAGCTTTCAAATAATTTCGTACCTTCACGACCTCTAGGTGAGGACACAAGAAAACAATTTGCCCAGCTTGACATTTGCGTATTAACTGATTTAGCATATCGGACTAATCCCGTTCTTCTCTGAGAATGGGTGACCTCTAAATCTTAATCTTTTGATTCTTTCTGGGTTTTTTTTTCTGCCTACAGAGTTTTTGTTTGTAATCATTTTAAACACACACACACAAACACACACTCATACATATATGTATGTATATATACACATATACAGTGATACCTCGGTAGTCGAACGACTCTATACTCGAACAATTCGGAGTTCGACCAAAATTTTCGAGAAATTTTTGCTGCGGTGCTCGACCAAAAATTCGGTACTCGACCAGCCGAACACGTGACGACCGCATGGGCTTTGTGATGATCGCGCCATCTCGGCCACTCTCGCTTGTTCGGGAAGCATCAGTTCTCTCGAGAGCGTCACTCAGACAACGCGCGATCAGCATTCGTTGTGATTTAGTGATTTTCAGTGCTTTTAATTGCTTTTTTAGCTTTCATAATGAGTCCCAAGAAAGTAATGAGTGTTAAGGGGAAGGAGAAGAGGAAAACAGTGCGAACAACGATCGAGTTGAAGAAGGAAATTATAGCGAAATATGAGAATGGTGTACGAGTGTCCGATTTAGCGGTAGAATACGGAATGGCGAAGTCGACCATTTCTACGTTTTTAAAGCATAAAGAAATGATTAAGAAGGCGAATGTTGCAACGGGAGTTACGGCGGTAACTAAGCAAAGGCCACAAGTGATTGAGGAGATGGAAAAGTTGCTTTTAATATTTATTAAAGAAAAACAGTTGGCCGGGGAAAGTGTTAGTGAAGCGTTCATTTGTGAAAAAGCGTTGCATATCTATGAAGAATTAGTGAAGAAAAGTCCGAGTACCAGTGAAAGTGATTCATTTACATTTAAAGCGAGCAGGGGTTGGTTTGAAAAGTTTCGTAATAGAACAGGTATTCATCGTGTTACTAGGCA
>NC_090757.1:72359447-72445850 GCF_036898095.1 Palaemon carinicauda
ACCTCTCAGGTCTTCACTAAAGTCTTTGTCCTTTTTTCAGCCTGGGCATCAGGCTCATGAGATACTTAGATGACTGGCTTCTCTTGGAAGAATCCAGAGCTCTCCTGCTGAAGCACAGAGATCTGTTACTGGATCTGTGCAAGGTTAGGAATCCAGCTGAACCCCCAGAAGTCCAGCCTCATCTCCAACCAGTCTATCAGGTATCTTGGTATGGACTTAGACTTGGTGCAAGCCAAGACCTTCCCTGCTGCAGACAGAGTGGCAAGGTTCGGGACTTTGGCAGTAACTTTCCTGAAAGGGGACCTCCTGCCTGCCTGGACGTGGCAGAAGTTGTTAGGTCACCTCTCCTCGTTAGAGAAACTTTTCCCCCCCAGGGGAGATTACATCTTCGCTCGGTACAGTTGGCTCTGAAGACCTGGTTATTTCAAGCCTCAGACCATCCTGCAACCATGCTAAAAGTAACTCAAGAGGTGATATCAGACCTCCTGTAGTGGCTGAAGGAGGAGAACCTGTTAGCGAGAACACCCCTCCAGGATCCCCCCCCCCTTCACAGTTCATGCTGTTTACAGATGCGCATCACCATAAGGCAAAGGAACAGATCTGGGTCCTATGGTTAGAGGGAGACAAGAGCCTCCACATGAACTGTCTGTAAATGAAAGCAGCGTGACTAGTGTTAGTCCACTTCTCAAAGACTCAACAGGTCACTCCGGGGTATTGATGAGCGACGACTCCACTGTGGTGACCTAAATCTCCAAACCAGGAGGCGTAGCCTCTCTCCTGCTATGTAAACACAGTCCCAGGCGATCTCTCTTTCAGCGAGTTTTATCCCCGGGAAGAGAAACGTCATTGCAGACCATCTGAGCCGTAGAAGGACGACAGTTGGTAGTCTCAGACCATGATACAGTGATGAAAGGTGCATTTCAATATCTGTGGAAAGGTGGTCTAGACTTCTACGCCTTCCCACCGTTCTGTCTAATTCGTCAGACACTGGACATAATCAGACATCCAAGGAGTAACGCTAGTGGGCTCAAGGTCGCTAGCAACAGAGTGGTATTCAGACCTGCTGGAACTTCTCACAGAAATACCAAGAGAACTTCAGAATGACCAAATCTGCTACGCCAACCTCACATAAGAAAACTCCACAATGTAGTACATGGCTTGTTGCTTCACAAGTGGAGACTATCAAGCATCTCCTCCAAAAGAAAGACTTTTCAAGACCAACTGCAATGCAGTTTTCCAGATACCTCCAAAAGTCTTCCACAGCAGTTTACTAGAGAAAGTGGAAAATCTGTGATTGGTGCCTTAGGGGAAATATTGCTCCGCTCTAGCCACTATTCCCCTGATTGCTGACTTTTTAGTGTCCCTAAGGAACAAGAAGGCCCTTTCAGTCACTGCGGTGAAAGGCTACAGGTCAACTATGAGCCAAGTATTCAAACTGAAAGGACTAGACCTCTCAGATTTTTGGGAACTCTCAGCATTGAGGAGTTTTGTGTAGTTTTGCACTCCTTGAGAGCTAAAGCCCCTCCTGGGATATGACTTAGGTCCTACGTGCCTTGAAGAAAACCCTGTATGAACCTATGCATAAATCCTTAGACAGAGATCTTAAACTTGAAGACAGTCTTCCTTCTTTTCTTAGTTTCAGCCAAAGGACTGATTGAACTGGATGGTATATCTCACCTTTTGTCATATTCCATAGGATGGCGAGAACTAACTTTGTCTTGTTTTCCTTAATTTGTTGCCCAAACCCAAAATTCAGTTGAAAATTATATCAGATTTGAATCACGATCTTATCTCTCAAAGAGGTACTGTAACTAATGACCCAGATGACATGTTACTTTGTCCTATAAGAGCTGTATGTAAATATCTAAAAAGGACGCAGTATCTCAGGCCCAGAATCTCCAATTTGTTTGTGAGGATGGTTGTTCCAAAAATAAGGTATCCTGAAAAACCATTTCTTTTTGGTTGAGAGAAATCATCATGAAAGCCTATAAATCCTCAGGAGAAGCATCTCCAAGGGGCTCACCCTCGAGCACATGATATACGTGGGTTTGCTGCAACCCTAGCGTTCCGTAAAAATCACTTAGTAGCTCAAGTCCTATAAGCAGGAGTCTGGAAGAGACAAACCCCTTTTGTGAACCACTACCTTGAAGATTGCACACAAGGTCTATAGACACTTTTTCTAGAGGATCCATTGTTGTTGCACATCAAATAGGGTCATTTAAGCTTTCATGGGACAAGTAACTGCTTCTATCCCAGGCCGCAGTTACACTGCATTATAGGGTGTTGATGAGAGTGTAAGAGTAAATAGCGATTTTGGTCGAACATGAAACCTTCACTTGAAATCTTCCTAATGCAGGTAAGAATGCCTTGTGTTTATTGACTGATATATTGCATATATTAATATTACAAGTCTTGTAATGTTCATATAACTTCACCCTGGTAAAGCTTTTTGGAATAGAACAGAAGGCCCTGCCTCGTACGAGCAGGCTGCGCTATTCACAAGTAATTCACTTTGATCTTTTACTATTACTTTAGTAATTGTATCTTGTAGTAAAGGGCAGATCTCCTACAGCATGGAGACTTCCTCCCACCTAAGTAAGAATCCCATTAAATGCCTCGAGTTTGTATCCGCATAGGAATTTTATATAATTTGTATTTTTCCTAGCATTACAAACCTGAGTCATTTACCAAAAGTCCCGCCTCAGCCACCCCTTAGTCTTTAACCAGAAGAGTGTTGTGACTAGACGCTGGAGACAAGCGTATCTCGTCATGCGCAGTAGCTGCCAAGATCATAGCATGATGAAATATACCAAGTTCCTTTTTGATTGTCTGCTTGTAGAAAAAGAAAAAGAAAAAAAAAAGAAATAACCCCATTAAATTACTCAGGTTTGTATAGCTAGGAAAAATAAAAATTATATAAAATTTGTAGTGTTACGGTTATACAGTAGTGATATCAAGTGATGTTTGCATTTTCTAACATTAATTTTTTCGAATTATTTTGGGTGGTTCATAGATTATTTCATGTATTTTACTGGATGTAATATTATGAAATAATTTTGGATTGCAGACTATTTTCCACAGTATGCCGAGCCAATTCCAGGAGAAAGCACTAATGCTCTGAGTTCTGCAGCAAAGGAAAATGGAATTTTCATAGTTGGAGGATCTATTCCAGAAAGAGATGGAGATACATTGTATAACACATGCACTGTGTGGAATCCAGAAGGACAAATGATAGCAAAACATAGAAAAGTAAGTTGAAAGAAAGATGACTTGGTTTCAAAGAGGAAAATGAATGAGGTAGATTACTAGGAAACGATCTGGAGTCTTGTATTTCAAAATTTATTTTGAGATGGTTTGTTGCGAACACAGTAACTAGACCATATGCAAGTCTAGAATGTTGATTATTTATCATCATCTCATCATCTGCTCCTATGCCTATTGACACAAGGGCCTCAGTTGGATTTTGTCAGTTATTTCTATCTTGAGTTTTTAAATCAATACTTCTCCAATCGCCCTCTACTACTTCATGCTTCATAGTCCCCACCATTGTAGGTGTGGGTCTTCTAACTCTTCTAGTTCCTTGTGGAGCCCAGATGAAAGTTTGGTGAACTAATCTCTCTTGGGGAGTGCGAAGAGCATGACCAAACCATCTCTATCTGCCCCTCACCATGATCTCATCTACATATGACACTCGAGTAATCTCTTATAGTTTCATTTCTAATCCTGTCCTGCCATTTAACTCCCAAATTCTTCTAAGGCATTGTTCTCAAATCTACAAAATCTGTTGGATATTGTTTCATTGTCATACCCTGATTCATATCCATACAGTAACACCGATCTCACTAAATTGATATACTGTATAGCCTGATTTTTATTTATAGTTTCAGGCGATTTGATTTCCAAATTTTATTTAATCTAGCCATTGTCTGATTTGCTTTTTTCAATGTTTCATTCAACTCCAACTCTAAAGACCCTGTATTAGAGATCATAGTTCCTAAATATTTAAATAATTCTACCTCATTAATTCTTTTTCTCTCCAATGATATCTTATCTTCCATTGCATACTCCATTCTCATCCTCTGTCTTTCTTCTATTTATTTTCATCCCAGCATCCTGAGATATTTCATGCATTTAGGTAAGCAAGCATTGCCAATCTGTGGTGTTCATCTAATAAGGACAGCGTCATCAGCATACTCTAGGTCAGCTAATTTTCTATAACCAATCCATTCTAATCCTTCCTCACCATCTCCAACTGTTCTATGCATTACAAAATCCATGAGGATAAACAACATAGGTTACAATACATTCCCTTAAAGTACTCCACTGTTCAATGGAAATTCATTTGATATGACTCCACTAACATTAACTTTGCACTTACTATGCTCATGAACAGACTTAATCAAATTTACATATTTGAGAGGAACTCCATAATAAAACAGGGCTCTCCACAAAATTGGCCGGTGCACACTATCAAAGGCTTTTTCATAGTCCACAAATGCCATCAACATTGGATTCCTATATTCTACACATTGCTGTACAACATGTCTTGAAATGAATATTTGGTCAGTACAACTTTTACCTTTTCTAAATCCCACTTGTTCATCTCTCAGCTTTTCATCAAACTTTCTCTCTAGCCTCTGTAGAATAAGCTTACTCTATATTTTCATGACAACTGATAAGTGTGATGTCTCTGTAATTATGGCAATTAATCAAATCTCCTTTTTTGGTATTTTCACCAACACTCCTAGCTCCCATTTTATTATTATTATTATTACTATCCAAGCTACAACCCTAGTTGGAAAAGCAAGATGCTATAAGCCCAGGGGCTCCAACAGGGAAAAATAGCCCAGTGAGGAAAGGAAATAAGGAAATAAATAAATGAAGAGAACAAATTAACAACAAATCATTCTAAAAACAGTAACAACGTCAAAACAGACATGTCATATATAAACTATTAACAGCATCAAAAACAAATATGTCATAAATAAACTATAAAAGACTCATGTCCGCCTGGTCAACAAAAAAGCATTTGCTCCAACTTTGAACTTTTGAAGTTCTACTGATTCAACCACCCGATTAGGAAGATCATTCCACAACTTGGTAACAGCTGGAATAAAACTTCTAGAGTACTGCCTAGTATTGAGCCTCGTGATGGAGAAGGCCTGGCTATTAGAATTAACTGCCTGCCTAGTATTACGAACAGGATAGAATTGTCCAGGGAGATCTGAATGTAAAGGATGGTCAGAGTTATGAAAAATCTTATGCAGCATGCATAACGAACTAATTGAACGACGGTGCCAGAGATTAATATCTAGATCAGGAATAAGAAATTTAATAGACCGTAAGTTTCTGTCCAACAAATTAAGATGAGAATCAGCAGCTGAAGACCAAACAGGAGAACAATACTCAAAACAAGGTAGAATGAAAGAATTAAAACACTTCTTCAGAATAGATTGATCACCGAAAATCTTGAAAGACTTTCTCAATAAGCCTATTTTTTGTGCAATTGAAGAAGACAGAGACCTTATATGTTTCTCAAAAGTAAATTTACTGTCGAGAATCACACCTAAAATTTTGAAAGAGTCATACATATTTAAAGAAACATTATCAATACTGAGATCCGGATGTTGAGGAGCCACCGTCCTTGACCTACTTACAATCATACTTTGAGTTTTGTTAGGATTCAACTTCATACCCCATAATTTGCACCATGCACTAATTCTAGCTAAATCTCTATTAAGGGATTCACCAACCCTAGATCTACATTCAGGGGATGGAATTGATGCAAAGAGAGTAGCATCATCTGCATATGCAACAAGCTTGTTTTCTAGGCCAAACCACATGTCATGTGTATATAGTATGAAAAGTAATGGGCCAAGAACACTACCCTGTGGAACACCGGATATCACATTCCTATAATCAGTATGGTGCCCATCAACAACAACTCTTTGAGATCTATTACTTAAAAAATCAATAATAATGCTAAGAAACAACCCACCCACTCCCAACTGTTTCAGTTTGAAAACAAGGGCCTCATGATTAACACGGTCAAAGGCAGCACTAAAATCAAGGCCAATCATACGAACTTCCCGACCACAATCAAGGGATTTCTGTACAGCATTGGAGATTGTAAGAAGGGCATCACATGCTCCAAGGCCTTTACGAAAACCAAATTGCAAACTAGGGAGTAGATGATTACCTTCAGGAAACCTATTAAGACGTTTTGCCAGAAGACGTTCAAAAACTTTAGATAATATGGGAGTTATGGAAATTGGGCGGTATTCAGTGGGACTTGAGCTACCACAAACACATTTACATAGAGGAGTAACATTACCAATTCTCCAACTAGTGCTAAAAGCTCCTCTTCTTGCTAACTTGCGCAAAATAACAGATAACTTTGGAGCTAAGAAATCTGCTGTCTTTATAAAAAACAAAGGAAAAATACCATTTGGGTCTACACCTCCATAAGCATCAAGGTCCATCAACAGAGCTTTAATCTCACGAGATCGAAAAGCTAAACTAGTTAGCTTAGCCTCAGGAAAACAGGAATGAGGAAGTTCAAGTTTTTCATTACTCTGTTTACTGTCAAAAACATCAGCCAAAAGGGTTGCCTTTTCCTTTGGACAGTGAGTGACTGAGCCATCTGGTTTAAGTAAAGGAGGAACTGTTGCATCTACACCAAAGAGTGCAGATTTAAGGGTAGACCACCATTTATGTTCCTGAGTTGTACCAGAAAGTGTTTCTTTTATGGTTAAATTGTACTCCTTTTCAGTTGAGGCATAAACTCTCTGAGCAAAAGCTCGAAGCTGAGTATAGTTGTTCCAGGTCAAATCTGATGTGTTACCCTTCCAAAGATGATAGGCCTCCTGTTTCTCCAAATAAGCACGTCTACAATCATCATTGAACCACGGTTTGTCCTTCACTCGGTACCTTAGCACACGAGAAGGGATACGCCTATCAATTATGTTGACTAGATTTTCATTCAAAGGGACAACAGGATCTACACTATTATATAATTGTGACCAATTCAAGCACAAAAGATCATGTAAAATCCCATTCCAGTCTGCTTGGGATTTCATATAAATTTTACAAGAATATGATATATCAGGGACAGGCTGCTCAGTCTTCACTAATAATGAAATCAAGGCATGATCAGATGTCCCGACTGGAGAACCAACCTTACTAGTTATAACGCCAGGGGAGTCAGTGTATACGAGGTCCAAGCAATTACCAGACCTGTGAGTAGCTTCATTTATGATTTGCTCACAGCCTGATTCAGAGGCAAAGTCTAAAGCTCTTAAGCCATGGCGATCGGTAGGAGAGATAGAACTTAACCACTCCCTATGGTGAGCATTAAAATCACCAACAAAGACAAAAGAAGCCTTTCTATCATCTTCTTGTATCTTAGCCATAATGGTAAGAAGACAATCGAAGATAGAATCATCTATGTCTGGATTCCTGTAGATCGAACACAAATAAAAGTTGTTATGCCTGCCACAAACTTTTATAACCTGAATCTCATGACATCCACATTGATAGCAGGACTTATGAGAAGCAGGGTACTCGGTCCTAATATACACCGCCATTCCCCTGGCCCTAGGGATGGCATCACGTTTCAACATTATTGGCTTCTTAAAACCAGTTATAAGGAGCTCAGATGAGTGCCTCATATTAGAAACCAAAGTTTCTGAGCACAAAAGAATATCATACTGTCTGGACGCAACTGTAAGGTCTTGGATATTTGCAAGGTTTTGCCTCTTCAAGTCACATTCTACAAAATAATCTTGTAAGTATTCTGGGAGTTGCTTCATTTTTGGCCAATATCATCTCAGCAGTTATTTCATCATATCCAGGGGCTTTCCATCCTTGAGTTTTTTAAGAATAGCTTCGACTTCAAAGACATTGAATTCATTCATGGGCACATCAAGGTCTTCCTCAGCTCCAGGTATATCAATCAAATTATTCCCTTCATATCTCCTATTCATGACCTCACTAAAGTGTTCCATCCAACGTCGCCTTTAGTCATCTTTGGTTGTTATAACAGATCCATCTCTCTCGGATGGGTATATGCTTCTTTTTTGCCCCCGTGGAGATTTCATTAATAATTCAATGAGCAATTCTTACACCATAGCCAGTCCCTGAATTCATAGCTTTGTCAGCCTCATCTGCTTTACTGTCTAAATATTCTCTCCAGTCATTCCTGGCTTTTTTTTTTTACTTCACTATCAATACTGAAATACTTAGCATGCTCTACCTTGTAATTTTTATTACTTCCTCTAAAACTTTCAACGATCAATTTCTGTCATTGTCTCCTTTTTATAGTATCCCAAGAATCATTTGATATCCGTGACTTCCTCCTTATTACTACATGTCCCAAAAACTTCCCTACCAACTGACTGATCTATGTTCTTAATATCACACCATTTTTCTATAATTGTCTGCTCTTTTTCTCTTAAAGTCTCTAAGACTGCAAATCAATTCCTGCATTTAATTGCAAAGGTTTCTCTGTGCTCATCTTCTAGAAGCTTAGTTGTATCAAACCTAGATATTCTATCTACATTTCTCTTTGGGTGCTTTCAGTTTTAATTTCAGTGTGGCAATGAGGAGCTGGTGATCACTACCAATATCTGCACCTCTATAGCTTCTCACATTTCTCAGAGTCCTCCGTCTCTCTTTATTAATGGTTGTGTGAGCTATTTGATTTCTGTAATTGCCCCATGTTTACCGTATTTCCCGTGTGATAAGACGCACTTTTTCCCGAAAATTGTCTCCAAAAATCACCCTGCGTCTTAACACTGTAAGGTAAAGTTATAATGACATACAAGATCTTGCACTTATCAGAACTAAAATATAAGCTTGGAGTTATCATTCATATGTAATAAGTAAATCATTTTATGTTGCTATTATACTTTGTTTAATTAAGTTAACAATATATTTTCAATGTCGATTGTTATGAATTTGCCAAAATGTTTGTTTTGGTGAACAGCTGATGACTCACAACACCACCTACACGTAAACATGCCAACTAACAGCATCCGAGCAGACGACGCAATCACCCTGGTCTTCTTCACTGTTATTCATTAGACATCACTCGTCCATGAATGGCATCAAATCAGAGAAGGCAATCATATAATATTCATAATAAGCTGCAAGTTATCGATTATGCAAAACAACACGGCAACAGAGCAGCTGAGAGGCTCTTCGGACCGCCACCAACTGAAAAAATGATCAGAGAATGAAGGAAGCAAGAAGAGGAATTAAAGAAAATGAGAAAGGAGAAACATGGCCTATGCTATAAGGAAGCAAAATTCCCACAACTAGAAGAAATAATAAAAACGTGGGTAGAAGAACAGCGAAACAAAGGATACGTGTTGTCAACGAAGATGATAATGGAAGAAGCAAAGGGACTGGCAGCAGAAAGAAACATACCAATAAATGAGTTTACTGGCTCATCGTCTTAGTGCTACCGTTTCATGAAACGAAACGGTCTGTGTATGAGAGTGAAGACCAGGATTGCACAGAAGTTGCCTACAGAATACGAGGATAAAGTGCTAGAATTCCACAGATACGTAATCAATGCTAGAAAAGAGATAAATTATGAAATGGGACAGATCGGCAATATGGATGAAGTACCGTTGACTTTCGATGTTCCATCAAATAGAAGTGTGGGAAGAAAAGGAGCGAAGACCGTGACAATAAAAACAACTGACCATGAGAAATCTCGTTTTACATTTGTTTTGGCCTGCTGTGCAGATGGCAGAAAACTTCCACTGCTACTTATTTTCAAACGAAAAACCATGCCAAAGGATAAAATCCCAGCTGGTGTACTTGTTCATGTTCACCCTAAAGGATGGATGGACGAAGCCGGGATCAAACTGTGGCTTGAAAAGGTATGGTCACGACGTCTTGGAGGTTTGCTAAAGAAACCAGCCGCTGGTAACCATGAAGTAACGCCAACAGGACGACTGAAGAGACCTTCTATCACACAAGTCTGTGAATGGGTGAAGATGTCATGGGCTGCTATCAAGGAAGAGATTTTAGTAAAATCATTTAAGAAATGTGGAATAAGTAATGCGATGAATGGAACTCAGGATGAATTTCTCTATGAAGAAAGTGACGTCGATATGGATGACCCGGAATTGACTACGGATAGTGACAATAGTAACGATGATTTTTCAGGATTTGAGGAAGATTAGATGTTTGAAATTTGTTATTTTGTAATAAAGAAATATTGTGATTATTACTTTATTGCCTGAGTTCTGAAATTATACAAATAGTATTGCTTGAGTTCTGAAATAATATAAATACCGTAGATGGCCGTGGAACATGGCCTTGAAAAAACAACTGCGAGTTGAGTGCAGTGTTACCATGTTAGTGAAAAATTCGCTAGACCTTGAGTATGGTATTCATCACTCAAACAGCAGGAAAAATATTCTACATACAGTATTGGAATTCAGAGGGAATTCTTTATTTGATCAATGATTAGTTTTATGTGAAACTTTCTACATAGAAAATTTGAGAAATATTACTGGAATTTTACTCTGCACCAAAATTTGATTAGTAACATATGTCATAGTGCTTTCTTGTAGACAAACATGCTGGATGTAAACAAACACTAAATACGCTGTGTTACGCTTTGTAAACTTGCTGCGTGTTGAACATTATGGTGGAAATAAAGACTGGTTTGGTGATTTTTATATGAATACTGTATGTAAAAATAATTTGGGTAACCGATCTGTAGCTAATTGATATTAACCTAATATATTTCATAATACGGCCAAAATACAGTCAACACTATTTATTGTAACGTGCAAAGGATCGCACTGTAGAGCGCCAATTAAGGTCAGTAGGTAAGCTTTAAAACCGTCAATTTCTTTTTTCCAAAAATTTCTTGGCTGATTATGGGGTGCGTCTTACCACTTGTAGCGTCTTATCACATGGGAAATACGGTATTTATATTGTAATAAAATTATTTTTGGGCCCGAACCATATGATTCTGATGGAAGTTCCTTAAAGGCAGCTTTCTACTTAGGAAATTTCTGCAAGTGATATACCAGAGAATTTTACCCGTTGAGGTATCACAGGGTTCTATCCCCTGGAGCGAATATCCCGAGAGATATCGTGTATGAAACAGGGATGTGTTTAAAACAAGCAACGGCTATCCTTCCCTGAATAGAGTTAACCTTGTCTCAAAGGATATGGGATACGATTGGATATGTGGGTGAGAGAGCTGTTACAACTCTGATCCCAGTGTACTGAAAACATGTTCGCTGGTTCTCCACTCCTCCTAGCAGCGCCATCTCAGTAGTTTGCTTCGGGAGTTTTCTGCTTGTTTTCATGTTTTTGAGACCATGGAGGCTTCTGCTTCCTCCTCATCACTTAAGATGAGTACCATTTCCTTTGTTAGTAGAGAATTTTGCGTCTCCACCCTTGTGTTTTTGCACTATGCATCCGTTAATTGTCCACGGCCGATGCATGGCCAAAGCCGGTGACTCATATCTCCAAATTGCTCAGAATTGCATATTGATTCTTATTTAGTGTTGTGAAAGTGTTAAATATATTCTTTCACAACTGTGGTATGATTATAGGCAAGTCTTTTGTCAATATTTGCATGCTTGTCTTTAATCAGTCTTGACTTAGGCTAACCTTAACCTTAGCCCTTGGCAAAGATTGGCTAATATTTACAAATGCACCCTCACCTTCTACTACGTAACCACATGGTTCTCATGAGGCCGCCACCCCTCCCTTGATATTGATATGTCCTATTGGGGAGTTGCAGCCCTGAAGGTACCTTCTGGGAGCAGTGGATGGTGTTTTACAGTTGTCTTTGGGTGACAGTATTTCACTTCTCTACTTAGCCTTTGTGTCTGGCTAGGTGGCACTGGTTGTGGGGACTTTTTTTCCTGTCTACACTCTGTTTATCCGTTGGAATGAAACCAACCATGTTCTAATATTGACAGGTAGGCTTTACTTTCGTGTCACCCAACCCATTTGCTAGGCTTCCTTTCTTAGTTTTTGGTATGCTGGCAACTGGTTGTGAGGACTCCTCCCCTGTGCATATTTACTGTAAATCCCTTGGAACGACATTTACTAGTTCTAATACTGTACTACAGTTATGTCTTCCTATCCTGCCGCTTTACCAATTTCTAAGTCTCCCTTCCTTCCTCTTCCCTCCAGCTTGCCTTGCTAGTCTTGTCCTGCTTGGTGTGGAGCCTAGTTCCCTTCCAGTCCAGGTTTCTCTGGCATCTGAGGTATCCTCAGTTGCTGTATAGATGGACAGGATAGCTTGTGGGTCTTTTAGTCTGCCTACGGATGGATTAGTTATTGATCCTACCCTGAATTAATTATCTCTGCCGCCTTACAGACCACCCTTGGCTGGTCTAGTTGTCCCTTTCCCTTTCCTAGTTTGGCTATAGATTTTTCACTGTCCATAGAACTACAATTCCTTTATCTAGTCTGCATTCCCTAGCATTTGAGCTATATAAGCTAGACTAGCTTGCACGGTGGGTTTTTTACAGCCTAACCCTATCAAGGCAAGGAAACTTGCCTGGTCTGTTGAGTTCAGCTCTTAATCCTGAGCTATGTATCTCTTTGTTATGGAGTCTTGACTCTTTTGCCTGGTCGGAAGCTCCCTGGCCAAAGTACTTACCATTTGGCCATACTTCCAGTCCGGTCGGCTTGAGATCTAACTTTGGATGCGAGTAAATTGGAGGTACCCCTCTCTCCTTTCATTTGAAGAGAGTCTTCCCCCTTGCCACCTTAGCTGCAACCTCAGGCTAGTCACCTGCGTCCATTTCCTCCTCCATATCAGAGGAACCTTCTCTTCTAAAGTTGGTTGATTGGAAACCTCCTAGATGTTAGGATTTCCCTTGAATTACGAATTCAGGGTATCCTGACTGTATTATATGGCTCTCACTATTTTAAAAGGCTAATCCCCTTTCTCATGATTTAGTGTCAACAAATAGATTTGTTGGCAGATTCATTTATCTACTGCCTTCTATTAGCCTGTACCTTTCCCCTTACCCTTGGTCTGTTTCCATATAAGATCGTCCACTTTTTTGCCGACTTGACGAACCACTGCCGGGTTGTGTTGACATTCCTAGGGGTAGTGAAAGGTCAGTTCAAAGACCATGGTTGCTAGGAATAGCTGCCGCCTTAGGCATGGCTGCTGCCGCCCCAGGCACAGCTGCTGCTGGCTTAGGCAGGGTAATATGGGAATTTACCATCTTGATTTATCTAATAGACCGATTTTGGGGGAAATGGTGTTCCGCTGATGTGAACATTTCTCCCTATTCTACCCCACTGTAGAGTTGTTATGGAATTCTGGGTTGTTTGGCATGAGCTTCCGTTGTAGTGTAGCTTCAGCCATAGCTTGTGTAGGTAGAAATTTTTAATTTAGATATTGTTTTGAAAACTTTCTTTTTAAATTTTTTTTCTGTATAACATAAGATGTGCAAAATTTTTCGATGCTCTATTTGTACTCATTGAAAATTTTCTATCTTTACAGGTTGTTGAAGACAAGGAGTGTGCTACAGTAAGTTGCACCAGGCAGGTCAAGCTGCCTTGTGGCCACAAGACTTGCCGGAAGTATGCCGATTGCAATGTTTCCAAAGGTTCCTTTGCCATCAGGAAACTTACCAATTGCAGCGTGTGCAAGGACTTTATTTATACTGGTTTCCATGCTACCAACGTCTCCCAGGACCAGAAAGAGTGGGGTCAGAAGACCATTAGGCATAGGGTGAGAGGCTTCCAAGAGAGCTCTCAACAAGCTGCCCCTTACCTCCTTCAATGTATCTTAAGGACCTCCTCTTCACCAAGGCCTAATTATTTGTCTCATTTTTTTTCTTATCAAATCTATTTCTAATAAGCATCTTCTGATATATTTTTTCTCCCACACTGTGTCCTGTTACCAGCCTAGAAATTTTTTCTCTTTCACCTCATGTTTATAAAGTTTACTTAAGCTTGAAGCGATCTTAGCTAAAGAAGATAGAGCTATTCATTAATTCTGCTAATTTTCCCAGAAATGAATCAACAGTCATACTACGTTTTTATTCAGCAAGCTCAAGGCAAGGGAAGATAAGAGGGAAGTAAGGTTCTAGCTGGGCCCCCTTGCCCAGTATAAAATCAAGAGGTGGTGCCCAGTGCCAAGTTCATCCTTGATTGTTTACCTTTTACCTAGATTTATGAGTATTCCACCATTTTATCTTTTTGTGTTGTGAACGTGGAGTGTGGTCGGCATTCGGACACTAGGCAGTCTGCGTGCTACATCGGGCCACAGTCTGCAAACCACTACAAAGTAAATTGGCGCTAACTAGACATATTGCCTATGCTTCTGATCTTGAACTCGATAGCGAACTATTCAATAAGATCACAAAGGCTTGTGCTAAATTGAAACCAAATGTTCCTTGTCATGGGTAGATACCATACTTTAAAATGGATATGTTATTAAAAGACCAAAAATATCTATCCCCAAAGTGTGAGCAGCAAGATGAGATTCGACTATCGTATTGTTTGGTTAAACCTGTCATCACCTCACTGTCATCAGCATTTTGAAAGTAAACCGAGCCCCGACGAGAGCGCCTGCCGCCTGCCGCTATAAGGGGACTGTCCTGTTATGACCAAGATGTCACTGTCTTAATCATTGGAGTCGGCATATTTTGAGAAACTGAGTCTGAGGGATATTCTTGTTTGTGAAATATGTCGTCATGGAAGGACACGTGCTGCACTTTTGTTACGATTTCACACATGGTTCAGACTGCAACAGAAATTTCTTCTAGAAGCTTTCATGGCATGATCGAAGTGGATGTTTTTGAGGAGGCCAATCGAGAGGCAGAATTTTTAAAAAACCGCCTTCTTTGGAAATGACTACTGCCCATTGCAATTAACTCTACCCATACATAGGTATATAAACTTCAAGAAGAGATTGTCCAGGAGAGAGAGGGCGGGACATAACACAAGAGAGGAACTATGTCTGAAGCAGATGAGAACCAAGTCCTGACGAGATAAGAAGCAGAGACGACCAGAAGTCTGATAGAGCAAGGTTCCAACATTCTCTTCAGAAGACAAACGCCTATCTCCAAAATCCTGTTATGACTGAGAAAAAGAGACAAATTAAAGCAGCCAGCCCTCCCTGCTTGTGACGAGAAGTAGCCAACAATGCCTGCAGCCTTCCTTAGTTCAACACTATCATCGAATTCTTGGAGAAGACTCCTGATGTCCCATCTTGATGCCACCCTTTCTGTGAGGTCTTTGAATTTAGTCATCGTACCAGTTTCATCTGAACTTCAACCGCCCTTGTTCAACGTTCTCAACATTGAAGTCTCCGTACCGGTATCGTCTCAGCAGCTGCAGAAAACTATTCCTCAAGTATTTATACTTTACTGACTGTTCCCCTTTTCTATAAATGTTTTGATTGATTTGGTTTGTCAGTTAAGTAACCGAAGAAGTAACATTGATTTTGTTTATGTAAGTTTGTGAATAAACGTGTTGTGTTTTTTCGTGAGTTTCTTTTTATATTCATTTCCCATGTTTCAATGGTAGTTGTTGGAAACATTTGTTTTGATTATTAAAAGAATCAGTAATGATTTTAAGATTGTAACACTCCCCCCAAGGCCATCTCATGGTCGTTGGATAAAGTCTTGCACTTAGCCCCTTCATTAGATAACGACACTATCTCTTCAAGGGATCTTACTCAAAAGTGTCTTCTTGCTTGCTGTGGCTTCTGGTGGTAAAGTCAGCAGTATTGTGGCACTTTTTAGGGATGATGACCACTTTGAATTCTCGGAATCGTGGGACGTAAATCTTTACCTTTAGGGACCCTGGAAGATCGTTTCACGAAAGGAAGACCCTTCTCTGTGCCCCATGGAATATCTTAAGGCCTACCTGTTAATAGAGTGGGGCATTTAAGGGATGGACAACTTTTTAAAGGAAAAACAACAGGATCTACTCTCTCTTTGAAACAGCCAATGTCCAAACTCACCTATTTTATTAGAAGGGCTGACCCCGATAGTATGCCATCTGGCATGACCCTAGGAAAGTTGCCTCTTCCTTAAACTTGTTCCAGTACATCTCCTTTGAAGGGTTACAAGCTTATGCAGAATATAAATCTTCAAGAGAGTTTTTCAAACATTGCTTACGACAGTTGGAAGAGATTAAATATTTTTTGGTGGCTGCTGGAAGTGGGATTAAACCAGCTTTTTAGTGTTGTGCAAGGACTCTTATGGGCTGTATAATTGGGACTTTTCCAGTCTACATAGTGCAAGTGGAATAATATTCGTTTGTGTGTGTTAAACTATATCTGTATGGTGAAGAGTCAAAGGTGATTTTCTCCTCTTATTATATGAGATGTTGTTATTATGTTACTTTTGTTTTCTAAACATATTAAATGTACATATTGTTGCTCCAATTATTGTTACAGTTATGAATTTTTCGAAAATAATCAAAGATTATACAGGTAGTTCTTTTTGTGTTTCCTTTATATGGACCTACTGTATTATTATTATTATTATTATTATTATTATTATTATTATTATTATTATTACTACTACTTGCTAGGCTACAACCTTAGTTGGAAAAGCAGGATGCTATAAGCCCAGGGGCCCCAACATGGAAAATAGCCCAGTGGGGAAAGGAAACGAAAAAATAAAATATTTTAAGAACAGTAACATTAAAATAAATATTTCCTATATAAACTATAAATTATTTAACAAGACAAGAGGAAGAGAAATTAGATAGAATTGCATGCCCGAGTGCACCCTCAAGCAAGAGAACTCTAATCCAAGATAGTGGAAGACTATCGTACAGAGGCTATGACATTACCCAAGACTAGAGAACCAAGGTTTGGTTTTGGAGTCTCCTTCTAGAAGAGCTGCTTACCATATCTAAAGTCTCTTCTACCCTTACCAAAAAGGAAATCAAACACTGAACAATTACAATGCTGTAATTAACCCCTCAGGTGAAAAAGAATTGTTTGGTAATCTTAGTATTGTCAGGTGTATGAGAACAGAGGAGAATCTGTAAAGAATAGGCCAGACTATTTGGTGTATGTGTAGGCAAAGGGAAAGTGAACCGTAACCAGAGAGAAATAAAAAAGTAGTGTACATCCATTTTTAACCCTTCTTGTTACTGATTTTGGTGTGATAGATCACTTTGGACAAAGATTTTATTCACAGTGAGTGGGACTGTGCAGATAATTCTTTTGTTCCTACGCAATTCCCAAAAACTTGCTTGTGTTCTTAGCCTGGGGCTGTCGTCCTGATGGACCTGCCCATTACTTTTCATCCCCTCCCAATTCTCAGTGTGAGGCCTCACATAATGTGATGGCTGCTACTGGAATGGCAAACCAGCAAACATGTTTTCAGCACAGTGAGATTGGAGTTGTAACGGTTCTCTCGCCCACGTATCCAATCCTATCTCATATCCTTTGAGACAAGGTTAACTCGATTTGGGGAAGGATAGTTATGGCTTGTTTTAAACACGTCCCTGTTTCATACACGATATCCCTTGGGACATTCGCTCCAGGTGATAGAACGCTGCGATACCTCAACAGGTAAAGCTTTATGGTATTTTTATCACAGAAATATCCTAAGTGGAAAGCTGCCTTTGAGGAACTTCCATCTGGACGACGTGTATCTCTCCCAAAAATAGATTTTTCCTCTGTCAAAATCTGTTAAATGACATATCTCTTTCCTTCACTGGCAATCACCCTCCATCAGTGAGGGAGTCAGAAATATGAACACTAGGGAAGGTTCTTAGAAATAGATTGAATTTTAATTAGATTTGATATTTCTAATCTGACATGATGTTCATATAGATACCCACCCTTCTTTCCACTGACTTGTGGTGTCAAGAGGATAGGGAATACTTTCAACTTTGAGACTGAAAAATATAGGATCTGTGGCTTGAACAACCCATCAGTGGCTGCAATTAACCACTGGATTGTATAATTACTTTAATAGTCTTGAAGTCTATTGAAGGAAAGAAGACGGGAAATATTTTAGTTTTTAGGGGTAAATGTTGATAAAACTGAGCTTCCAGAAAGGAGCAATTTGAACATCACTGAAGTGTAGAGATACATTTTTTTCATTGAAATTAGTGTTTATGAAATTTTCTAAATATTTTAAAGTATGAAATGAAAGCAGCGTATCTCATTGGTACACTATGGTTGTACTTCATACAAATTTTAATATCTTGATGTTTTATTGTATTGAATAGGGGCTTTCCTAATTATCTACAATTTTCAGTTATCAATTATAGTTACTTCCTGTGAGATGTCAAAGAATAGGAAATTGAGGGAGAGGGAATGTTCCCTGCACTCTAGTTTTGGGGTGTCTGAATTTGCATGGATGTAGTACAATAGAGAGTAAAAGATGTGAGATTGGAAGTATATTTTGGAATAGAAGGATGGATGTATTGGCCTTGTGAGAAACAAACATAAAAGGGAAGGGTGAAGTCACAGGTAGAGTGTCTGGGATTGAAGGGAGAAGAACTTTATTGCTGAATAAATGGATGACAGGTAAAGTAGTGAAATGAAAGGTGTCGTCATCTAGGGTAATGTGGATAAGGGTTGTTTTGGGTTGGGAATGTTGGGCTTTTGTTAGTGCGTATGGGCTAGGTTGTGGGAAAAGTGAAGAAGACCGGAATGACTTCTGGAATGAAGGAATTAATTAGTTGTGATGAGTGACTTAAATGCCAGTGTGGGTGCTGGAGAGGTAGAAGGTGTCATTGGGAAGTATGGCATACTAGGTGAAAATGAGAATGATGAGACTGCAAGACTACTTGATTTGTGTGTTGAATGAGAGCTGGTGGTAAGTATTAGTTTTTTTTTAAGAAAGATATAAATAAGTATACATGGGTAAGAGTGGTAAAAAGGGTGTTGGTGGATTACGCGTTGATAACAAGAAGGATGTTTGGAAAATTGAAAGATGTGCGCGTTTAGGGGTATGGCTAACGTTATGTCTGATCCTTTTTTTGGTTTGAGAAAAATTTAGCTGTAGCAAAAGAGTGAGGAAATGGAATGGGGCATGTAAAATGGAGGTAGTGAAGGTGCAAGAGTTGAAAAAAAAAAAACAGGTTAAAAGTTAATATCAAGAAAACTTGGAAGTGGCATATACTGGTGAAAGTGAGAGAAACTGGTGATCTAGAGGAGGAGCGGAAGCTAGTAAAAGAAAATATCGCTGGACTTGCAAGTGATGTGCGTGTGGTAAGAGGATTGTTGGAGGCAGCATGAGGGAAGGTAGTGAGTGGTGGAATGAAGAAGTGAAGATGAAGGTGGAAGAGAAAAAGAGAGCATTTGAAGAATGCTCGATCTCAGTGCTGCTTTTGATACAGTTGTGCATGAACTGCTACTAAATGATCTTCGGTCCATCGACGTTGAAGATCAAGCCTTCGAATACCTAAAAGACTACTTAGTTGGTAGAAATTATTGTGTACAAATTGGAAACTTATTTTTCATATGAACCCTTTAACAGAGGGGTACCCCAGTGGAGTGTACTTGGCCCAATCTTATTCTGCCTCTTTACTATTGGTCTATCGAAAATGCTACAAAGGCATGGCGTAAAGTTCAAACTATTTGCAGATTACACACAATTTTACTTCTCCATAAATGATATAGATGACACTACTGAAACTCTAAACTAAATCCTTGATAGTGTTAGAGAATGGGAAAGCTGACTGGAGATGGGGTTAGGGATTGGGTCATTCGTATGGAGAGAATAAGTAATTTTGGAAAAAAGTGAAGTGTGTGTAAGGAAGGGTGGGTTGAGGAAGGAAGAAACAGTGAAAGATGAAAATGGAAGGTGGT
The DNA here is from genome assembly GCF_036898095.1 of Palaemon carinicauda. Taxonomy (NCBI): domain Eukaryota; kingdom Metazoa; phylum Arthropoda; class Malacostraca; order Decapoda; family Palaemonidae; genus Palaemon; species Palaemon carinicauda. The sequence goes on from NC_090757.1 coordinate 72,379,249, forward strand.
TGTAAGGAGATGAGGCAAGGAAAAGGTGGGCTGAATATTTTGAAAGGTTGGTGAATGTTGAAGATAATAGGGAGGCTGATATAATTGCTGTTGCATGTGTTGAGGTACCAGTGATGGGAGATGAGAATTGAAGAGAGATTACAAGAGAGGAAGTGAAGACAAAACCAGATGAAATGAGAGCAGGGAAAGCACATGGCATGGATGGTGTGAGGGCTGAGATATTAAGGGAAGGGACTGTGATAGTACTGGAATAGTTGGTTAGATTGTTTAAAACCTGATGAGTGTAAAGAAAATGTCTGTATGGCTAAGCCTTGAGGAGAGAGCGGAGATATCCGTTCTCTACCAGTTGAAAGAAAAAAGTGGCGTAGCTCACCGACCTGTGAGTAGATACTGTATGGGTGGCTGGGTACCCCCCAGCCTCCCCCTACTTACTCCCTACAGTGGTTAAGTAGGGTTGCCACCTTGCGTTAAAAGTCTAATTGCTACCTTCTAGCTTTGCTGAAACAATATCTACAGGTTTGTATTACATACATATACCAAGGCACTTCCCCCAATTTTGGGGGGTAGCTGACATCAAACAAATGAAACGAAAAAGGGGACCTCTCCTCTTTACGTTCCTCCCAGCCTGTATTGGTTAAGGAAAATACAAATTATTTCCAAATTTGTCGTTTTATATTGTCAATAGTGCCAGTGGACTTGGTGTGTGCGTGTATTGTTCTGCTATACAAAGGTAAGGGGGATGTGCATGAGTGATGTAATTCTAGGGGTATTAGTTTGTCGAGTGAGGTTGGAAAAGTTTATGGTAGTGTTAATTAATAGGATTAAGGATAAAACAGAGGATGCAGGGTGGTCTAAAAGAGGTAGGGGATGTATGGATCAGATTTTTATAGTAAGGCAGATATGCAAGAAATATTTACCAAAAGGTAAGGCAGTATATGTTGAATTTATGGATCTGGAGAAAGCTTATGATAGAGATGATACAGAAGCAATGAAGTCATATGGAATTGGTGTAAGATTATTGCCAGCAGTGAAGAGTTTATACATAGGCAGTAAAGTGTGTACTGTATTAGGATTGGAAATAAAGTGAATGAGTGGTTTCCTGTGAGAGTAGGGCTGAAACAGGGATGTGTGATGTTGCAGAAGTTGTTCAATTTGTTTGTTGATCGAACTGTGAGAGAGGTGCATGCTCGAGTGCTTAGTCAAGGATTTAAACTGATAGATAAGAGTGATCATGTGTGGGAGGTGAATCAGTTGTTGTTTGTGGATGACGCTGTATTGGTGGCAGACTCGACGGAGAAGCTGCGACAATTAGTGACAGTTTGGAAGGGTTTGTGAGAGAAGGAAGTTTTGAGGTAATGTTGGTAAGAGTAAGGTTATGAGATGCACGAGAAGGGACGGTAGTGCTAGATTGAATGTCAGGTTGAATAGAGAGTTACTTGAAGAATTAGATCAGTTAGAGTACTGAGATTCTGTTGTTGCTCGTAATGGTTGAGTGGATGCAGATGTACATCAAAGAGTGAATGAAGGATGTCAAGTATTGGAGTCAGTGAAGGATAGAGGGTTAAGGATAAATGCAAAGAGGGTTCTATATGAGAAAGTGATTGTACCAACTGTGATATATGAATCTGAGTTGTGGGGAATGAAAGTAATGGAGAGACAGAAATTGAATGTGCTCGCGATGAAGTGCCTGAGGAGTATGGCTGGTGTATCTCGATTGGATAGAATTAGGAACAAATTAGTGAGGGTGAGAAGGGATGGGAGAAATGAATTAACAGGTAAAGTAGATATGAATGGGTTAGGTGGTTTGGCTATGTAGAGAGGATGCTAGTAGGTTGGCCAGTCCACCAGTCATCCGTTAAGATTATGCCGCTAGGGATTTATTGGGTCCTTTGGCTGGCCAGATAGTGCTACATTGGATCCCTCTCTCTGGTTACGACTCATCTTTACTTTGCTTACACATACACTGAATAATCTGGCTAATTGTTCCCATATTCTCCTTGTCCTTATATACCTGACAACACTGAGATTACCAAATAATTCTTCTTTGCTCAAGGGGTTCAGTGGCTACTTTCCTCCTGGTAAGGGTAGAAGAGACTCTAGCTGTGGTTAGCAGCTGTTCTAGGTGAAGGGCACTCCAAAATCAAACCAGTGTTCTCTTGTCTTGGGTAATGCCATAGCCTCTGCATCTTGGTCTTCCACTGTTTTGGGTTAGAGTTCTCTTTCTTGAGGATACACTCAGGCACACTATTCTATCTTATTTCTCTTTCTCTTGTTTTTTTTTAAGTTTGTATAATTTTTTTATCATCATCATCATCATCTCCTACGCATATTGACACGAAGGGTCTCGGTTAGATTTCGCCAGTCGTCTCTATTTTGAGCTTTTAAATCAATACTTCTCCATTCATCAACTACTTCATGCCTCATAGTCGTAGCCATGTAAGCCTGTGTCTTCCAACTCATCTAGTGCCTTATGGAGCCCAGTTGAAAGTTTGGTGAACTAATCTCTCTTGGGGAATGCAAAGAGCATGCTTAAATCATCTCCTTCTACCCCTCACCATGATTTCATCCACATATGGCACTTGAGTAATCTTTTAGTTTCATTTTTAATCCTGTCCTGCCATTTAACTCCCAATATTCTTCTGAGGACTTTCTTCTCCAATCTACTAGATCTTAGATATTGTTTCGTTGCCATACCACGACTCATGTTCATACAGTAACACCGATCTCACTAAACGGATATATAGCCTGATTTTTATATGCAATTTCAGGCGATTTGATTTCCAAATTTTACTTAACTTAGCCATTGTCTGATTTGGTTTTTTCAATCTTTCATTAAACTCTAACTCTAAAGATCCTGTATTATAGATCATAGTTCCTAAATACTTAAATAATTCCACCTCGTTAATCCTTTCTCCTTCCAATGATATTTCATCTTCCATTGCATATTACATTCTCATGTTTGTGATGGTGTTACTTTTTTAAAACATTTTTATTATTATTATTACTATTATGATTATTATTATTATTGTTATTATTATTATCAGTGAAGTGCTAACAAAATGAAAAACTAATACAGTGAACCCTCGTTTATCGCGGTAGATAGGTTCCAGACGCGGCCGCGATAGGTGAAAATCCGCGAAGTAGTGACACCATATTTACCTAATTATTCAACATGTATATTCAGACTTTTAAAACCTTCCCTTGTACGTAGTACTGTTAACAAACTACCCTTTAATGTACAGAACACTTAATGCATGTACTACAGTACCCTAAACTAAAACAGGCACAAATATTAAAGGCGATTTTATATCATGCGTTTCCTAAACACGCTAAAAAGCACGATAAAAAATGGCAACCAATGTTTTGTTTACGTTTATCTCTGATCATAATGAAGAAACAAACTGGAGGTAGAGCTTTGCTTATTACCCAGACATATTTCCCATACTTTTCCCTTAGAACTACATCACATCTTCCTACTTTAGATATATATATATATATATATATATATATATATATATATATATATATATATATATATATATATATATGTGTGTGTGTGTGTGTGTATATATATATATATTTATATGTATACACATATACTGTACATACCTACATATATACATACATACATATATACATAAATACATGCATACATATATATATATATATATATATATATATATATATTACTGTATATATATGGGTTATGGAAAAAATCCGCGAAGTGGTGAATCCGCGATGGTCGAACCGCGAAGTAGCGAGGGTTCACTGTATCTGACTCATGAAAGACCCTTGAGCTAATGCAAGAAAACGAATGACGTTAAAATGATAAGCAAGTCCGTGGCGTGCGAACGTAAATAATCCAAGTAATAATATTAGTGGAATAGAAACGCCCGAAGGCGACCAGGCATGCCAACCTACCGATAATACGCACACGTATATGTAATAACTTATCGTAATAACAGGACATCAATATAAAAATTTAATATGGTGTGTGAACCGTGGATACCAATAAAGTTCATAACGAGAAACAATCAGTATGGAGGACTCATTGAAAAGCGTTAAGAACGAAACGAGATAGAGATAGGAGGGAGCTGAGCGCCATATAAGACCCACACAGGGTCGTGAAAAATAATACTGTTATAATATAAGCAAAAAAGGGCAAGGCCCCCTCCAAAATCTCAAAACTCATAGATCTGGTACTTAACTTAGTTGGAGTGACATTGGAGTCCGACATCTTGAGGTAAATCCAGAAAAAACCAGTGAAATTCACACACTAAGGCAAAATAAGGATTAAATAGCGCGTGCTATGAAAAAGGAGTGACGTCACTGGCGTGGGATTGCTAGTAGTAGTAGGATGTTGAACGGCACTTCGCTGTTCGGGGATATTGACAGGAGATATCTAAATGGTGCGAGGCCTCTGGTTGTGATTTATTCAGCGCCCCAGTATTATACCGACACCTTATTAAGGTGAGCGAGCTGGGTTCAACCTAGCATTCCTATACAAATTTTTCTCTGGTAAATTCATAGCAGTTTTTACCTTAGAAATGATGTTAAAGGAGCATTTCACTGGGCGGCATGGGTCTCTCGCCCAGAAATAGATTTTTCCTACGTCAAAATCCCTTTATTATTATTATTATTATTACAATCTAGGCTATATTTGGCTTAGTTGGAAAAGCAAGATGCTTTATGCCCAAGGGCTCCAAAAGAGAAAATAGCAAATAATAATAATAATAATAATAATAATAATAATAATGATAATAATCTGCTGAAGAAGTTGATGAATGGAAGAGTTGATGGGAGAAGTACAAGAGGAAGGCCAAGGTTTGGGTAGGTGAATGGGGGTGAAGAAAGCCTTACGTGACAGGAGGCTAGATGTGAGGGAGGCAAAAGAGCATGCTAGAAATAGGAATAAATGGCAAGCAATTGTGACGCTGTTCCAATAGGCCCTGCTGCTACCTTGGGTCACTTTGGTGACTGCTGAGGTAGTGGCAGTAGGTGGGGCAGCATATGAAGCTTCATTTGTGGTGGAAAACAGGCGAGAATGGGCTGTGGCATCCTAGCAGTACCAGCCAAACTCTGCCGAGTCCCTTGTCAGGCAGAGAGGAACGATGGGAAGAAAAATCCCCTTTTGTTCTTTTTTTATGTCAGTGGGGAAATTCCCCAGTTGATAGATAGAATTAGGGCTCATGATGAAATAGAATGGGTCATTATGAGTTTACAACATGATTAGATTTTGAAAGGTGATACTACCTTTGTATGAAACATGCTGCAGTATTTAAGTGATAGGTAAGAAATGCTTTAATGCTACTTCAAAGTGTTGTCTCTTTCTAGTATTTTGTTCAATTATTGTACAATCAATTGCTGGTTATGTTAACATTTATTTATATTCCGACATGGTTCTCTTTGCTAACTTTTCACTTCAATTCTTATCTGTGTAATTCTGTTCAGAAACATAGTATAATTTTTTTTTCATAAGAATTTGTACTGATTTTGAATAATAGGAAGGAATATACTGTAATTGTGATACTGGTGATAAGCAATTTGAAGAGAGTAAACAACTCACACTTACATTCTTTCTCTCTCTACAGATACATTTATTTGATATAGATGTTCCAGGGGGAATAAAGTTTTGTGAGTCTGACAGTCTGTCTCCTGGAAACCAGCTGACAACATTTGATCTTCCGCAATGTAAAGTTGGTGTTGGAATATGCTATGATATGCGATTTGCTGAATTAGCACAACTGTATGGAAAAATGGGTAAGAGTCATTTCAATGCTAGGTATTCAATAGTGGAACATATTTTCATTTGAAGTTGCTGACCAAGTTACTTCGTTTTACATAGCAGCCTGAAAATGCTTTAATGCACTGAATAAATTGAAGGTAAGGAAGGAGAGCATTTTTATTTTATTACAGTTTCATTCCTATACAGGATACATTTATCAATATAAACCTCTTTGAAATCTACTTTTAGTTTCATTGCTGTTATTAATCTGTCTTAATATTAATGACAACTATAGTCCCCTTGTTACATTAAGGCCAAGAGGTCATGCCCCACCCAAAAACTATGCTCTGCTTTCACAATTAAATTACCTGATGATATCTCATGTCTACACATTAAATGCTCAGTTGTTCCTTAACCGAAATACAAACCACGCTATTTTCATAGGGTTTACTTTCGGCGTAGCTGAAATTGACAAGCCATTAGATTTTAACGAGGGTTTACTACCCCGCGCTAGTTAGCAGGGGTAGGGGGAGGGGTAGCTTGCTACCCCTCCCCCCCTCACACACCGGTGAAATGTCTCACTTCATTTATGGCTCTGACGATGGACAGACGTGCCTGTCTTCGTTCTCGCTTGGCAGCCATTATTTGTTTTGTCTTTACTTTATCACTTACTTTTCTTATACTCAATATATATGTAAACATATTTTCGTGTTTATGTATATATTTGAGTATAGAAATCAGTAAGTTTCCTTTTCAGAGTTCGTGCTTGTGTGTGTAGTGTACGATATCTCCGTGGAGCCCTCGGCAGTTAGGCCACCACGGTGTAATTTCATGGGTCGCGATCGAGTTTGACTACGGTCTCTCTCTCTCTCTTGAGGTTGTTCACCCTTTACTACGTTTTACCTTTACTACGTCTGAGTAGCTTCCTTCCCGTGTGGGTGGGGTTGCTACGCCGTACATTTTGTCTCAATTAGTTTATGAATCTAATTGTATTTGTTAACTTTTCAGCTTTTGTAGAACGATTCCTTTCGGGGTTTTCGTTCTTTATTTAGTGAACATTCATATATAAATTACATAATTACAAAATTACAGTACATAATTATAATTGTTATAATTCTGTGTTTGTTACAGCTCTCCTTCCGTGAGTGTAAGTGGTTTTGAGGGCACGTGCCTGTTGTGTAATTCTTGTGTTCTTCTCCTTCGGAATTCCTCTTTGGAGTCTTCCCGTGGGAATGAATGTTAACTAATGATTTTTGTTTTTTATTTTTCACAGTTAACGATCTAGTTTCGTTTCTGTAATATGGCAACGAAGCGAGCTGTCTTGTTGGGGCCTGGGGAATCTGCTGTTGCTGCCTCCCCTATAGATCTTCGTCAGGGGCGTGTCTCCTTCTCCTGGAAGTGCTCCCGTGACGACTGACAGCTCTCCAGTTTATTTTAGAACACTCAGGAGGCTTGCCTCCTTGGGTGGGTAACTTCCCTTCCGAGGGAAGTTTTCCCGTCCAGGCTTGAGTTTTTTCCCTTCGGGGGGAACTCCTCTTTCCTTTATTTTGTTCCTGGTCCTCCGGCGGTTTTGCTCTTGGTGCTGAGCGACCGCTTTTGTAACCTTGCTCAAGGGGCTGAGCGGTTGCAAGCTCGGACCATGGAACTCGTGCGACTATGCTCTTAGTGCTGAGCGACCGCACCTGCAGTTACGCTCAAGGGGCTGAGCAACTGCAGGAGCCCCTCTTCGGAGGATTGCTCTTTTTAGGTCACTGGCTGACCCGTCTCTTCTACGAAGTGTTCCTCTTTCGTTCGCGAGGGAGAACACTTATAGAGACTCCTCTTCGGAGGACTCTTCTGCTGTTGTTGCTGATGTTGCTGATGTTGCTGAAGGCTCGGTTCCCTTCGGGGGGCTTCCGAGCCCTACGGTCTCTCCTGCGAGTGCTTCTCCCCCAGGGGGGAGTTCACCACAGAGACTCCTCTTCGGAGGACTCCGTCTGCTGTTGTTGCTGAAGGTTCAATCCCTTTCGGGGGCAGCTGAGCCCTATGGTCTCTCCCGCGAGTGCTTCTCCCTCGAGGGCGCCAACTCACCCCGTTTACAACGGGCACCGGTACCTTCAGGTCTAAGGGGCTTATTTCACAGTGTGGGTAAGTCCCTTGAGTGCCAGGTTTTTTCCTGCGCGCCCACGATCTCCTGCTCGCCCGCGCGCAGTAGCGCTCTAGCGCTCGCCTGCTGTGGACCACGATCTCCGGTAGCTGAGTCTCGCCGTAGATCTTCTTCCTGCTCCCCAGCGCTCACCTGTACTTCTGTCCTTCTGTGCGCCAGCTCTCTTCAGTTTGCCAGCGCACATCTGCGCGCCCTTTCTTGCTACGCGCCAATGGGCGCCAACGGTTTTCCTGAACGCCCAGGATCGCCTGCTTGACAGCTCGCATCAGCGCTCTCCTTCCTGATGCACCTGTGCGCCTTCTGATTAGCGCGATGCGCGCTAACGTTCGCCCTCTCGCCCACGATCTATCAGACCTGGGCGCAGGCAAGAAGTTTTCCTGTCGCCTACTCGCCGTCAACCTTCTCTAGTCTCTTACGCGTCAGCGATCTCCTACGCGCTCGCGCGATTCTTCGCCTGCGCGCTAGCGTTTTTAACGCACCTCTGCTCCCCAACGCGCCATCGCTTGCCAACGCGCCATCGCTTGCCAACGCGCCATCGCTTGCCAACGCGCCATCGCTTGCCAACGTGCCTTCGGGCCATCGCTCGCCAAGACGCGCCATCGCCCGCCTACGCGACATCGGTCTCCCGGCCGCCCGCGCGACCACACGCCCAGGCGCCCACGCGCACATGCGCACCCATGTTCGCCCGCGCGCGAACCAACGGTGTTCCATCGCGCGAGCGCCAGCACGATTCCTGCCTGTAAGCCATCGCTCGCCAACGCGCCGTCGCTCGCCTACACGCCGTCGCTCGCCTACGCTTCATCGCTCGCCTGCGCACTATCGGATTCCGACCGCCAGCTCTCGCCCTTCCAACCACACTCGCCCTCCTTTTGCACTCCCTCGCGCACTTTCGTCTGCGCGCCCACGCGTCTGCGTGCCCGCACACGAGCGCTTCCACATTCGCCCATGCGCGCGAATCATTATTTACCATCGCGCGAGCGCCAGGGCGATTGCGACCGCGATTCCCGTCGGGGTTTCGCAACACGGGCAACCTGGCGAGTCTTCTGGAGCGCGTATTTCCAGAACACGGTCTTCACCCCGTAAACGCAGAGCATGGCACGTGCAAGAGCAGGAAGAATCTTCAGGGAGGTCTGAGCAACATTGTTCTTTCCAGAACCTGGTTTAGCCCTTCCTCCTCACCATTCCCTGGAAGGGTCTTGCCAGGGAGTTTTTCTTTCGAGATTTCTCCGTCGGGCAGGGGGTAACTGGTTTAGCCCTTCCTCGTGGAAGGGGCTTACCAGGCCTTTCCCTCCCCGGTTGCGACCCGAGGTTTTGTACAAGGAAGCTCCAGGAAGATCATGGGTACTTTCCTTCTCTCGGGCTCAAGCACCTTTGCGTTCCGTCGCCAAGTTTCGAACTTGCGGGCAAACTCGATGTTGGAGCATCTAAACGCAGTGACCGAGGGCTTCCTCTCGGGAGTCCCGTCCTTGGATGTCGACAAGCTCAGACACTCTTCCATCCTTGGGAAGAGCTTGTTTGAGCCCAAGGACAGAGAAATGGACAGCTGTTGTGCAGAGGAAGTCGAATTCAGTTTTCACTCCTCCAAGGCGCTTACTTCCAGACCCTGCAAGCCTCCGACGCCTTTTCATTCAGCCTCGTCAGCCTAGGTTATCGGAACCGGCTACGGCAGCTAAGACAATGTGTACAATAGCAGTCCCCTCCTGTCAGGGACAGGTAGGACGGGAAGTTCTCCCGGGGAGGCATAATCCTAGAGGGAGCGGCAGAGTTCACAAACTCTAGGATTGGCAACCCCCCTTGCAGGTCTCACGCTGGGGGGATGCCTAAGGTTACTCGTCCGGATAACAGCTTCCCGATGCCGATTCCTGCACGATCTCCGTGATCAGCCAAGGATATCGCGCCTCACTCTTAACATCTCTCCTCCACTGTCAGCGAATCCAGTGTTGCTGAGCCTCTATGCCATGGGTTCGGCAAGAGGTTTGCCCGTTGGGCAGAAGGAGCCATGCTTTAGGAGAAGGTCCTCCATAGGGTCGTCGACGGCTTCCCCCCCGGCTTCTTCAGTCGATCCTTTCTTGTAGGAAAGTATCTGAGACGGGAGTTCCGTCGTCGACCTCTCAGCCCTGATCAAGTTCTTCGAACAGACTTCTTCCAGCGTGGAACAGCAGAGTCGATCAGACTGGTAATGAGACCGCAAGACTCCTTATGCCCTGGATCGGAAGGACGGGTACTTCCAGGTCCCATTCCATCCATCTTCCAGGAAGCACTTGGAATTCAGCCTAGACTACAGATGTTCCTGCTTAAGATGCTGTGTGGCGATCCCGCCGCAGCATCGCAGGTTTTCACCAGAGAACTCTCCCTGCTTTCCTCATGGACGCTCCTGTCAAACTTAGTGACGATGCAGTTATGATGATGTCCTCCTTTAAAGACTGCTATATCTTCATTATTTGTAAAGATAATTGACTGAAACTTTTAGAGAGCCTGTACGACATGTTTCTGCAAACGTAGAAACAATAACCTTTTTTTCAAGGTGTTAATTTATCACCCATAGCGGCCAGTCCCCGTAAGAGAGACCTTGACACAGCACCTCCAATGTTGAAAACCGTCAATGATGGGTGATGTCATTACTGTCATCATCGCATATCCAAAAGAACTAATGGTACAGCTGGGACCAGTTTACCTGCACATCAATTTGCGCCCAGCCGACCTCCATATTCCCCTCCTTTTAGAATCTATATCTTCGTGAAGTGGGGAATCTTGGAATTCTGAATCATATGGGGTTGTTACAGGATGAACTCAGAGAAAAGGACCATTTCAGTCAGGTCCTTTTGAGGAAGTGTGATGAGATGCATCCAGTGTTCTGTGCAGTCATGAGGTGAGAATCAGACTTGTTAGTTTTACTTTTCATCTATAGAAACAAGTGTAGTTGCTGTACGTTAGTGCTTGGTAGATGATTATCCTCAATCCAAGTCTACTCGGCTATTGATATGATACTAGTCATTTGAGACTACACAGCACATTAACCATAAAAAATGGGTTTTAAAAAAGGCTAAAACTATTTTTGTGGAGGTGCTGTGTGGTCTGCAGGGCCCTCCCTCCTCCCTAGCCTCATGCACGGGAGGGAGACAATGGATTTTCATTTGGAAATGATAGATTGCGGACGGGTGAAAGTAGATAGTGTTAGTTCTTTTGGCTATGTGGGGACATATTTATGACTTCACCCATAGCAGACAATTTTCTGCATTGGAGGTGCTGTGTCAAGTTAAAGAGCATCTGAACTCGAAGGTTTCTCTTATACACACTGAGTCTGTGCTTTGCATGTTGATACACTAGGCCTGGAGCAATGAGAGACAGTATTTCATATTTCTTTGGTATTTATGTCATATTTGATTTCCTGTTCAAACCTTTCACAGGATAATCTATGGAGTCAGAGATACTTCTTTAAAAGTTTAAAATATGTTGTCAAATCTCCTCAGTGAACAAACTTCAGGAGGATTCATAGAACTAACCAATATTCATGCATGTGTATCAACATTTAGGGTTAAGACCTAGATAAATGGAGTTCAGAGATAACAGGCATAAAAGTAGATGATAGTGAACATTTATTTTAAATAATTAGGATAATGATTTGACAGTATGAGGATAATTAGACCTCATACATGAGGGTTTTGCATATTATGTTCCTTGCATGTTACACTGTAGATGAAAATGAGGGTTCTTTGCAGTATCCTTTTTGTCCCTAGCAGTATTTCTGACTTTACTATACTTTCCATGTTCCTTTTGTCCTTTCTTACTTAACTATCTTCCTGCTTTATTTTTTACCTTATTCCATTTTCATTTAAGATTCTAAACAACTTCAGTTAAACCTATGAAAATCTTATTGTGTAACTGTGATAAAATAAAAAAAAAATTATTATAAGATGACTTGTGCCTTAAATATTTGTCTTTAATAATATAACATTTAATGTTCAGGTTGCAAGTTGATATTATATCCAGGGGCTTTCAATATGACAACTGGTCCTGCCCATTGGGAATTGTTGCAACGAGGACGGGCTTTGGATAACCAGGTATAGTAATTTTGATAATATAACATTTGATTTTGCATTCTTAAGTCATTTTGAGAGCAAACTTATTAATGATGCTTTTCTGTTGATCCATATGCAAACCTGTATTTATTTATTTATTTTTTTTTTTTTTTGTAAATATGATGTGGTGCCATCGTGAAGCCTATTGCTGTATTTTATCTTTTGACTTGTGTCTATTTTCTAATATTAATGTAATATTTTGTAACTATTACTTTGTTACATGCACCCAATATTTAGATTTTATCCCCCTTTTGCTATAATTTTTGAGGTCCACTACTGTAATGCAATGTCTTGATTACAATTCCAGTTGTATGTGGGGACAGTTTCACCTGCACGAGATGTTAATGCAAATTATGTAGCCTGGGGACACTCGACCATGGTTAATCCTTGGGGAGAAATTATCGCTACCACAGAACATGAGGAAACAATTGTCTACTCTGACATAGGTAAGCTAAATTTTAAGAAAAGGCTGTTCCTATGCATATACAAAACTTTCATCCTTCAAAATAGGGATATACAGTGCATGCTGGCGAGTAGCCCCACCCACCCTTCTGTCAGAGGCTATGTCCTTGTGTCTATAGCTGCAACGTGTATGGATGTACAGTTACGACCTAACCAAAGGCTTTGATATTTTTCTTTCACTCTTCAGGAAGTGATTGCTGGCTGTTTTAGGGGATGATGCAGTGGGTTTATGGCTAAACTGGCTGTCGATCCACACACACACACTGTGTCTTGTAGGGGCCATGATTGTTTGCAGTCATCCCTGTGTTCCGAGTGCTGGCTTGACCTCCTGCTCATTGACCGGTGTATGATTTCAAGGGGTGGACCAGCTTTGAGCTTTTGCTCAGAGAGTTTATGCCTCAACTGAAAAGGAGTACAATTTAACCATAAAAGAAACCCTTTCTGGTACAACTCAGGAACATAAGTGGTGGTTTACCCTTAAATCTGCACTCTTTGGTGTAGATGCAACAGTTCCTCCTTTACTTAAACCAGATGGCTCAGTCACTCACTGTCGAAAGGAAAAGGCAACCCTTTTGGTTGATGTTTTTGACAGTAAACAGAGTAATAAAAAACTTGAACTTCCTCATTCCTGTTTTCCTGAGGCTAAACTAACTAGTTTAGCTTTTTGATCTCGTGAGATTAAAGGTCTGTTATTGGACCTTGATGCTTAAGGAGGTGTAGACCCAAATGGTATTTTTCCTTTGTTTTTTTATAAAGACAGCAGATTTCTTAGCTCCAAAGTTATCTGTTATTTTGCGCAAGTTAGCATGAAGAGGAGCTTTTAGCACTTGTTGGAGAATTGGTAAGTTTACTCCTCTATGTAAATGTGTTTATGGTAGCTCAAGTCTATTTCCTAGTTTGCAATTTGGTTTTCGTAAAGGCCTTGGAGCATCTGATGCCCTTCTCACAATCTCCAATGCTGTACCAAAATCCCTTGATTGTGGTCAGGAAGTTCGTATGATTGGCCTTGATTTTAGTGCTGCCTTTGACCGTGTTAATCATGAGGCCCTTGTTTTCAAACTCAAACAGTTAGGAGTGGGTGGGTCGTTTCTTAGCATTATTATTGATTTTTTAAGTAATAGATCTCAAAGAGTTGTTGTTGATGGGCACCATAGCGAGTATAGGAATGTGATATCCGGTGTTCCACAGGTTAGTGTTCTTGGCCCATTACTTTTCATACTATATACACATGAAATGTGGTTTGGCCTAGAAAATGAGCTTGTTGCATATGCTGATGATGCTACTCTGTTTTTATCAATTCCATCCCCTGAATGTAGATCTGGGGTTGGTGAATCCCTTAATAGAGATTTAGCTAAAATTAGTGCATGGTGCAAAATATGGGGTATGAAGTTGAATCCTAACAAAGCTCAAAGTATGATTGTAAGTAGGTCAAGGACGGTGGCTCCTCAACATCCGGATCTCAGTATTGATAATGTTTCTTTAAATTTGTATGATACTTTTAAAATTTTAGGTGTGATTCTTGACAGCAAATTTACTTTTGAGAAACACATTAGGTCTGAGTCTTCTTCTGTTGCACAAAAAATTGGCTTGCTAAGAAAGTCTTACAAGATTTTCGGTGATCAATCTATTCTGAAGAAGTGTTTTAATTCTTTCATTCTACCTTGTTTTGAGTATTGCTCTCCTGTCTGGTGTTCAGCTGCTGATTCTCATCTTAATTTGTTGGACAGAAACTTACGGTTTAGTAAATTTCTTATTCCTGATCTAGATATTAATCTTTGGCACCGTCGTTCAATTAGTTCATTATGAATGTTGCATAAGATTTTTCATAACTCTGACCATCCTTTACATTCAGATCTCCCTGGACCATCCTTTACATTCAGATCCTGTTCGTAATACTAGGTATGCAGTTAATTCTAATAGCCAGGCCTTCTCCATCATGAGGCTTAATACTACACAGTATTCTAGAAGTTTTATTCCATCTGTTACCAAGTTGTGGAATGATCTTCCTAATCAGGTAGTTGAATCAGTAGAACTTCAAAAGTTCAAAGTTGGAGCAAATGTTTTTATGTTGACCAGGCTGACACGAGTCATTTTATAGTTTGTATATGACATATCTGTTTTTGACGTTGTTAATAGTTTATATAGGACATATCTCGTTTGACGTTTTTACTGATTTTAGAATTATTTATTGTTAAATTTTTCTCATCATTTATTTTTTTCCTTATTTCCGTTCCTCACTGGGATATTTTTCCCTATTGGAGCCCTTGGGCTTCTAGCATCTTGCTTTTCCAACTAGGGTTGTAGCTTGACTAGTAAATAATAATAATAATAATAATAAGCTTTCACCTGTGTCTGTTTTGGCAACAACCATGATACTGAGGAAGTTTTTTTTGTCTTTCTTCCTTCATCCATTGCAACTACTACCCCGCCTTCAGTGCATATTCCCTGGTATAGTCATTGGTGAGTAAGCGGCAGGAGCGAGGAGATCTCAGATCTACGTTGGCAGGTTTATCTGGCTCTTGTGGTGTGTAGAGTTCTCCATTATGTAAATGTGTTTGTGATAGCTCTAAGTCCAGCTGATTGCCCCCTAATTTCCATAATTCCCACAATATCTCAAGTTTTTGAACGTCTTTGGCAAAACGTGTGTTCCTTAGTTTGCAATTTGGCCTTTGTAAAGGCCTTGGAACATTTTATGCCCTTCTTACATTTTCCAATGCTGTACAGAAATTATTTGATTATGGTCAGAAAGTTCATATGATTGGGCTTAACTTTAGTGCTGCCTTTGACTGTGTTAATTGTGAAGCCTTTGTTTTCAAACTCAAACAATTGGGTGCCAGTGAGTCATTTCTTGGTATCACTATTGAATTTTTAAGTAATAGATTGCAGACAGTGGTTATTGAAGGGCAACATAGGGAGTATAGGAATGTGATACAGTATCTGGTGTTCCACAGGGTAATGGTTCTTGGCCCATTACTTTTCATACTACTGTGTATAACATGTGGTTTGGCCTAGAAATGCAGCTACTCTCTTTGCATCAATCCCATCTCCTGAATGTAGATCTGGCTTGCCGAGTCTCTTAATAGAGATTAGCCAAAATTTGTGAATGGTGCAAATTATTGGGCATGAAGTTGAACCCTAAGGGTTGTTGTGGTCTGATTGGTAACATTTCTGCCTGTTCTTTGCCAGACGGGGGTTTTTCCCGCTCAGACTTGTTAGTTCCTTTAGTGTCTACAACCTTACCATCCTTGTGAGCTAAGGTTGGGGGGTTTGGAGAAGCCTATAGGTCTATCTGCTGAGTCATTCGCAGCCAATGCCTGTCCCTCCCGGGTCCTAGCTTTGCTTGAGAGGGAGCTCGGGCACTGATCACATAATATATATAGTCAGTCTCTAGGGTTTTGTCCTGCTTCCTAGGGCAATGTCACTGTTCCTTGCCTCTGCCATTCATGAGAGGCCTTTAAAAACTCAAAGTATGATTGAGAGTAGGTAGAAGACAGTGGCTCTTCCTCATCCAGATCTCAGCGTTTATAAGTCTTTTTAACTTGCATGACTTAAAATTTTAGGATTGATTCTTAATTGCAAATTTACTTTTAGGAAAACCATCTCTTTTCTTCAATTGTACGAAAAATTGGCTCGTAGAGTTAAGGTTTTTTATGATCAATCTCTTCTCAAGCAGACTGGAATTGGATTTTGCATGATCTTTTGGGCTTGAATTGGTCACAATTGTATAGTAGTGTTGATCGTGTGATCCTGTAGTCCCTTTGAATGAGAATCTAGTCAACATAATTGATAGGCGTATCCTTCCTTGTGTACTAAGGTTCCGAGTGAAGGACAAACCATGGTTCAATGATGATTGTAGATGTACTTATTTAGAGAAGCAGGAGGCCTTTCATCTTTAGAAGGGTAACAGATCAGATTTGACCTGGAATAACTATACTCAGCTTAGAGCTTTTGCTCAAGAGAGTTTATGCTTCAACTGAAAAAGAACGCAGTTTAACCATAAAAGAAACCCTTTCTGGTACAACCAAGGAGCATAAGTGGTTGACTAACCTTAAATCTGCACTCTTTGGTGTAAATGCTACAGTTCCTCCTTTACTTAAACCGATGGCTCTGGCACTCACTGTCCAAAGGAAAATTCAACCCTTTTGGCAGATGTGTTTGAAAGCAAGCAGAGTAATGAGAAACTCGAACTTACTCATTCCCGTTTTCCTGAGGCTAATCTAACTAGTTTTCCTTTTCGATCTCATAAAGTTAAAGCTATGCTGATGGATCTTGATGCTTATGGAGCTGTAGACCCAAATGATATTTTTCCTTTGTTTTTTTTTTATAAAGACTGCAGATTTCTTAGCTCCAAAGTTATCTGCTATTTTGCGCAAGTTAGCAATAAGAGGAGCTTTTAGCACTTGGTGGAGAATTGGTAATGTTCCTCCACTATGTAAATGCGATTGTGGTAGCTCAAGTCCAACTGATTACCGTACAATTTCCATAACATCCATATTATCTAAAGTTTTTGAATGTCTTGGCAAAACATCTTAATAGGTTTGTTGAAGGTAATCATCTGTTCCCTAGTTCGCCATTTGGTTTTCGTAAAGGCTTTGGAGCATGTGATGCCCTTCTTACAATCTCCAATGCTGTACAGCAAGCCCTTGATTGTGGTCAGGAAGTTCGTATGATCGGCCTTAATTTTAGTGCTGCCTTTGACTGTGTTAATCATGATGCCCTTGTTTTCAAACTCAAACATTTGGGAGTGGGTGGGTCTAGCATCGTTATTGAATTTTTAATTAATAGATCGCAAAGAGATGTTGTTGATGGGCACCATAGTGAGTATAGGAATGTGACATCTGTTGTTCCTCAGGGTAGTGTTCTTGGCCCATTACTTTTCATACTATATACACGACGTGGTTTGGTCTAGAAAAGCTAGCTGAATAGGCAGATGCTCCTACTCTTTTTACATCACTGCTGTCTTCTGAATGTAGATCTGAGGTTGGTGAATCCCTTAATAGAGATCTAGCTAAAATAAGTGCATGGTGCAAATTGTGGGGTATGAAGTTGAATCCTAACAAACTTTAAGTATGATTGCAAGTAGGTCAAGGACTGTGCCTCCTCAATATCTGGATCTCAGCATTGATAATGTTTCTTTTTACTTTGTACGACTTAAAATTTTAGGTAATTCTCAACAGAAAATTTACTTCAGAGAAACTCATTAGGTCTTTGTCTTCTTCAATGACACAACAAATTGTCTTATTGAGAAAGTCTTACAAGATTTTTGGTGATCAGTCTATTCTGAAGTGTTTTAATTCTTTCATTTTACCTTGTTTCCAGTATTGTTCTCCTGTCTGGTCCTCAGCTGCTGATTCACATTTTAATTTATTGGACAGGAACTTATGGTCTATTAAATTTTTTATTCCTGAACTAGATATTAATCTGGGAACATATTATGCATGTTGCATAAGATTTTTTTTTATAATTCTGACCATCGTTTACATTCAAATCTTCCTAGACAATTCCATCCTGTTCATAAGACTAGGTATGCAGTTAATTCTAATAGTTAGGCCTTATCCATCATGAGGCTCAATACTACACAGTATTCTATAAGTTTTATTCCAGCTTTTACCAAGTTGTGGAATGATCTTCCTAGTCGGGTAGTTGAATCAGTAGAACTTCAAAAGTTCAAACTAGCAGCTAATGTTTTTATGTTGAACAGGCTTACGTAAGTCCTTTTATAGTTTTATGTATTTTTTGAAAATATTTTATTTTAATTTTTCATTACTTATATCATTTATTTATTGTCTTTTCTCACTGGGCTATTTTTCCCTGTTGGAGCCCTTGAGCTTATAGCAGCTTGCTTTTCCAACCGGGGTTGTAGCTTAGATAGCAATAATAATAATAATGTGTATAATTTCTTTCGTTCTGCCTTATTTCGAGTGTTGATTTCCTGCATCTTGTCTCAATTTGTTTTTCAGAAACTTATGCTCTATTGAATTTTTTATTCCCGATGTAGATAGTAATCTCTCGCATCGGCATTCAATTAGTTCACTATGCATGTTGCATAAGATTTTCCATAATTCTGACCATCCTTTGCATTCAGATTTTTCTGGACAGTACCCTCCCGTTAGTAATAATAGGTATGCAGTTCATTCCAATAGTTTTTCCTTTTTCATAAGGCTCAATACTACACTGTATTCTAGAAGTTTTATTCCAGCTGTGACCAAGTTGTTGAATGATCTTCCTAATCAAGCATTTGAATCTGGAAATTTATAAAAGTTCAAGATCTATTTTAATTGTTCTGCTCTCGAAATATTTTAATTTTTCATTATTTCTCTTGTAGTTTATTTCTGTTCCTTACTGGGATATTTTTTCCTTTGAGAGCCCTTTGTCTATAATTATAGCATCCTGATTTTTCAACTAGAGTTAAAGCTTAGCTAGTAATAGTAATAGGATTTTGTGTCTTTCGTCCTATACCCCCTTATATTTGCATACTGACCAGGCCCCTTAAAGGACAAAAGGTTTGCATATTGTGTCTTCATCCTCATTCTCTCCTACTCTTACGCCTATTGTTGCAAACAGCGTCGGTTAGATTTCTGTAGTCGTGTCCATCTTGAGCTTTATTCAATACTTCTCCATTCATCATCTGCTACTTTGCACTTCATAGTCCTCATCCCTGCATCCTGGGTCTTCCAACTCTTTTAGTGCCTTGTGGAGCTCAGCTGAATTAATCCCCCTTGGAGAGTGTTTACAGCATGCCCAAACCATCTCCATTTACCCCTCATCAAAATCTCGTACACATATGGCACCCGAGTAATCTCTTATAGTTTTAATATCTAATCCTGTCCTGCCCTTTAACTCCCAATATACTTCTGAGGGCTTTGTTCTCAAATATACTTAATCTATTGGAGATTGTTTCGTAGTCATACCATGAATCCTGTCCATAGAATAACTGTGATCTCACTAAACTAATATAAAGTCTGATTTTTATTTGTTATTTCAGGCGATTTGATTCCCAAATTTTACTTAACCTAGCCATTGTCCGATTTGCTTTTTTCAATCTTTCATTAAACTCAAATTCTAAAGACCCTATATTGGAGATCATAGCACCTAAATACTTAAATAATTGTATCTCGTTAATCCTTTCATCTTCCATTACATAATCCGTTCTCATCATCTTTGTCCTTCTTCTATTTATCTTCAGCCCACCTTCATGTGATATTTCATGCATTCTGGTAAGCTAGCATTGCAAATCCTGTTGTTCTGCTAACAAGGATAACATCATCAGCATACTCTAGGTCTAATCCTTCTCCACCATCTTGTGTAAGAACATATAAATTTTGTAAGTAATTTTGTTTTTCCTAATTATATAAACCTGAGTCCTTTTTAGTTAAACTTCCTATCTCAACTAACCTTCTCAGTTCTTAGATGACCTTCAACCAGTAAGCAAGCAGGGCTACTCTCCCCTGAGCAATGACTGTTGTCAATTACTTGACTGATGGTCGTTCTAGCTCTGCCGAAGACATTTCCCTTATATCAAAGGACTTGGGTTTGTATAGCAAGGAATAATACAATCTTTAAAAATTTGTTAAAAATTATCAAAAAAAAAAAATAACAAAGGATTAATCTAAGCTCCTCCTAGCCTGACAAGGGATCCAGACGAATTTGGTTGATACTGCTCGAGTGCCACAGCCCAACTTCCCTTGTTATCCAATATAAATGAAGCTTCATATGCCAAACCTACCTCAGTGGTCACCAAGGCCAATCAGAACTGCATCACAATAGCTCGCCCTTCATTCCCTTTTCTAGCATGCTCTTTTGCCTTTTCCTTTCTCACATCTATCCTTCTATCACCTAGAGCTTTCTTCACTCCATCCTTCCACCCACCAAAACCTTGTACTTCTTCCATTAACTATTGCATTCATCACTAACTTCAGCAGATGACCATTTTCCATTCTCTCTACATGACCAAACCACCTCAGTATATTCATATCCACTCTAGATGCTAATTCATTTCTTACTCCTGTTTTCACCCTGTACTTCATTCCTAACCCTATCTAATCGAGATACATCGGCCATACTCCTCAGACACTTCATCTCGAACACATTCAATTTCTTTCGTCGTCACTTTCATTCCCCACAGTTGATACAATCACTTTCTCATACAGATCTCTGTACATTCTTTCCTACCCTTCTATTCTTTACCGCTCCCTTCACTTCCCCTGACACTTTGCACTCTTCATTCACTCTGTGACACATTTCCACTCCACTCTGTAGCAACAACAGAAGATAAACCCTTGATCTTGAAATTTTACGATTAAAAGATGGGTATACACTACCCTTATTTATGAAACTTTCTTATTAGGCAAGTGCTTGAATTGAGTTAATTATAAGTGCGCTTCATTTTGTGCAACTTGAGCTGCATTTTATAAGTTATGTAGTAAATTTTGTCATTAGTTTTATAAACTGTATATGATCAGAGGAAAAATGGAATAAGATAATTTTTGAAATGTCATTTTGTTAGCAAGAATTTAAAAACGAAACCTTTTTTTTCCAGATCTTGACTATGTGGAGAAAGTCAGACAAATGATACCACTTGGCAATCAAAAAAGAAAAGACCTGTATGATGTTGTACAAAAGTCCTAGGGTAAGACACTACTTTTATATTTACCCAAGCAATCCAGGCCCTATCAGTTGTTGTAAACTAGATACATTTTAATTGCAAATTCTTGATTTCAGTTTTATTAGTTTTTCAATTGTGACCTTGTACCTTTCTTGTTTTGTAGTTCAGATACTCCATCGATTATCCGGCACCTCTTCTAATCTGGGCATAATAATGGAAAAAACCAAAATTATCTAATTAGCAATTTTTTCCAATATCATCTGGGACTTCAAATACTGGAGAGTTGAAATAGCCATTCAATTGAAGAGATCTATGAAATATCATCCCCACACACGTACTATCGCTCATCTGATGCTGTTAGAGTTCATAACAACCTATCTTAAAAAGTTTTTATGTCTAGTATTCAATTTCTTGTGCAATCATGGTTACGAGTAATTTTGAAAGCAACCAAACCGGGATATTAGCAAATAAATTTAATTGAGTTAAAAGTATTGCATCAGTGTGCGAGTAAGCAAGCTTTATGAAGCAGATTTTCTCAAAAATATATAGTGTGTGTTTATGAAGTTTTGGGTTTCTAATAGTATATGTCAATTCATAAGATAATTCCAGTACTGTTGCAAAGTCGTCATCAGAAATTAAATTTAATTTGTTTAACATGCCAGCAATATTTTAATCTGAAACACTATTAACCTCTATTTAATGGTTTTAAGTTATTTATTTGTGCTCTAAAAATGTATCCAACTCTTTGACTGGTATTAAAGAAATTTTGGAAGAGGTAGGAAGCTTCCCATTTTATGTTCATAATGCACTAATTTTCTTAAAACCTAATTAGATATTTTATTTTAATTTTGATATCATAACTACAGGTATTATTATTATTTACATTAGTCTTCAGATGATGTTTCTTTTATCCTATAAATGTCAACCAATATCTTGTACTTTTTTGGCAATATAATAAAGTTCATTCATTTATTAAACTTTACATCAGTAGGGGGAAACCTAGATTCAAGGCCCTAATTCTTTTTTTAACCAGTATAGTCAATTGTAGTTAAACAAAAATAGGCAACATAGACCATTAATATTAAAAAATTATGCACGAACACAAGATGTTTAGGAAAATGCATAGCATGGCAACATGAATTATAAACGTAAAATTGTTAACGATGAGCAATGTGTACTAAGAATCACATAGCGAGGTTCTTTAGAAGCCATGTTCAGGTCTTTTGACAATAGAAAGTTCAGATGAACTATAGATAATTAGTATTGTATAAAAAAAGGTATAAGGGTTCGGAACCACGGGCGCCAGAAAATCGAATGTATGAAGGGTTCGGAACCACGGGCGCCAGAAAATCGAATGTATCCTTAAATGTACGGTATAATTTATTTGTATCTTGTGTGTGTTTCATAGTTAAAGTGAGTGGCAATTTACTTATATAAATTCAATTATTTAATTACCTTTCAAGTTTTTAATAGGTAAATCGTTTGAACTAATCCTGCTCGTTAAAATTGGTCCATTACTATGGTCAGCTAGAATAAAAACCAAAAAAAAAAAAATTACTATACCGGTCAGAATACGATGTAATGTGCCAAAATATATTTCCATTAGCAGGGGAAAACTAAAATCAAGTATATAAGTCAGTATACTGTACATTCTTTATCGCCAGTAGTAGTTGAAAATCAAGATGTTAAGATTCATCAATGTTGATTATAATTAAAATTACAAAAATATATGTATATACTAAAATGTTAACAGAGCAGAGTTAATTAAAAAAAAAATCCCTAAGAAAAACTAGTACAATTTTCTAAAATAAATTTGTACTTTGAGGTTGTTGAATGAATTTCCTTTCTAGGGACACCATTTTTGTTTTTAACTGCTTGGAATTGTTTACTATTTGGTAACCCCCAAAAATTGTTGACAACGGACAAATATGCACTAAGAATTTTTTAGCGATGATTTTGTAAGAGGCAGTATTCAGTTCTTTAGATAATGGAAAAATAAATGTCTTTTTATAGAAAATTCATAAAATACTGTACAGTACTGTATAAGCATTAAGTAAAAGTCAATGAAGGCAAGTGTAGTGTAAAATCAACACTTCTACAGATATTGAATCAACTGTAAAACTGTTAAGCATAGGAAGGACTAAAATGTAATTTCATAAAGTACCAAATCAAGTAAAGAAAATCCCAACTACAGCAATTATGTAACAGTGGCGCATATACACAATCCAAAAGATGAATATACAAACAGCTGTAATTTTTTTTTGTTATCCAAGTACTGTACAGTATATCATTTATTCATATAATTTAACGAAAATTTCTATATCTAATACTCTACCATTCATAATAATCCAAGAAAGTGAATAATTAGTGGGTCATGTTGAATAACTAGCTAGTATAGTCCAGGTAAATCACCGACAAGGACTTGGAACCATGGGTGCCGGAAAATTGAGTGTACCTGTATGTATCTTTATCCTCAAAATTGTATATCCAGGGTGTAAGGTTTCTTCACAAAAAAATTCTTGGAATGGAATTGTCAAAAGACACAGTGCCTGAGATATTGTCTTATTGAGAGAAATAGATTTATTGAACAGAATAAATCTATATTTCAGATTAAGAAAAAAGAAAATTCAAATCCCACTAAAATTCACAACTACCTGCCAACTTACATAAATTATAAAAAAAAGAAACAGCACTGCAGCTCAAAGTTTTAGAAACCGAAGGATTTGGAATGAGAATTTCCAAATGCTGCTGAATAAATGGAACCAGAAAGGTGATTTTACCTCACTGAAAAAAAATAATGATGAACAAAAATAAATTGCATCAAGAGCCCACTGTTCACAGTACAGAATATTTTTTAATATTAATTCACAGTTTTAATCATTAATCTGTATCCCTCTCTCTCTTAGACTTTTTACGTTTATGTCTGTGTGAGGGTGACCTGGATCTTGACCGGTGCCTACTGCTTGAATGCTTGTGGCGAGTAGGTGAACGGCTTCGAGATCTGTGACTTCTTCGTGACCTGAAAAGAAACATCATTTAAATTTTTACCCCAAAATTTTCATACTACTGTACATTAGAAATAAAATTTAAACAATTTATGTATCAAGAAAATTAATTAACGTATGGGATTTGGGTATGAAATCTAGAGCTGGTACTGGGGAAATAAAAAGGAATAAAAGTAATTTAGCAATTTGGTTGAGATGTATTAAGGTCATGGTGCTCATAAAAATACAATATTGCATAAAAATGCATACTCTGTATTGCAGTTTCACTGTCTCGATGCTAACTTTCATTGAATTTTTGTGGAGTATGTGAAAACTGCATTTTTGTAACACTTATAGTATTGTATAAGCGATGAGAAAAACCATGTTAAAAATTTCCTTGAGCACAATATGGCCACCATCTTGAATTTTATATAATGATTACTATGAAAATATTTTCATCAGTATCAGTTTCTAAATAACCTAAAGCTCTATTTTGACAGCAAAACAACCACTTTCAAGGCCAAAGACTCAAATTCTTGAGTCATGTTACGGCAGTTCTTACAAATACTAATTTCATAAGATGAATTGATTCTTAAGCCATACTAAGCATCAACCACAAGGACATGTATTGTATATCTAGTGATCTGATTATTGTAGTAGATATATATTATGTATGTTGAACAGTTTACTGTACTATACTCTACATGTAACTACTTGTCAAGGTCAAGCATCTATTAACTGAAAGCAGTGTATGCTGTGCCAGATCTCAGTCTGATGCTGAAAAGGATGATTTGGTGCAACGTCTCCAGACAGACTCCTACCAGCATGAGGTGGACATAGTATTCATGAAGGAAAATATATTGAGGTCCAATGACAACTGCAACGCTGTAGAAAGAACAAAAACTCGACAAATAAAGCAGTCTATCATTGTAGTTTTTATGCAAATACAACTAACGAAGACCAAATCCTACGTGCCCGAGACTGTCATACACATGCATTAGCTACTGGCCGCCACACTGTCATGAAACGCAGATAGGAAGGAGGAAGCATTGAAATGGAAAAAATCAGGCACATCAACACCATTCACAATGTCCCATACATGTCTACTAGATAAAGAACAATGTTTCTCCTGTCTTCAAGATAAAGAGCTTGGTGAGAAGTCGGCAGTGGGAAATCTCTTAGTAAAGAAGCTGTTGAAAGATCCATGCATTGCACCAAGAGATGCAGATTCAATTGATGTTCGGTACCACAAAACCTGCAAAACAAAGCATTTTTCTCACTGACAGCGAGAAGCCATTACCAGTGGAAGCAGAACATGCCACAAAAAACCTGTACTACAGTGTGCAAACATGGAATCCCATTTACTGCCAAAGGTGACAAGCTGGACAATGGTCACTCTTGCCTACATCTCTGATGAATATCTACCAACAATCTTTAATAGAGATGATACAAGTCAAAAGCTGCATGAAGATCATGTCAATGAAGATGTCAACCTATGGGCACCAGTAAAGAACAAGATGTTCTTGTATGCAATCAAGAAAACCTGAAGGAGACCAAGAACTTTTATGGTAGACTGATTGTACTGACCAGGTGCAGTATATATAAACCAAAAAGATGCCACTGGGAACCCCAATTTCACTCTGAAACCAAGAGCTCTTTTGCTCTAGATGGTAAATTCTGCCATGCCTATATAAAACAAGAGTTTATCCACCTTCTCAACCAGCTGGCAACAGCAGAATCTCCAAAGGAAGATCATCAGGCAGAATATGGGATAGCCACCACACCAGATGCTCAAAGATTGAAGATAGCTGAGGTTGATAGAATGATGGCCAAGAAACTAGCAACCATAATGACAGTCAAACATATCAGTGAATACTTCAATGACAAACTGATAATGAACAATTAAAATAAAATATTTCAAAAACAGTAACATCAAAACAGATATTTCACATAAAACTATAAAAAAGACTTATGTCAGCAGATCATTCCACAACTTGGTCACAGATGGAATAAAACTTCTAGAATACTGTGTAGTATTGAGCCTCATGGCAGACAGGGCCTGACTTAGAATCAACTGCAAGCCTAGTATTACGAACAGGATGGAACTGTCCAGGAAGATCTAAATGTAAAGGATAATAAGAATTATGAAAAAACTTATGCAACATGCTTAATAAACTAATTGAATGACGGTGCTAGAGATTAATAACTAGATCAGGAATAAAACATTTGATAGACCGTTAGTTCCTGTCCAACAAATTAAAAGGAAAATCAACAGCTGAAAACCAGACAGGAGAACAATAGTCTTAACTAGGTAAAATGAAAGCATTAAAACACTTCAGAATACTGTAGATTAAGCAACAAAAATCTTAAAAGTCTTTCTCAATAAGCCAATTTATTGTGTTATTGAAGACACCCCTAATTAGTTTCTCAAAAGTAAATCTGCTGTTGAGAATCACACCTAAAATTTTTAATCATACAGAATTAAAGAAATATCAATGCTGAGATCTGGATGAGGAGGAGCCACTGTCCTTGACCTACTTACAATCATACTTTTAGTTTTTTAATGCCCCCTAATTTGCCCCATGCATTAATTTTAGCTAGATCTCTATTAAGGGATTCAGCAACCCCAGATCTACATTCAGGAGATGGAATTGATGCAAAGAGAGTAGCATCATCTGCATATGCAACAAGTTTGTTTTGTAGCCCAAACTACATGTCGTGTATATAGTACGAAAAGTAATGGGCCAAGAACGCTACCCTGAGGAACACTAGATATCACTTTCCTATACTAACTATGGTACCCATCAACAACTCTTTGCAATCCATTACTTAAGAATTCAATAATATGCTAAAAAACAACCCACTCATTCCCAACTGTTTCAACTTTGAAAACAAGGGCCTCATGATTAACACAGTCAAAGGCAGCACTAAAATCAAGGCCAATCATATGAACTTCCTGACCACAATCAAGGGATTTCTGTACAGCATTGCAAACTAGGGAACAGATTATTATCTTCAGCAAACCTATTAAGACATTTTGCAAAGGCATTAAAAAACTTTAGAGAATATGGGAGTTATGGAAATTGGGCGGTAATCAGTTGTGCTTGAGCTACCACAAAGTGGAATAACATTACCAATTCTCTGAAAAATGCTAAAATCTCTTCTTGCTAACTTGAGGAAAATAACAATAATCATGAAGAAGCAGACACTGTTCTACCAGGCTGTCGTGGCACCTAGATGAAACCCATCGGATACACATATGGTTTTCTTCTCCACTGACACAGATGTCCTGGCCTTATTCATAGCAAATCAAGACTTCATGATGAACACAGCCTTTTCCGTGGCCTCTGTGGTTATATAGATGGAGCCAATATGAAAGGCCTTAGAGTCAGAAAGAGCAAAGGCTTTGCCAGTATTCCATGTATTCACTGGTACTGACAACACTGGACGATTCTCTTGTAGAGATGAAATCAGCTCTCTGCAGATGCTTTTGATAAGTAGAAGTAACCAAAATTATACTGACCAGTCTGACTAAATATGTCTGTACAGTCTATTCCCCCAAAAGCTATTTACATCAAGATAAGTTCTCTGCAAATGCTTTCAACAGGCAGAAGTGACAAACTATATTGCCCGGCTGACTAGCTTTGATTGTGCAGTCTATTCCCCTAAGGCATCTACATCAAGTCCATATCTGAATTGCGATGGCATCTCTTCCGCAAACATAGGGCAGAAAGTGACAAGGTATCTTCTACCCTTGGAGCTCTGAAACATGTCCCGAGAGTGCATTTCCATGCCAGAGTGAGGGGACAGGTCAGCATGGCTCTGCACAATCCTCACTTAGATATCCTGTAGAATGGCTACCACAAGGGGTCTGATGACTAGCTGAAACCAACCATGACAGTTAATCTTCTAGCTTCAAAGGCCATCATTGAGATGGAGAGCTGCCAATGCAAAACAGAATTTTCTTTTGCCAGATGTTCTTGCAGAACAAAGAACTTATCCTGCACCTATCTTTGCCAGTGTGGCATTGTCATAATGATGAAGAAAGACATAGCAAGTGTGAAACTGATGATAATGAGGATGTGTAAAGACTTCTTGCTTGCCTGAAAGATTAAACCCATTTGCCTTGAGGAGTATGTTGGCTCTTAATGAACACTAACTTAGTAAAATGTTTATGTAATTTGACTTTTAAAACATTCAGTAAACTGAAAATTTTTCAGTCAAATAAGTTTCTTGGAGGCTCTAAAGGTTTAAAGTCCACTCACAAATGGCAGAGGCAAGGGACAGTAACATTGCCCTATCAAGTAGGACAAAGCCCTGAAGACTGACCATATATACACCCAACCTAGGACCAAGGAGAGCCAGGCAATGGCTACTGATGACTCAGCAGATAGACATATAGGCTCCCCCAAACACCCCCAATCCTTAGCTCACTAAGATGGTGAGGTTGCAGCGACCAAAGGAACTAACAAGTTTGAGGGGGACTCCGATCACCAGTCAGGGACGTTACCATATCGGCCACAACAACCATAGCTTGTTAATTTTGATAACATTTGATTCCTTGGCCTTGACAAAGTTGGGTTAGCTCTCAAATCACAGGTTTAGATTATTTGAAAGCTGAGATATTGACAAAAACTTTTCTTTACAGTAGTCATTTTAAAAAATCCATGGTGGTGGCCATATAGTATAGTTTTGATACTCCACAAAAATTTGGAAAAATTACAGTGAACCTGACTATAAGGAAAAGGTATTCATTCATAGCATATGAATGTTAAGTTTGTACTAGACTGTAAGGCTAAAACTAAAGCCTCCATAGTTAAAAAATTGAAAACCACAGCCAATGAAAGAACTGTAATAGGTACTAGTAAAACAGCATATATAATACCTATGCTTCAGTAAGTAGCATAGATGTGAAGCTATGGGCACATACGAAAGGAAAGGGAGACATGAGGTATTTTAAAATTATTTTTAAATGAGAATCAAGGGAGGAGTTTATTTCTTTACTTGCCTGAGGTTCATATGGTTTTATCACCTAAGTTGACACAAAAAGAAAAATGCACATTTGTCATCCAAATGCAACCCATCATAAATAGGAACCAAATGATATGCCACATTATAAGAAATAAGTGGTTCCTGTATGTGCCTACTCCAGCAAGTGGATGGATATTAGAACAGCTACAAACTCTCTTCTACCTTGTAATTCAAACATAAAAGCTCTGTTAGATTTTGACTGGAATACCAAAAGTAATGGTTGTGCAGTATAAGATTAACAATGTAGTTAAAAGTACAAGCTTTAAGAGAAAGAAAGGATCTTGAATCAGTACCCTTACTGTGCAATAAAAACAAGTAAAAACTTGACAAGTTAGGCTAGGATTCAAAACTGAGGCAGGGATTGAATTTCTTTCAGTTGAATTACCACTGAACTAACTACTGATTTGTAAAAACTAAACTAAACCACCCAAGAAAATATTAAGAAGCTCATTATCTAATCAAGCAAATTCATTAACCCTTTTACCCCCAGGCTATTTGGATATTTCCAACCCTTAACCCCCAAGAGTTATTTTTTATTCAAGCACATTTTGCAGTATATATTTTTCAAATTGCTCTAACAGCCTTAATTTTTGTCATAGAGAGGTCAGGTTGGTCTCATTCTCTTGGAAAATGCCTGAATTTTCTCAAAAAATTATCAAAAAAAAAAAAATAAAAATCGTAAATATGTTATTTTTATTAATAAAATAAATTTTTGAATATACTTACCCGATAATCATGTAGCTGTCAACTCCGTTGCCCGACAGAATTCTATGGAGGGATACGCCAGCTATCACAATACTAGAAGGGGGTGTATTTACCAGCGCCACCTGTGGCCAGGTACTCAAGTACTTCTTGTTGACACCTCCTCAATTATTCCTCGGTCCACTGGTTCTCTATGGGGAGGAAGGGAGGGTCGATTAAATCATGATTATCGGGTAAGTATATTCAAAAATTTATTTTATTAATAAAAATAACATTTTTCAATATTAAACTTACCCGATAATCATGTAGCTGATTCACACCCAGGGGGGTGGGTGAAAACCAGTGTACAAGATTAAAGGATAGCTAAGTATCCCATATTTCATATAATCAGTTATCCACAATAACAATGAAATAATAAGTACCTGGTAAGGAAGTCGACTTGAACCGTTACTCTGCCTTTAATAAGATCGTCTTCCTTACTGAGCGCAGCGTTCCCCTTGGGAGGCTGAATCAACTCAAAGGTGCTAAAGTATACAGGGCTGCAACCCATACTAAAGGACCTCATCACAACCTTTAACCTTGGCGCTTCTCAAGAAAGAATTGACCACCCGCCAAATCAACAAGGATGTGGAAGGCTTCTTAGCCGACCGTACAACCCATAAAAAGTATTCAAGAGAAAGGTTAAAAAGTTATGGGATTATGGGAATGTAGTGGCTGAGCCCTCGCCTACTACTGCATTCGTTGCTACGAATAGACCCAGGGTGTAGCAGTACTCGTAAAGAGACTGGACATCTTTGAGATAGAATGATGCGAACACTGACTTGTTTCTCCAATAGGTTGCATCCATAACACTCTGCAGAGAACGGTTCTGTTTGAAGGCCACTGAAGTAGCCACAGCTCTCACTTCATGTGTCCTTACCTTCAGCAAAGCAAGGTCTTCTTCCTTCAGATGAGAATTTGCTTCTCTAATCAGAAGCCTGATGTAGTAAGAAACTGAGTTCTTAGACATTGGTAGAGAAGGCTTCTTGATAGCACACCATAAGGCTTCTGATTGTCCTCGTAATGGTTTTGACCTTTAGATAGTACTTAAGAGCTCTAACTGGGCAAAGTACTCTCTCCAGTTCGTTCCCCACCATGTTGGACAGGCTTGGGATCTCGAACGACTTAGGCCAAGGACGGGAAGGAAGCTCGTTTTTAGCCAAAAAACCGAGCTGTAAGGAACATGTAGCCGTTTCAGATGTGAAACCTATGTTCCTGCTGAAGGCGTGGATCTCACTTACTCTTTTACCTGTTGCTAAGCACACGAGGAAAAGAGTTTTTTAATGTGAGGTCCTTAAAAGAGGCTGATTGGAGCGGTTCAAATCCTGATGACATAGGGAACCTTAGGACCACGTCTAGATTCCAGCCTGGAGTGGACAACCGACGTTCCTTTGAGGTCTCAAAAGACCTAAGGAGGTCCTGTAGATCTTTGTTGGAGGAAAGATCCAAGCCTCTGTGGCGGAAAACCGCTGCCAACAAACTTCTGTAACCCTTGATCGTAGGAGCTGATAGGGAGCTTACGTTCCTTAGATGTAACAGGAAGTCAGCAATCTGGGTTACATTGGTACTGGTTGAGGAAAAACTGCATTGGCCTTGCACCAGCTTCGGAAGACTTCCCATAAAGACTGATAGACTCTGAGAGTGGATGTCGTCCTTGCTCTGGCAATCGCTCTGGCTGCCTCCTTCGAAAAGCCTCTAGCTCTTGAGAGTCTTTCGATAGTCTGAAGGCAGTCAGACGAAGAGCGTGGAGGTTGGGAGTACCTTCTTTACGTGAGGTTGACGCAGAAGGTCCACTCTAGGAGGAAGAGTCCTGGGAACGTCGACCAGCCATTGCAGTACCTCAGTGAAACATTCTCTCGCGGGCCAGAGGGGAGCAACCAACGTCAGCCGTGTCCCTTTGTGAGAGGCGAACTTCTGAAGTACCCTGTTGACAATCTTGAACGGCGGGAATGCATACAGGTTGAGATGGGACCAATCCAGCAGAAAGGCATCCACGCGAACTGCTGCTGGGTCTGGAATCGGAGAACAATACAAGAGGAGCCTCTTGGTCATCGAGGTAGCGAATAGATCTATGGTTGGCTGATCCCACAGGGCCCAAAGTCTGCTGCAAACATTCTTGTGAAGGGTCCACTCTGTGGGGAAGACCTGACCCTTCCGGCTGAGGCGATCTGCCATGACATTCATATCGCCCTGAATGAGCCTCGTTACCAGCGTGAGCTTTCGATCTTTTGACCAAATGAGGAGGTCCCTTGCGATCTCGAACAACTTCCTCGAATGAGTCCCTCCCTGCTTAGAGATGTAAGCCAAGGCTGTGGTGTAGTCGGAGTTCACCTCCACCACCTTGTTAAGCTGGAGGGACTTGAAGTTTATCAAGGCCAAATGAACTGCCAACAACTCCTTGCAATAGATGTGAAGTGTCCTTTGCTCCTGATTCCATGTTCCCGAGCATTCCTGTCCGTCCAGTGTCGCACCCCAGCCCGTGTCCGATGCGTCCGAGAAGAGACGGTGGTCGGAGGACTGAACAGCCAATGGTAGACCTTCCTTGAGAAGAATGCTGTTCTTCCACCACGTTAGAGTAGACCTCATCTCTTCGGAAACAGGGTTGAGAAGCATGCGGTAAGGTATGCAGAGCATGATGTATGCAGAGTATGCTGTATGCAGAGCATGCTGAATGCAGAGCATGCTGTATGCAGAGCATGTTGTATGCAGTAGAGCCTGCTGTAAGCAGAGCCTGCTGAAAGGAAAGCAGAGCGTGTGCATGGCGTTTAACATTTCTCAGAAATTCCATGACCAGTGCTAGAGTGCTTAATGCATGCTTGCATGGGGTTTAAACCATGGTAAGCTGAACAGCAGAGTCAGAACGAGCTGGAACAACAACAGAGGTTTCCTCAACTTGAGGGAAAACCTGAGGTTCAGACTGCATAGGCTGAACAACAGACGGAGCAGAAGGCAGGTGCAAGGGTGAAGGAGGTTGACTCCTAGCAAGAGTTGCACCCAAGGATTGTACCAGCTCAGCGGAGGACGGAGGCGGAGTAGTCCGTTCCTGTTCCTGAGAGATGAGTGGAGCATGAGAAGGTTGAGGCTGCGCAGAACAAGGTAAAGTTCTAGCAAGCTGAGGCTCCTGAGGCGCAAGTGCATGGTGTAGATGAGCTTGCCTAGATGAGGGTTGAACTCGGTGCAGCGCTGGTTGAGCAGACAGACTCACGGAGGGGAGAGGTTGTTGTACCCCAACCGAGAGTTGCACCACTGGAGGAGCAGCAAGGGGAGGAGGAGGAAGAGTGTAACTCTCCTGATCCCAAAGCAAGGGTTGCCTTAAAGAAGGCTGAGGCTGAACAACACTGTGAACAGCAAACTCCGAAAGTGGTTCAACATCGTACGCCTGGCAGAAGGAGCTGCGACTGGGTGCAGCGAGTGCAGGCGGGTGCAGCACAGGCTGAACGGGTGCAGGAGGTTGGTGCACCACCGGTGCAGGCGGGTGCAGCATAGGCTGAACGGGTGCAGGAGGTTGGTGCACCACCGGTGCAGGCGGGTGCAGCACAGGCTGAACGGGTGCAGGAGGTTGGTGCACCACCGGTGCAGGCGGGTGCAGCACAGGCTGTACGGGTGCAGGAGGTTGGTGCACCACAGGTGCAGGAGGTGCAACACTCTCAGCACGACACTCACGCATCAAGTCCGAAAGCTGTGCTTGCATGGACTGTAGTAGAGTTCACAACATCGTACGCCTGGCAGATGGTGCTGCGACCAGGCGGAGCAGGTGCAGGCTGGGCGAGCACAGGTGCAGCGAGAACAGGTGGAGGGAGTGCAGGCGGTGCAACACTCTCAGCCCGACACTCACGCATCAAGACCGAAAGTTGTGACTGTATGGACAGCAGTAGAGTTAACTTTGGGTCGGCAGACACTAAGGTCTGCTGAGGTAAAGCCTTAACAGCAGAGATCTGTTGTGGCAGAACCTTACTCCTCTTAGTCGGAGTGTAATCACTGCATTCGGGTTGTGAACTTTAACTTCGTACGTCTGGCATAGGTCTGGACTTAACGTTTAAGAAGTCTTGAGACCTGAGACCAGCGTTACTCTGCCTTTATTTTCTCCCCTAATCTCTTCTGCAGACGAGCAAAATAAGGGCTCAATCGTCTGCGGGTGGGAGTGACGGTCTCGGTAAGACACGCCCACAACCACCGAGAATACTTCTGTGCGCCGATCAAGGCCTGCTGAACCCTTATGCCCTTCGACATTGCTTCTCCCCTGGGCTTGGGAGCTTGCAAGAGGTCCCGGACTGGGAGGACAACTGGCGCGCACAAAAGTACCCTCACGCACTAATCACTTATCACTTTGATTTCTGTTTGCACTTATTTCACTGAACTCGAAACTTTAAGTGGTTTGTACCTGAAATACGCAATTCTATCCTTTCTCAAAGTTAGTAATTGCTAAAACAGAATTACAATGTAACAGAAAAATCTAATGAAAGATAAATCAGTGGTTGGAAAGAGACTAAACACTAGATCACTCTAGAAACGTTTAGTTTCTTCCCCTAAAGAGACTAGGGAGAAGAGCCAAAAATCGATAATGACGTTACTCGTACGCCTGGCAGGCTTGAATGAAACGTTTATCCTCTTTCTCCCTCCGTCTCTATCTCTCTCTCTCTCTCTCTCTCTCTCTCTTGACTTAGAACCTGAGAGAAGAGCCCAATCATATATATCGTTAAAACATATTATTGTTAAAGGAAAAAAAAAAAAACTGAAAAGTTCCTTTATTAGGATCAAAACCATTAAGTTAAGAAAGAATGAACAAAACGCTAGACACGGTTACTCTTACTGCAACGTGAAACCGTGAACATTCTTTCTCTATCGTAACGATAGAGTGCAAGTTGAACGTTCTGAACGTCAACAACTGCAGAGACAAAACAAAACGTTAGTTCAGCTTTGAAAACAGTACGAGACTGTCAAAGAAAATCTTTCAAACTCTGTGGCAGAAAAAGCATAATATGTTAACAGGTAAAACCGAAATGACGGGCTCAAAGTTTATTAACTTCGGTAAAAGACCGCCTACTATTAGGAAGGTCGAATATAAACAAATATAAAAATTAATTTTAATGAATTTATAATAAAAGGAAGTTAATCGAAGAGGCCTATAAGAGGCGGAGAGATATAAAATAAATCTATAACTTTGTTAAGCAAAATTAAGAAAGAGAGTCTATACTCTCTTAGACACCAACACTTCCGTCTAAGGGAAGGGTCGGCCATTGAAAGGTGAACGAGAGTTCATACTCTCTCGTCACCAAAATTAATCAAATTAATTCCAAAAGCTAACTAAGCTAAAATAGAAGTTTTCCAGTAAAGCGACAGCTGAAATCAAAGAGAAATACTTCACCAAAGTCGTGAAAATACTCCAAGAACATAAGCGTATCCCAGAACGTCTTGCCGGAAGCACGACAGAGGAATAATTGAGGAGGTGTCAACAAGAAGTACTTGAGTACCTGGCCACAGGTGGCGCTGGTAAATACACCCCCTTCTAGTATTGTGATAGCTGGCGTATCCCTCCATAGAATTCTGTCGGGCAACGGAGTTGACAGCTACATGATTATCGGGTAAGTTTAATATTGAAAAAGCATTTTTTTGCAGGTACGTCCATGGGGGTAAAGGGATGTGTTTTGTGAAACGTACCAGTACGTCCTTTGGGGGTAAAAGGGTTAAAGACTGGGTCTATCTAAGGTCTGGCATAGCATCCCTACCTTCACCCTCTAGTCTAATTTCTCTGGATTCTACCCTTAACTAAAAGCCAGTTTCTTTTACATTTAAAAATTTCCAATTCAAATTTGATGTTAGATTAAGTTGTCTAGATGCTACCAAGTCAGTAACTAAGCAGACAGAATTACTCTCAGACTACTTTACCTACAATTTGACTATTCTAAAAAAAAAATTCAATGAATACCATTTCACTCAAGACATATTACACTATAACACACAAATTGTTCCCCAACTCCTGTATCTTAAGCTTTTACTGCATGGATAAAGTAAATTCTACATTTGGTCAAGACTAAATTTTTCCTCTATATACAACCACATTTGTTTGATGTTGGCTACCCCCCAAAATTGGGGGAAGTGCCTTGGTATATGTATAATGTATATACTACCACAAAGAACATAAAATTCATTCTCCTGTACTAAACATTCTCTTTTGTCTAGTTAGCAATACCGTACCTGTTCTTTACCCTTATGAAAATACAGTACTGTACACCACTATCATGTCTCAAGCCTATAATGAACCAGGCTCACTATCATTCAAAACAAAATGCAACTGAAATGCTACTTTTTAGAAAATTCTCTTCCTATACATGTACAACCGAAACCATAAAATAATCACTCCATTACCACAACTAACAAGTGGTTAATTATGAAAGCTAAGTACCTCCCAACTTAATCTCTGGACACTATCTTGGTCACTGGCGTCCGATGCTCTGAGTCATATAACCGACTGGGACAGAAAATAGCGATGGGTGCATAAAAAGAATATTTATTCAGTCTTCTCTGAATTCTGAACTAAATGCAAATCAAAATAAGTGAAAATGTGAAATATTTATATGGCTACTCACAGTGGCCAGCTATTAACTGAACGAACTTCAAAAATGTACGTAACAATCTTCCACAAAATAAAACAAAAAAAACCTTCACAAATGAGTGAACTACTCTCACCAATATACATAACAATTCCACAAAAGGACGTCCCCAATTAAGTTAAATAAATTACAAACCACAAGGGAAACACTCAAAACATTGCTGTGGAGACTCCAAATAACCACTACTTCAGTTCTTGGGTACTTAGGTACTTATCTTGATTATCATGCAAAGTCTATTGAGTATCATGCAACAGAAGAGACTCGTTTTGTTTGACATTAGCCACCAACACCTCTTAAAGGGAAGAATATGGGGAATTTTTTTTTCTAATTTTGGGGGGTAATGTTGATATTGAGTCAGCTTCAGGGACAAAGCAATCTGAACATCAGGGGAGATTGAAAAAAGTAAAGGAACTTGAATAGTTAACACTACATACCGAGAATGTCTTTCTTCTTCTTGCTCTTGTACAGGTGGTGGTGCACTCATATTAGAACTCTCATCAAAGTAATTAGTGCTACTTGACACTGGAGTAACATTATGACCACCACCACCACCACCACCTTCCCAACTACTTTGATTTGAAATAGATGCATCATTTCCTCCCCAGTGGATGGAGGGAAATGGCGGAGGGCCTCCATAATATGGCGGAGCTTCAGGAGGTGGGTAGTAAGTATCACCATATGGATTGCCACCAAATCTGCAACAAAGTTCAAGAGTATAAGTTATGATTTAACATTCAAAATAAATATCTGCAGCCAGTTCATTTAAGAGAAAATGTCTACCATAAACAATTGTTATCAATTATATTTCTAACACGTCTGCCATAGAGTAGTTGTTCTTTAAAGTTGAAATATGGAACAAGATAGAATAGCTACTAACTAGGAAAGCAAATATAAACATGAAAGAATGGAAATGAAAGACCAAAATTAGTACAATTGTAGGTAACAGGGATGTACCAAAGAACATTACAATGGTTTACAGTACAGCACACTAAGGTACACAAAGTAGTAACCCCCAAGATGAATGATGATAAAATATTTCCCACAAATTACTAACACGTTGCAAAACTTGCCTTTAAATTTAGAAAGGGTAAAGGAACAAATTATTTTTTACGTATAATCCTTAGTGATAACATCATATACGACAAACTTGAAAAAATTAACTTTCAAAACACGAAATACTGTAAACTTTTAAAACATGCAAAAGGAAAAACTTACTCCATATCGTTGTACCCTGGCATGAATGAAGTTTGTACCGGTGGTGGTGGACCATTCATCACTTTGTTTGAGTACTCTCTCCTATCTGCTGTCATTACCTGCAATAAAAAAATGAGTTAGGAAGAAATTGGATGAATATGAAACCTCAAAATATTTGGCAAATCTATTTCATTATAATTGTGGCTTTTCATTTCAAATGACTGTAATTTTTATATAATAATGATTTTCAATAAATAACCACCAGAAGTAGAAGCATTAAATTTCAAAATCATGCATATTCGGAAATAAAAATCAATATAACACCTAAAATAGCTCATCTTACGCTAGCATATAATAATATGCACGCCTGCATTATATTTACAGCATGATCATCACAAAAACATTTCAGTAAGTTTTTCCCTCTTCCGGGTTAGACGTGTGCTTTTGGATCTTTTTCTTGATGTTGTGCTAATGTTGTCTTCCTACACTCTCTTATGCATTGTAGTGGTTTAATCCCATTTGGTAATTTTCTTTTGATGGATACAGCAGTCTTGAAATGGGATAAAGTTGAGTGAAAACCATATCTGATTTTCATGTGCCTCAAAAGTATATTTTCCTATATCACATCCTCCTAAAGCTTGCTTCTGGAAAGTTTAGAAAAGAATATCTTTCCTTCTTTTGAAAAGGATGTATTCTTTTCATTAAGAATAATAAAAGAGTTGTGTTTTCCTAATTTTTCACTACCACAAATACATATCCTACTAAAGTACCAAATGAGGAAATTTTTTTTTTCTTGTTGGTTTACCTACCGACATACTGTGTACTATTCTGTGCAGTACTGAATAATCTCAGATGTAAAGTCTATTAAAAGATTACTTTATGAATATGTGTTCCCCAATTTCCCATAATCTAAACATTTCAAGATCTGTGATGACGAATAACTTGTTTGACATTGTTCCTCACATCACTGCATAACTTTTTAACTTTTTCCCCAGATCATGTACAGGGTATTCTATTTATGGTATAGAACATCTTTCAAGTTTATTCACATTTTTTATTCTGTCTCCAACCTAGATTTGATTGGACTAAAGCATTACCTAATGTATGGCAACACAAATCTTTCCCTCTTCCTTTGATATCTTTCTCGAACTTTGTATATCTTGATAAATCAAATTCTCTGTTAAAATTTCTAGTACAGTTGTAAATCTATAATTCAATAGTTCCAACAATTTTTTGGCTTCTCAACTGTCATCAGTCTCCATTTTGTTTATAACAGATTGGGAGATAAAGCATTAAACTTGTTCATCTTCAAAGTCTTATCAAACATTCATTGCAAAATACATTTTTGCAAGTTCACCTTGGTTGACAAACTAAAGAATTAGAGGATTAGTAGGGGGGTTGTAAGACTAGCACTCTTTAAAACTAATGCATACTTCAAGAATCTTGTTCAGTATTACACTTGATGGCTACTAGAGGGTACCATCATAAGTTCCTCATACTTATTTTATCAATAGTTTGGTGGTGCTATTCTTGTTGAGATTTTTCAAACCATTTATGGAGAATATTCATGGCAGTGTGGTTATGTCAAGTTTTTAACTTGATATGCAAGGTGTGTCATCTGAAATAAGATTTTGTGTAGTCTGTAATAAGACTCCTACTTAAAAGTCTCTAGTTCGACAAGCATATGATCCACTTTCCTAGTTGAGGTAAAGTGTGTTTGATTACAGGATGGATTTGATGAGTATGGGGATCCTCCTGATCAAATAGTATTATATTTACTTAACACATGAGAATTAAAGGTAATACAGTACTTCCTGTTCATCAAATGGTAGCCTACCTAACCTAATATTCCGGTTCATATTACTATTCTCTCTTTTTGTGTATTATTAGGGGTAGACTGTCTAGCCAAATGAGTCAAGCTAGACTCTTACAGATTTGACTTGAATACATCTGGGAAGGAATAACCAATGTGATAAACAAATAAATTAGATGAGAAACTGCTATGAATAAAAATTCAAATTTTATTTCATAAACCTAGGCTTCCTAAAAACATCAAAATATTGAGAACAGAAACTCAAAATCCAACATGTCAAGACATTCTTCTGACCCCACATTGTAAGAAATAATTTCATCATTAGATTGAGAGCATTATTACATTTAGATTTGATATAAAATTATGTTCTTTCTAACTGAAGCGGATACAAAATATTAGTCTGGAATCGAATTTGAATGCTACTCAAAGTAAGATTTGTGTGTTGGTTTTGTTTCCATCTGCTATTTTTGTAACCAAACAGATGCAGTCCAAACTTTTATTTTTCAATGGGCACTTTCAAGAATTCTTTGCAAGTGAGAAAAATTATTTGAAGGATAGCATATTTGTAATTCAAGAGGTATTAGTTTGTTAAGCGTAGTTGGAAAAGTGTATGGTAGAGTAATGATTAATAGGATCAAGGATAAAACAGAGAATGCAATCTAAGAAATACAGGGTGGTTTTAGAAGAGATAGGGGTTGTATGAATCAGATTTTTACAGTAAGGCAGATATGCGAGAAATATTTAGCAAAAGGTAAGGAGGTGTACGTTGCGTTTATGGATCTGGAGAAAGCGTATGATAGAGTTGATAGGGAAGCAATGTGGAATGTGATGAGGTTATATGGAGTTGGTGGAAAGTTGTTGCAAGCAGTGAAAAGTTTCTACAAAGGTAGTAAAGCATGTGTTAGGATAGGAAATGAAGTGAGTGATTGATTTCCGGTGAGAGTGGGGCTGAGACAGGGATGTGTGATGTGACCGTGGTTGTTTAACTTGTATGTTGATGGAGTGGTGAGAGAGGTGAATGCTCGAGTGCTTGGACGAGGATTAAAACTAGTAGACGAGAATGACCATGAATGGGAGGTAAATCAGTTGTTGTTTGCGGATGATACTGTACTGGTTGCAGACACAGAAGAGAAGCTTGGCCGATTAGTGACAGAATTTGGAAGTGTGTGTGAGAGAAGGAAGTTGAGAGTTAATGTGGGTAAGAGTAAGGTTATGAGATGTACGAGAAGGGAAGGTGGTGCAAGGTTGAATGTCATGTTGAATGGAGAGTTACTTGAGGAAGTGGATCAGTTTAAGTACTTGGGGTCTGTTGTTGCAGCAAATGGTGGAGTGGAAGCAGATGTACGTCAGAGAGTGAATGAAGGTTGCAAAGTGTTGGGGGCAGTTAAGAGAGTAGTAAAAAATAGAGGGTTGGGCATGAATGTAAAAAGAGTTCTATATGAGAAAGTGATTGTACCAACTGTGATGTATGGATCGGAGTTGTGGGGAGTGAAAGTGACGGAGAGACAGAAATTGAATGCGTTTGAGATGAAGTGTCTAAGGAGTATGGCTGGTGTATCTCGGGTAGATAGGGTTAGGAACGAAGTGGTGAGAGTGAGAACGGGTGTAAGAAATGAGTTAGCAGCTAGAGTGGATATGAATGTGTTGAGGTGGTTTGGACATGTTGAGAGAATGGAAAATGGCTGTCTGCTAAAGAAGGTGATGAATGCAAGAGTTGATGGGAGAAGTACAAGAGGAAGGCCAAGGTTTGGGTGGGTGGATGGATGGAGTGAAGAAAGCTCTGGGTGATAGGAGGATAGATGTGAGAGAGGCAAGAGAGCGTGCTAGAAATAGGAATGAATGGCGAGCGATTGTGACGCAGTTCCGGTAGGCCCTGCTGCTGCCTCCGATGACCGCGGAGGTAGCAGCAGTAGGGGATTCAGCATTATGAAGCTTCATCTGTGGTGGATAATGTGGGAGGGTGGGCTGTGGCACCCTAGCAGTACCAGCTGAACTCGGTTGAGTCCCTTGTTAGGCTGGAGGAACGTAGAGAGTAGAGGTCCCCTTTTTTGTTTTGTTTCTTTTGTTGATGTCGGCTACCCCCGAAAATTGGGGGAAGTGCCTTGGTATATGGATGGAGCATATTATTTAGTCATCCACATAAAGGATTCTTGTAGCATTTGAGCAACTATATCATTAAATGTCGATGCAAAAGGAGTCCAACTTGAAATACTACCCTGCGGTACACCACAATCTATGTTGAAAGATTCTGAAAAAATATTGTCGAAACAAATTTGGAATATTATTCCAACAATAAAATTTCCTATGAATAAAAAAAGGCATCCTTGAAAACCATTATGATGTAAGGATTTTAGCACTGAATACCTCCAAGTATTATTGCATGCCTACTGAAAGTAAAAAAAAAAAATATGGCTGCTGTAATTTCCTTTAGTTCAAAACCTCTACATATATAATTTTCCAATTGTGAAAGAGTAAAAGGTGGATCATTCTGCTTGTGACCCAAATTACAAAGAGGGTAAAATGTTACTACAGCGTTAATACCAATTCAGTCTAATATTTACTATTTTTCCAGTATTTTAAAAACAACTGGTCAGTGAAATTAGTCCAATTGTTTGAGTTACTAGGATCATATCCTGGTTTAACTATTTGCATGTTTCCATGCTTTTGTAATTATATGTTTGACCCATCTTGCTACAATAGAGCCATGCAAATTCAAGCTCCTGAGTACAGTATATGCTTTATTGTAACATATCTTTCACAGCATCAAATTTCAATGCAAATGGCTCCTATTATTCTTTTGATGGATTAAAAGTGGACATCCAAATAATCAATACTGCTTGTGTTCAATATTACACCAAATAATATTTGAAACTTGCTACACATACTGTACTGTATATACTCGCATAACATGCAAGTTTTGAACACTAATTTTGAAGCTAAATTCAAGGGGGTCGCATCATACACGAGATATCAAATAAGCATATTTCCTATTTCTTAAAAGAAACTATCATCACTTGATCTCTCATTTCCAAAATAGCATACTAATTTCAATAATTTCATTTGAAATACTTCTCTCATATTCTATTTACTGTTGAGTTAAATCGCATATAGAAGTTAACAAGAGTTTCATTCATGTTGCCGATATACAATAGTTTATAAGTTTTTTTGGCGCCTTGTTGCTTGATTAAAAATCTTA
Organism: Palaemon carinicauda; assembly: GCF_036898095.1. Classification (NCBI taxonomy): domain Eukaryota; kingdom Metazoa; phylum Arthropoda; class Malacostraca; order Decapoda; family Palaemonidae; genus Palaemon; species Palaemon carinicauda. The sequence goes on from NC_090757.1 coordinate 72,421,836, forward strand.
GCAAATCATTTATATTGTGTTATAACAAAACTATATTCTCAGTTTTCAGACTCTTTGTAACTTTATCTACGAAATTCGGCATCTACATTTAATTACGCTATTTGCAAATTCATGGCTTCCCAATAAATTTCCCTTTTGTTTCTTCCAGTTTCGGACACAGCTTTCACCGATTCCAAACAGAATAGCGGCTATGAATATTGTTTTTTTTTCTTACCTTCATTTACAGCTTGTTAGTTTATATTAGGCAGTACATTTTCTTAGTCTTTCCTCCATTGTGAATAAGGGTATAATGTAAAAATGTCAGTCTTATCTACTTTTACTATCGTATAATGTCGATATGTAAACAAAACAGCTGCTATCTGATTTGAGTGTTCATAACAAAACAACTGTTTTTTTTGTTTGGTTGCTATTGTGGATGTATGTGTTTACACGATGATTATGATATTACTAACAATACTTTTAACTTAGTCTTTTAATTTTCTAACCCATTGAAGTAGAAAATGGAATACAGAAATAGAGTAAAAATGTTAGAATGTTGTAATTTAGTTTCTTAAAAAGTAACTCGCATGATACACGAGATAGATATATGATAAAATCATATTTTATGGGTGAAATTTGAGGGGGGTCCCACAATACAGTACACGAGATTGGCTGTTACACGAGTATATGTAGTATATTTTCCACAAAGTATCTCACTTTTTATCGCTTCTGTTTTAAATTTAGAACAAATCTTAAAACATGGTTTCAATATACTAAATTCTATGGCTATATCTAACAATAGGGGCCTGGCACTCACATTTATAAGATTTTTAATTAAAGTTACTTCTAGAACGACACTCCAAAATCAAACCATTGTTCTCTAGTCTTGGGTAGAGCCATAGCCTCTGTACCATGGTCTTCCACTGTCTTGGGTTAGAGTTCTCTAGCTAGAGGGTACATTTGGGAACACTGTTCTGTCTTGTTTCTCTTCCTCTTGTTCAAAGTTTTTATATTTATATAGGAGATATTCATTTTAATGTTGTCACTTCTTGAAAAATGTTATTTTCATTAGTAAAATAAATTTTTGAATATACTTACCCGATGATCATGTAGCTGTCAACTCCGTTGCCCGACAGAAATCTACGGTCGGGATACGCCAGCGATCGCTATCCAGGTGGGGGTGTACACAACAGCGCCATCTGTGAGTAGGTACTCAAGTACTTCTTGTCAACAAGAACTCAATTTTCTCCTCGGTCCACTGGTTCTCTATGGGGAGGAAGGGCGGGTTCTTTAATTCATGATCATCGGGTAAGTATATTCAAAAATTTATTTTACTAATGAAAATAACATTTTTCAATATTAATCTTACCCGATGATCATGTAGCTGATTCACACCCAGGGTGGTGGGTGGAGACCAGCATACATGTTAACAAAGAAGCTAAGTATCCCATATTTCATTTTATCAGTTATTCAAAATAACAAACATAAAATAAATAAGTACCTGGTAAGGAAGTCGACTTGAACTATTACTCTGCCTTTTTTAAGTACGTCTTCCTTACTGAGCCTAGCGGTCCTCTTAGGATGCTGAACGACTCCTAGGTGCTGAAGTATAAAGGGCTGCAACCCATACTAAAGGACCTCATCACAACCTCTAACCTAGGCGCTTCTCAAGAAAGAATTTGACCACCCGCCAAATCAACCAGGATGCGGAAGGCTTCTTAGCCTACCGTACAACCAAAAGAACAACAATAAAAAGTATTCAAGAGAAAGGTTAAAAAGGTTATGGGATTATGGGAATGTAGTGGCTGAGCCCTCACCTACTACTGCACTCGCTGCTACGAATGGTCCCAGGGTGTAGCAGTTCTCGTAAAGAGACTGGACATCTTTGAGATAGAATGATGCGAACACTGACTTGCTTCTCCAATAGGTTGCATACATAACACTCTGCAGAGAACGGTTCTGTTTGAAGGCCACTGAAGTAGCAACAGCTCTCACTTCATGTGTCCTTACCTTCAGCAAAGCAAGGTCTTCTTCCTTCAGATGAGAATGTGCTTCTCTAATCAGAAGCCTGATGTAGTAAGAAACTGCGTTCTTAGACATCGGTAGAGAAGGCTTCTTGATAGCACACCATAAAGCTTCTGATTGTCCTCGTAATGGCTTTGACCTTCTTAAATAGTACCTAAGAGCTCTAACTGGGCAAAGTACTCTCTCTAGTTCGTTCCCCACCAAGTTGGACAGGCTTGGGATCTCGAACGACTTAGGCCAAGGACGGGAACGAAGTTCGTTTTTAGCCAAAAAACCGAGCTGCAAGGAACATGTAGCCGTTTCAGATGTAAAACCTATGTTCCTGCTGAAGGCGTGGATCTCACTTACTCTTTTAGCTGTTGCTAAGCACACGAGGAAAAGAGTTTTTAATGTGAGGTCCTTAAAAGAGGCTGATTGGAGCGGTTCAAATCTTGATGACATTAGGAACCTTAAAACCACGTCTAGATTCCAGCCTGGAGTGGACAACCGACGTTCCTTTGAGGTCTCAAAAGACCTAAGGAGGTCCTGTAGATCTTTGTTGGTGGAAAGATCCAAGCCTCTGTGGCGGAATACCGCTGCCAACATACTTCTGTAACCCTTGATCGTAGGAGCTGATAGGGATCTTACGTTCCTTAGATGTAACAGGAAGTCAGCAATCTGGGTTACAGTGGTACTGGTTGAGGAAACTGCATTGGCCTTGCACCAGCTTCGGAAGACTTCCCATTTAGACTGATAGACTCTGAGAGTGGATGTCCTCCTTGCTCTGGCTGCCTCCTTCGAAAAGCCTCTAGCTCTTGAGAGTCTTTCGATAGTCTGAAGGCAGTCAGACGAAGAGCGTGGAGGTTTGGGTGTACCTTCTTTACGTGAGGTTGACGCAGAAGGTCCACTCTTAGAGGAAGAGTCCTGGGAACGTCGACTAGCCATTGCAGTACCTCGGTGAACCATTCTCTCGCGGGCCAGAGGGGAGCAACCAACGTCAGCCGTGTCCCTTTGTGAGAGGCGAACTTCTGAAGTACCCTGTTGACAATCTTGAACGGCGGGAACGCATACAGGTCGAGATGGGACCAATCCAGCAGAAAGGCATCCACGTGAACTGCTGCTGGGTCTGGAATCGGAGAACAATACATCGGGAGCCTCTTGGTCATCGAGGTAGCGAATAGATCTATGGTTGGCTGACCCCACAGGGCCCATAGTCTGCTGCAAACATTCTTGTGAAGGGTCCACTCTGTGGGGATGACCTGACCCTTCCGGCTGAGGCGATCTGCCATGACATTCATATCGCCCTGAATGAACCTCGTTACCAGCGAAAGCTTTCGATCTTTTGACCAAATGAGGAGGTCCCTTGCGATCTCGAACAACTTCCTCGAATGAGTCCCTCCCTGCTTGGAGATGTAAGCCAAGGCTGTGGTGTTGTCGGAGTTCACCTCCACCACCTTGTTTAGCTGGAGGGACTTGAAGTTTATCAAGGCCAGATGAACCGCCAACAACTCCTTGCAATTGATGTGAAGTGTCCTTTGCTCCTGATTCCATGTGCCCGAGCATTCCTGTCCGTCCAGTGTCGCACCCCAGCCCGTGTCCGATGCGTCCGAGAAGAGACGGTGGTCGGGGGTCTGAACAGCCAATAGTAGACCTTCCTTGAGAAGAATGCTGTTCTTCCACCACGTTAGAGTAGACCTCATCTCTTCGGAAACAGGAACTGAGACCGTCTCTAGCGTCATGTCCTTTATCCAGTGAGCAGCTAGATGATACTGAAGGGGGCGGAGGTGGAGTCTCCCTAACTCGATGAACAGGGCCAGCGATGAAAGTGTCCCTGTTAGACTCATCCACTGCCTGACTGAACATCGGTTCCTTCTCAGCATGCTCTGGATGCATTCTAGGGCTTGATTGATCCTTGGGGGCGACGGAAAAGCCCGAAAAGCTCGACTCTGAATCTCCATACCCAGATAGACAATGGTCTGGGATGGGACGAGCTGGGACTTCTCTATATTGACCAGGAGGCCCAGTTCCTTGGTCAGATCCATAGTCCATCTGAGATTCTCCAGACAGCGACGACTTGTTGGAGCTCTTAAAAGCCAGTCGTCTAAATAGAGGGAGGCTCTGATGTCTGCCAAGTGAAGGAATTTCGCAATATTCCTCATCAGTCTGGTAAACACAAGAGGTGCCGTGCTTAGGCCAAAGCACAGGGCTTGGAACTGGTACACAACCTTTCCAAAGACGAACCTTAGGAAAGGTTGGGAGTCTGGATGGATGGGGACGTGAAAGTACGCGTCTTTCAGGTCTAACGAGACCATCCAGTCCTCCTGCCTGACCGCTGCTAGGACCGACTTCGTCGTCTCCATCGTGAACGTCTGCTTGGTGACAAAAGCATTGAGAGCACTGACGTCCAACACCGGTCTCCAACCTCCTGTCTTCTTCGCTACCAGGAAGAGACGGTTGTAGAAGCCCGGGGATTGATGGTCCCGGACTATGACTACCGCTTCCTTTTGTAGCAAGAGCGACACCTCTTGTTGCAACGCTAGCCTCTTGTCCTTCTCCTTGTAGTTGGGAGAGAGGTTGATGGGAGATAAGCTAGAGGGGGACTGCGGCAGAACGGAATTCTGTATCCCTCCCTTAGCCACTTCACAGACTGAGCGTCTGCACCTCTGCTCTCCCAAGCTTGCCAGAAGGTCTTGAGTCTGGCTCCCACTGCTGTCTGGAGAGGAAGAAAGTCAGAACTTGCCTTTTGCGGACTTGGAACCCTTCTTGGATTTGCCACGGTGACTGTCGGCACGGGTACCTCCTCTGCTGGAGGTTCTGCCACGAAAGGGCGGGATGAACCGAGTTGCAGGAGTGTCCACTGCTGCAGGGCGGAAGGGTCTAGGCACGGAAGGTAAGGTTTTAGCCTTACGTGCAGAAGATGCCATCAGATCATGGGTATCCTTCTGGATAAGAGAGGCAGCCATCCCCTTAATCAGCTCCTCCGGAAACAGACACTTGGAGAGAGGAGCAAACAACAACTCTGACTTCTGGCAAGGAGTGATACCAGCCGATAAGAAGGAGCAAAGATGTTCTCTCTTCTTGAGCACTCCCGACACGTACGAAGCCGCAAGTTCACCAGACCCATCCCGGATGGCTTTGTCCATGCTGGACATGATCAGCATGGCAGAGTCCCTATCTGAAGGGGAAGTCTTCCTGCTTAAGGCTCCCAAACACCAATCGAGGAAGTTGAAGATCTCGAAGGCACGAAAGACTCCCTTCAACAGATGATCCATATCGGAAAAGGACCAGCAGATCTTCGATCGTCTCATAGCCAACCTGCGGGGAGAGTCAACCAGACTTGAGAAGTCGCCCTGGGCAGAGGTAGGAACTCCCAAGCCGGGTTCCTCTCCCGTGGCATACCAGACGCTCGACTTGGAAGCAAGCTTGGTAGGCGGAAAGATGAATGCAGTCTTTCCCAGTTGCTTCTTGGAATGCAACCACTCTCCCATAACCCTCAAAGCTCTCTTAGAAGATCGTGCGAGAACAAGCTTGGTGAAAGCAGGCGCAGCAGACTGCATGCCCAGAGCAAACTCGGAGGGAGGAGAGCGAGGGGTTGCAGACACAAACTGCTCAGGATACAAGTCCCTGAACAAGGCAAGGACTTTACGAAAGTCTAAGGAGGGAGGCGTAGACTTGGGCCCTTCAAAGTCAGAGTGTGGCTCATCCAAGTGTGCAGCTTCGTCATCCGATACTCCATCATCCGAAAGCTGAGTAGGAAGTGGCAAAGGTAGAGCAGAAAGCTGAACGGCTGAATCCGGCAGAACGGGTGCATGCGTAGCTGCGGATCCAACATCATGCCGCTGCTGGTCTGTCTGCGAGCTGGCAACAACAAAAGCAGAGTGCTGGTGCGTGGGTGGGGCTGCAGTGGGTTGCGGAGCATGCTGTATGGTATGCGGCGCATGCCGCATGGGTTGCAGAGAAAGCTGCATAGTGCTGGAACCCGGCAGCTCTACAGCAGCAAGAACATGCGTCTGGCAGGGAGGACTGCGCATCGGTGGTGGAGCTCTCACAGGTGGAGTGTGGGAGCAGGCAGCCGCAGTATCTGCTGAGCGGACAACCTCGGCGGGTTGTAGGTTAACAGGAGCAGTGTTAACCTTCTCAGCATGATACTCCTGCATGAATGCCGCAAGCTGAGACTGCATAGTCTGCAGCATGGACCACTTAGGGTCTACCGTGGTTGGAGCAACAACAGACGGAGCAGAGGCCTGTTGTGGAACCACTCTACCTCTCTTGGGAGGTGTGCAGTCATCAGATGACTGCAGCGAGTCCGAACTGACCCAGTGGCTACACCTGGGCCGTTGGACTCGCTCGGAAGGGACCTTACGTTTGAGCGGTCGTGAGACCTTGGTCCATCGTTTCCTCCTGGAAACTTCTTCCACAGACGAGGAATGTAAGGGCTCATTCGTCTGTTTGTGGATGGGACGATCTTGAACAGATACGTCCGCAACCACTGAGGATACATCCGTGCGCCGATCAAGGCCTGCCGAACCCTTTGGTCCTTCGACATTGCTTCTCCCCTGGGCTTGGGAGCTTGCAAGAGGTCCCGGACTGGGAGGACGACTGGCACGCACAGATGTACCCTCATGCGCAACACTGACACTGACACTTTTCACATCACTAGCACTAACACTTCCCACTGCACTTTTCGCTTTCAGCTCTCTGACATCTGCCAAGAGCTGATTACGATCATTAACCAATGACTCCACTCGGTCACCTAGAGCCTGAATGGCACGCAACATATCCGCCATGGATGGCTGAGCACTAGTAGCAGGTTCGGGAGTCACCACCACAGGGGAAGGAAAAGGTTGAGGGGCATGGGGAGAGGAAAAATCCACAGAGCGAGAAGAACTCCTCCTGATTCTCTCCTTCTCTAACCTACGTGCATTTTTGAGGAATTCGTTAAAATCGAATTCCGAAAGCCCAGCACATTCCCCACATCGATCTTCCAATTGACAGGTTTTACCCCTACAATTGAAACAAACGGTGTGAGGATCTAAAGAGGCCTTCGGAAGACGCCTAGCACAAGTCCTAACACTACACTGCCTGTATTTAGGGACTTGAGACTGGTCAGACATCTTGAATTTAGAAGTAGTCAAGGGGGAATTCCAAAATCTAGCAAAGTTCGTTAACAATTAATTCAAATTAATTCCAAAAGCTTGCTAAGCTAATGATAAAGCTTCCTGAATAGCGAAGGCTAAACTCTAGAGTAAATACATCACCAAATCGTGAACAACAACTCCAGAATCAACAGCGTATCCAAGTAGGTCTTGCCGGCGGCACGACAGAGGAAAAATTGAGTTCTTGTTGACAAGAAGTACTTGAGTACCTACTCACAGATGGCGCTGTTGTGTACACCCCCACCTGGATAGCGATCGCTGGCGTATCCCGACCGTAGATTTCTGTCGGGCAACGGAGTTGACAGCTACATGATCATCGGGTAAGATTAATATTGAAAAATTCATTTTTCCTTGTTTCCTTTCCTTACTGGGCTAATTTCCCAGTTGGACCCCCTGGCCATAATAGCATCCTGCTTTTCCAACTAGGGTTGTAGCTTAGCAAGTAATAATAATAATAATAATAATAATAATAATAATAATAATAATAATAATTGGGTTACTGTGTCACACCACCAATGGTACGAGATAGTCAGGAATTAGTCACGAGGCATATATTTCTACTGACCCATATTACTTAAACATTTTATATATACAGGTTTGCAATCAATACAAATATATGTAAGGAAGTTCCTGAAAATTGTGTACCAAAATGCTATAAATGTATAGAATATGGAAGGTAGTGGGAAGAATAGCACCCATAGAAGCGATATCAATGAGTGGGAAGGTCTACACCAATTGGGATACTCAGGCATAAAGAAAACATGATGATTAGAAAAAGACAACTTTCACCAAGACCAAAGTCTTATTAAGATATCAATGATAATAAATTACTTCACCTGTATAGTGCTGGTCTTGGAACTGTTTATATCATTCTGCCCTGGTTTGTTGATAGGTCTTGGGGGTGGTCCAGCCCTGGGACGGGAACTAGTTCCTCCATATTTGCTATTGTCATTGACTATAGCAACTGGTATATTTGTACTGCCAGCATTTCCAAATGGCTGAAAATTAAAGAAAATACTTTAGTTAATTTATCATATTAAACTTACCGAGACCATAGTAACATTTCCAAGCTCTTACAAGTGTGTCAAAGAATTTGTTCATTAATGAAGGGGGTGAAAATTGGAATAAGACTATAGAAGTTGGACAGGTGGACAGGGCAAGACTGATAGGAATAGTTGAAAATTAATAGGAAATAAAAAATAATGCAGCAAAAGAAATATCAGAAGTCTTAATTTTTACTGTACCTATGATTAATATATATAGGTACACTGGATGTTATAACTTCTAAGGAGAAATGTTGAGAAAAGTAACGTTGTCAATACTAACCTTGGTGATACTGACTCCGAGCCCACTTAAGCCTGCTCCAGATTCTGTGACCCTCATCCTCTTCTGACGCTCACAATACTTGAACCATGTTTCTTCATTGAAACCATAATTGAAATAGTCAGAGATATCTGCTCCTGGTTTTCTGGAAGATAAGTAAATTGTGGTTATTGTACACAAAATATATGATACAGTAAAATACTGTACTCAATTTTCTTGCAGTTAGCAATTCTCTATTATCCACACCTAAATCTAACACACATTTAATTTTTACAACACTAGCCTGTTCCCCCCTACTGAGTGGTTCCAGATAAAAACTACAGAATGATCCTTGGTACATTTATCTTCCAACTCTTTTATCATCAATGTCTTGTGAAGTGAAAACTTCCACATTTGTTTACACAGAATGTTTATCAGCAATAGGTTCCCCATACTACACAAAGTATGCCATTCAACCTACTTTACACACACACACTTACATTTCCTGGATATCAAAGTCTATTCTTTTCAATATATCTTTCACACCATCTATGGAACCCTTTATAGGCCTTCCTTTCCTTGTAACTCTATGCATTTATGAACTATATATTTTTTTACTTGTCTGTGGCTGAATCATCTCAAGATACTCTGATCCATCTTTGCACCAATGATAACCTTTCAACCACTTTTCTTAAGCATCTCCACATTTCTCACCCTATCAACTGATAGAAATTAATGGTTAGCAAATATCATCATCACTATTATTCAACAGGGTCTAACATTCACAACTATGTAAAAGAAAAAAAAAAAACAATGAAGCAGAGTAACATAAAAAAATACTTAAATTGGCAAATGTTTCATATATAAAACACCCACAAACTTGTGAGAAAATAGAAAATTTTAAACTGATTTTTATCTTCCCCAAATATATGAACCCGAATTCTTTAATAATAAAAATGTCTTCAGTGGCACCGGCATGGCCGCTAAATCATAAAAAGGTAAGTGTGGTAGTTAGTTGAAAGTAGAAGAAGGGGTTCACACAATTGCCCAATTTTATCACGTCACTTTTGACCTAGTTGTGTTGCGAACCTAGTTTCCTCTCGGGACAAGAAGCATCTCATCTACGATAGCGATTGTCTAAGACACTATGTAAAGAAAAAGTAAGAATCACTGATTTTTCTTGGTTTTTTTTTTTACCCTCCCTTGGGGTGCAGCAGACATCCCATTATATCCAGAACAGGATGTTAGAAAAATTGACTGTAAAGAAAACTCGAATAATAATGAGGCTTGCCTGCATCTAAAATGGCTGCGCCATCTTAAGGGAAGGAGAGAAAGAAGACTAAAAAAGCGTCCTTACAATCTCTTTCTACACTTATGCCATGACTGCTATCTTAGATGAGATGCTTCTTGTCCTGTTAGGAAGCAAGGTTTGCAACACAACTTGTTGAGTAGCCACCATAAAACCAAGGGAAAACTTATCCAGGGACCTGTGGGTAGACTCCCATTGTTTCCCAGAATCCTGCCTTCAAGATCTGCACAACTGTTGGGTTCTTCCTAAAAGTGAAGATAGATCCAATATCTCAGCTTCACAAAACCCCCCAAAAAAGCATTTTTGGATGCTTCTTTACCTTTTCAGTGCTATCTTTACAGGACAGAAAAGCAAGTCATCCTGATCTCTGCTAGTCACTACTTGTAATGTGATAGAGAAGAACTCGAATCTGAAGTCATGAAGGGCTGGATTCTAGGTCTTGGACACTGTCTTCCGATCAAAGGAGACCTTTGTTTTACAGAATGGCTCGTGACACACTTAAATGTCTTGTGGCTAGCTACTCGCAAAGCCCAGGTTAAGGATAGTAAGAAGATAGTTTGGAGAGTGAGATCTCTATCTGATGCCCCTTTCAAGAGCTTGTTCATGGTCTGCTTAAGATACCCAAGGACTCTAGTAACATCCAACTCGTGGCTACTAGGGAACTACCAGGGCATCCTAAAGACTATTATCATCAACAGTCTACTAAGCAATTGGCAAATCAGGCAAAAGGGATATAATGTTTATCTGTCCACATGGTCCCAGGGGTGCTGGGAGGTGTCCTTGAAAGTTGCAGATGGGTTTGGAACCAGAGAGCAGAATACACTACTGGAAGTTTCTATTTCAACAAAGAGGAAAAAGGGTCAGTTGATGGTGATTCCGGAGCAATTAGAATTCCTGCCACATAAGGATGTAGAAAACACTCTGACCCTACATTGTGGATCTGGTAATATGACAATGAACTGTACTGACAGCTTTACCACACTGTTGGCTGCCCATTTGTGCACATCCTTTGCTAACTTGCAGTGTCCTGTGAAACAGTAAACCCTTGTTAGTTGATGTACATTATATCACTAAGGTGGTGCTAACATTCATAAATGCTATCGGGTCTCCTATCAAACTCTGTTGAAAAGCTTGCAATGCTAGTAGCGCTGCTTGTATTTCCAGTAGGTTGATATGCAGGCGCTTTCTTCCGTAGACCTCATACCCCACGTGTTCTGCTTCCTCAAGTGTGCGCCCACCCCTCCCTGGATGCACATGTGAACAACTACATGGAGTTGGGGAGTCTAATGGAACTCCTCTGGTGAGATTCTTGTTCAGTAACCAGGCAAGATCGTCCACAAGAACCAGATGGTAGGGAGAATGACTGGTTGGTGACCAGTGATGCTTCAAAGACTACTGGAGTGACCGCTGGTGGAGGCACCCGTGTGGAACAAGCTTCTTCAATGATGAATGGTGTGCCATAAGATGTTGCCACTGTCGAGCCACAAATTCTTAGTCATGCAGAAATGGCTGTACTACATCCCTAATTCTGCTGACATGATCATCCAATGTATCCATCAGCATACTCTAATACTCTATCCTCTGCTTTCGCATGTACTTTCTGTAGGACTGATGTATGGGTATCTTGAAGTATGCATCCTTCAGGTCGACAGATAAGATGCAATCTTCTTTATTGACGGCAGACCTTACGGTATTTGGCGTCTCCATCTTGAACGGTGTCTCGGGAGAGGACAATGATCTGACTCTTCTCTAGCTGTCTGTCGACTTCTCCCACAGGAAGAGTTAACTGTAAAGGCCAGAATTGACTCACATGTCTTCAAGCTCTTTCTTTTCCTCCATCACCTTCACATCTATCCATGTATAAGACAACCTTTAGAGTAGACAAGGTGACAAAGGCAAATCTTATCTCATATCTGTAGTCTAAAACAACTACTAAATTACGAAACCATCTATGGTAAGTGTAGGCTCTTTCTATGTAAAGGTGATATTAACATTTTTCTTACTTAATGTACACTTAGAAATTCAAAATGAAAAAAAGTGATTCTGTCATACTTTCCCTAAGTAAAAAGCCCAAAAGAGAAAAAACCATTTAGTTAGTGTATGTTTCATCACCAATTACAGCAAAAAGTGCATTTAAATATCCAATTCTTGTAAATTGCATGAAAACTGTTATCAATTAAAAGATGGTTTGAATATGTTTAGACATTATAATAAGAATACTTCTTATTTACACAGTATGTAGGTATATCCTTGAAAGTGGTACCCTGAATCAGCTGACAATGTTTTAATTTTCTCAGCTGGCCTCGAATATATAATTTTCATACTTATTCAAAAAATTGTATAATAAATATTGTAAAAATAACAATACAGGTAGTCGCCGACTTACGACCGAGATAGGGACCGAGAGATGAGTCGTAAGTCGAGTTCGCCGTATGTCGAACTACAAAAGTGAGGTTTCCGTAGATTTATATCGATACGTTATGATTCGGCAATCATCTGGATCATATTTTCTCAATATTTTCTTACTGTCTATTCCATTTTCTTGTTCATAGGATATCATATGCTCTATAAATGCATTTTTGTATTCTATTTATCAATATTGGAAGCATTTTACAATCGAGCACTGAAAATTTTGTTTACCTTTGGTTATGATCAGCTGATCTGAAAGTGCCGCTACCTACCGTATCAAAATATGGCGTACATACGTATGGCATATTTCTTTATCATTTCTTAACTTATTAGAAATATCTTCATGATGAATATTACATCAACGCCAATATGTTACAGGAAATCAGTTTCCATACAGTTCGTCTAATCATTAGGTATAATGCGAAATCGTTGTAGCTCTTTCTCTGTGTGTGTGCGCGCTCGCTCTCGCAATCGCATACGGGTAGTTCATTTTTAAAGCTTCATACAGTATTCTAGTTCAATAATAAGCCTTTATATTTCATTAGACATTACTGTGTTTAATTGTGGTTTATTAAAGAATGTTTATATTTTATTTTTCAATTTCTTGAGCATATCAATAATCAACAAATACTTTTGATTTACTTTTGGTTGGCATCAGCTGATCTCAAGGTCACGCTGCCGTATTACTATTATGAGCACATATATATAGTGCGAATAACACTGATTTATATAATTTTCTTGACATTCGTAATTTCTTCATAATGCATATTACATCAGCGCCAATATATTATAGGGTATCACATTTTCAACGTTTAAAGCTAGCTCTCTCTCTCTCTCTCTCTCTCTCTCTCTCTCTCTCTCTCTCTCTCTCTCTCTCTCTCTCTCTCTCTCTCTCAAAAATGAAATCTTTGTTGCTTCACTAAGTTCGTTATAATTCAATTTTCCTTACTTTCTCCAATCTTGCACCATCTGTCACATCGAACGTTATAGCGGTAACCCAACTGTTCGATGACTTAAAAACCGTCCTAGCACTTTCTTCTTCTTTTACTTCTTTTCAGATGGTTCCATAATTGAGTTGGGTACAAGTTGACTTATAACTGAAGTTAGGAAAAGTATTTTGGATATGAAATGGACAATTATCTTTTGTAACAGTTTAGAACTATCGTAAATTATCATTCCGTCATTAGTGACAGTTTGCTATTGTTGATTAAATGCCAAAAAAATAGTTTTCCTGCTTTGCTACATATGTATGAATTTATATAGATATGGTAAGTAAAATATTTGTAATAACATATTTACTAAAAGCTCTTAATATCATTAGTTACCACTGTGATTATGCGCGTTTAATGCGTTCATTTGTTTATTATGATAGAAGATGGAGCCTAGAGTGAACAAATGGAAGGTTTCCGTTTCAGGCGGCGTCTTTAGGAAAATCATTACTGTATATATATGGCATTCATTTCATTCATTTTGAAGTTCTAAGAAAAATTAAGTAGAACACCATTGGAAATAACAAAATCATCATATAATCAATACTTAGTAAGATAGTTGTCGATGCCAAAACTAACCAATACACAGATGCATAAATGGATTCGTTTTTCGTTATGATCAGAGATGAACGTAAACAAAACAATGGTTGTCGTTTTTTATTGTGCTTTTAGACGTGTTTTGGAAACGCATGATATAAAATCGCCTTTATTTCGATAATTTTGGATTTTCAATGATACAACAAAAGCTAGTCTATACAGTGATGGTTTTGTTATTCACCAGTTGTCTTATATAATAGATATGACAAACATTAAAATTTGTCTGTATTTTAGGTCACGTTATAACGAGAAATATACAGTATATACACCCATCCTGGTTGTAATTCTAACCTTTTTCAAGTTATTAGAACTTTAAAGCATATTAAATGTTTGATTTATTTACAAGAACAATTTAATATTATTAAAAATACAGTAGAGTACATAGAAAGTATTGGAACTGGGTAGTAAACACGTTTGAATAGGCAAGTTGCAAGTAATCATGGCCCTAATGGAGTTATTTCTGTTAGCTGTACGTTTCGAAATATGCGATTTTCCATTTATGCGGGGTCATTGATCGACCAAATTCTCGCATAATTCGGGACCCTACTGTACGATAGTATTTATGACAACCGATACAGACCCACTAAATACTTTGTTCCGTTTTTTATATTTTGATAATGGGAATACTAAATGGATTTTGAGCAAAGCGAAAAATCTATTTTTGGGTGATATGGCCATGTCCCGATGGAAGGTTCCTTTAGGCAGTTTTCTAAGGGATATTTGGCTACAGTGATACTCCCAGAGAATTGTCCACAGGTCTCCAGAATTATAACTCCTGGCGCGAGTATCCTTAACATAACTCTTAAGGATATCGCATAATATCAGGGGACGTATTTCTTGATACGACACATAGCAATCTTCACCCCGAATAGTTTTTGCTTTGAGGGGGAAGAGTAGCAAAATTGAAGGGGAGCCGTTATCAAGGTTACCCGGTGGATCCTCTCCCGGTACCACCCCGGCGAACTATTCCTTGTTGCAATTAAGCATGGATAGCCGCAGATAGAGTAGTTTCGTGGGGACTTTATTACATATGTGTGTACTCCTTTTTAGAAAGGAGGGAGGGTCCATCAGGACAACATGGCCATATCACCCAAAAATAGATTTTTCGCTTTGCTCAAAATCCAATTTTTGGGCTCAGCTATGTCGTCCCGATGGAAGTTTACCACAGAATTACTTGAAAGTACTATATCTGTGGGTTTGTATAAATGCCTTTACTTTGAATGAGTTCCTTATATGGTCTCCTAGACCTTTATATATGACATTACTGTTGTTTGTCATATCCACTAAGCTTGGAACTAGCTTAGGGCTTCCTGCCCCCTCCAGGGAAAGTGTCGACTTCGACTATAAGGATTCAAAGTTTGTATCTCCACAGGGACGGACGGTAAATCTTAGAGGTTACCCTTTATCCCATGGAAATCTGTACTCTGATTTCAAGTTGGGCCCTTCTAGGGTTTAATTAAAACTCTAGTATACCTTATTTTGTCTGTTACTGAGATAGCAGCAATAAGACGCAAATACGTTTAGTATTTTACCTTGTAGCTAAATTATAAATTGTAGTTACAATCAGGTATGAATCTGATCTGGCATTGAAAACACATCAGGGTCCATATTTTCTCCTTTAGGGAAAATATGTAATTTCATCAAAATGATGCCACTCAATAGAGATTTGAAACCAAGTCTGACTGATTTGTACAGATTTTGGAAATGCATGAACACTGTGACGCAACGTTCACTCGGTACTGGTGTTATCGGTCGGATATGCACCTATGTGGAACAGTGTGTTAATCATAGTTGTGATTTGCACTTGAGGGTAAATGTACCCATGCACCCGATGCACTGGAAAGTCCCAAAGCAGTTCACTGTTCGTCGCAAGCTTAGACGACGAGTTCTTTAGAACTACCCGCCGCCACCACAACATGTCTTATCTTATGTACTTGCTTCGAATAGTGTTGGAAGAAGTTCCACGAAGAAGCAATGTTCTTAGGATCATGAACTGCGGGTGAGCTGTCAAGATCCCCTCTGCGAATAAGTAGGTGAGCATTGCTCTCGGTTATCTTAGGGATAGATTTTGATCCTGAGGTATCGCCTCAGAGGCTGTCCTTCCTTGAAGTCTGAAGTTCTACGAAGGTAGACCTTAAGACACCCTAATGGGCATAGGGAAACATCTTCCTTCAGTGGGCAGATTCTCCAAGGACCCCACCTTTTGGTGGGCAGCCCGTTTTTGGCGAGAAAAGTAGGATAGGGAAAGGATTCAGTTCTCCCTTTTCTGTGAACTGAATATGGCCTACATCCTTGATAGGGCCAATGTTTCATTAACTCTAGACCCAGAGGCTATTGCAAACAAAAAATTGACTTTCTGTGTTAACTCTTTTAGAGTACAATCCTCATTGTTTAGGTTCGAAGCATAGTGTAAGACTTTGACCAACGACCAAGTAATGGGCTTTAGAGGGGTTGTCGGCATGGGTCTAGTGTATGCTTTGGTACCTTAAAAAAGGTTCCGCTTATGAGGCCCATCTCAAGGGCGAATAGAAGAGGTCTAGTCAAGGCCGACTTACACGTGGTTATCGTAGTGGAAGTCAGGCCTCGTTCAAGTAGGTAAAAGAAGAAAGAGACAGAGAAACCTGTTGAAATTTCTGTTGGTCCCCTTGTTTTCAAGAGGGGTGCCCCTTTCTTCCAAGACAATTCACATTGACTCCTGGTTGGACTTGACTTGTACTCTACAATGAAGTCGGTCACATTCTTCAAGATCCCGAACTCTTGTGCGCTGTTAGGGCGAAAAAATCTTGAAATGCAGGTTGTTGGTTCTCGGGGATGAAATGTAACAGCCGACTTCTGCACCAGTTTTGATAAAGCTGGGTACGGCAGAGGAAACAGCTACAGTTTCAATTCTAGAATTAGAGGAAACCAATTGTTTTTGGGCCATTTGGGGGCCACAACAGGAGCTGTTCCTTTGCAGGATACTAGCTTGTCGAGGACTTTTAGCAGGAGATTGGTTGGTGGAAGCAGATACATTCGATTCCATCCGTTCCAGTCGAAAGACATGACGTCTATCGGTTCTGCTTAAGGTTCTTGTAAGGGGCTACTAGTTCTTGTTGTCGCTCGTTGCGAAGAGGTCGATCTGCAGTTCCGGGACTTTTATCGAGAACAAAGGAGAATGAGTCTGCATCTAAGGACCATTCTGTCTCTATCGGCTTTCGCCTGGATAGAGCATCCGCAGTCACATTGCGGAATCCTTGAAGGTGAACTGCTTGATACTGTCATCTACTCTTCCTTGCCGGGCGGGAGATGGCTAACATCACATGGTTGATGTGAGGTGAGCTCGAGCCTTGTCGATTAGACATATTACTATCACCTCGTTGTTGAGAGCCAATCTGATGTGAACTGTTCTGCGAGTGGATAGTCTCCTCAACGTCAGGAGGACTGTCATAGCCTCCAAGATGTTGATGTGAAAGTTTTTGAACTGGAATGATCAATTTCTTGCCCTTTCATTTCATACGGATGGCCTCCCCGTTCTTTCAGGGAGGCTTCCGTGTGTATCGCCACTGATGTTTGTGGTGGTTGCAAGAAAATTGTCTGTGCTAGGCTCTTATTCGTTGACCACGGCCTCAATAGCGTGCGTAATCGGGTCGGTGTCAACCTTGTCTATCTCTTCGAGCGTTTGATGCGTATCTTCTCCAGACTTCTGGCACATCCTTTAGCTGTGCTTCTTAGCACCGGGTCTGTCACTATTGCGAACCTGAGAGAGCCCAGTGCTCTTTCCTGTTGGCATTTTGAAATCCTCTTGTGTTGGATTAGTCTCCTGACAGATGCCGCTATTTCTCTACTCTTCTTTAATAGAATGGAGAGGTGTTGTGACTGCAAGTTCCCATGGATTCCCAACCATTGAAACTTGTGAGCTGGAGAAAAGCGAGACTTCTAGCGACTGGTCTTGAGGCCCAGGTGTTCCAGGAACTGGATCACCTTTCCGACCGCTTGCAGACAAGTAGTCTTGGATGCTGCCCGCACCCGCCAATCGTCCAGGTATGCTACTACCTGTACTCCTTCGAAGCGTAGGTGCTGGACGATCGTGTCCGACAGTTTTGTGAATACCTTTAGGGCTTTATCTGGTCCAAAGGGCATGGCTATGAAGACAAATTTTGTCTTCTGTAGCCTGAATCCTAGGTAGGAGGAGAGGGGGCGACTGACTGGTATGTGCCAGTAAGCATCTGCCAGGTCTGGTCTATTGAGACTATATACGCCCCTTTTTTGGTAAAAGGGTCCTTATGTGTTGCACTGTAAGTGTCTGTAACTTGTTGTTCTCGATGAACTTGTTGAGTAGAGACAAGTTTAGAATGACTCTGGGTCTGTCTGAGTCCTTCTTGGGAACACAAAACAGCTTTCCCTGGAATTTTGATGGACTTCACTTTCCTCAATACCTTCTTCTTCAAGAGTTCTGAGGCATATTTTTTCAATAAGGGGGGGAGTGTTGAAAGAATTTTAGAAAGGTGGGGTGGATTTCGTTCCATTTCCAACCAAGTCCATTCGTAATTTGGCTGTGGACCCAGGGATCGAAGGTCCAACGATCCCGAAAGTGGAAAGTCTGCCTCCTACCTGGAACTTCACATTGTTTAGAGGTATCCTGAGGACATATTTCCGTGACCGCGTCCACCTCCACCCTTGGGAGATTTCCGGAGGATCCTCTTTTTGGGCCCTTACCTTGTAGGGCCGAAAGGTGGTCAAGTGCCTTTCAAAGCCTGGATTAAATACAGGTGACTCGGTACCAGCTGATGAGAAACCATCTAGAAGGTGGTTTACGGCTGGGCTACCATTTGAGACACCGTGATCATGGTCACGGTCGGAAATTGTGTAGTTCTAATGATGATTTTCTCTTTAAGGACATGCCCCACTTTTGGAGCAAGTTCCCATTCTCCATGGTGGCTTTGGTAAAGACTTCTTGGACCACTTCCCGTGGGAAAGGGTCTACGCCCCAGATACCTGATGAAATCAGTTTTCTGGATTCGTGTTTCACCGTTGATGCGGCAAACACATGGTCTCTACCGGTCCTTTTTTGACCTGAGAAAAACCTACAAATCCATCACAAGGGTGGGGCGTTACTAAAGGCCAGCACACATTTCTTAAGTGGTTCTGATGAGACAGGGAGGCGACAAGCTTATCATTCGTCTCCTGTTCCCTTCTCAAAGGATGGTTTGTCAACTTTGGAAGGTTCTCGTTAAACTGCTGACCAGCTATCTATGGATCCAACTTCGAGATGGAGAAGGTTAGATGCACTTTTTTCCACTTCTCCTTGCAGGTGGGCATAGCTAGAGATAATGGTTTGCCTTTCTCTAGGGTTGGGCAGGGTTTGCCCTCTTCGACTGCTCTCCTGACACAGTCTAGGGCTTTCCCCGAAAGGGGAGAAGGCTCATGAGGAAGGAGCAATGACGGTTGGATGCTTCTTGTTCAATGCTGAGACTTTGGAGTTATTATATCTGGCCCCTTTCTGGGTCTTGGCAAGGATGGCTTGGGCCTTGTCATGTTCGAAGACAATGACTTCCTTCGGTATAGCCTCCTCGCGGGATGTAGGTTCATCTCGTAGTCTCACAAAGCATTCTGGATACACTGAAAGCTGGACCAGATTTGAAGCTCTTCAAGGGGATTGGGCCCCAACTTCCAGGAGATTATAAAGCTTCCTATTCAACCTGGGCATGTGTTCCGTCTAGCCCCAGGGGTTGGTTCGGAACAGTGAGGGAGGTCAGATATTTTAAGGGGTTTAGCGGAAACCCCTGGAAGCGCCAGGGCATTTCCTTCCTTGTATCTATCTTTTCCTCTCTTTGAGATTTTGCTTATTCTCCTCTCGTTCCTTCTGGAACAGTGTCAGCGTCTGCTGGATCGACTCTAGGAGCGTTTCGCTCCAGACGAACTGTCTAGCCAGTTGGGGGGGTGGGGGTTGAAGAGGTTGACGGCATAAGTTAATATGCCGGCACAGTGAGCTGAGGTACCTCAGTCATCGTCGAGATGGATCCTTCTTCCTCCGTGGGTGGTTAAACCACTCCTTATTCAGGGCCTTCTTGCAGTAGGTCCTGTCTGGTGTCAATGGATGCCTCTGACATCCGATCTTGGTGGATGTCCAAGCCTTGCAGTGCCTGTTGATATCCGTGTCCACTGTGAGTTGGATAGAGGGAGGCTGGACCTGTGCCTGAAGCACAAATGTACACTGTACTCGATTGAGCCTTAGGGAACAGTAGGCACTTCAAAGATTTGTTAGGTAGGTAAGGTCCCTGAAAGTTCTTCTGGAAGCCTCATACTCACCTTTGTTGGGTTTCCCTTGCTGTATCCCTTAACTCCGTAGTGTCAGGGATGTCTTTTACAAAGCCGTCGGTCAGCAAGGTCAAGCGATTGGAGTGACCTTTCGGGTCCCAGAACCTCAGGGATCCAGATAGATGCGGCAGGGGCATAAGACCTGTACATCGTATGCCCACAAAAATTCTTACTCTTGTGGTTACAGAACACCACTGTACACTTCGCCATCGGCTCCTCCTGTAAGGGAGGAAAGGGTGAATGAGTACTAGATTGTTTATATTATTGATATAATATATGCTAAAATACGGGTTCCATATATGCTAAAATACGGGTTCCAGTACCTCAGGGATCCAAATACAATGCAGCGAGGGGCATGAGACCTGCACATCTTGTGGCCACAAAAGGCCCTACTTTTGTGGTTGCAGAACAGTACTGCACACTTCACCTTGCCCTCCTCCTGTAAGGAAGGAAAGAGTGAAATAAGTATGGGGCAATTTATAATACTGATAAATATATTCACATGCATTAAATAGTAATCATTACTATTATAATTATTGCTTAGGATAGTAAGCTAAAAAGGAAATAGGAAAGACACATATCTGTGTTTCCTTTCCAGGCAATTGCTGCGACCTCCCTCAATATTATTTTAAATTTCCTTATTAGGGAAATATAGGGTGGAATAGCTCTAGTACTTAGAGCTGAGGTCAGTGTATTATAACACTAACTCCCCACCAGTGAAATATTAATACTGTAGGGTAAAAATATGTGTTCGGATGATCTAGGATACATCAGAATGCTGAAGGAATGCTTCACCTCAACATTTACTTAGCAGTCTCAACAATGGACAGTGAAAGGATACACAGAGTATGTTGGAAAATCATACTACTGTATGTTATATACTGTAGTTTTCTAACTGCTGTATTTACTATATTGCAGGAATACTGGCTACTGTTTAGTCTTATACTGTAGTTCTGCCGGTATACTACCGGGTTAGGCTAGTACCTGGAGGCACTAGCCGACAGAGAGAGAGAAAGAATGGAGAGAAGGACTACCGTATTATTATAGTCTAGTACAATAAGGGACTACTGTCTCTACTGCCTTCTTTCCAGAATGAGGATTCAAATGGAAAGGGAGAGAATGTATTAATTCTAGCTTCCATCCAGCCATAATATCTGTTGCCGGCTGCACTGCCGGTTACAGGGTTTGTGGATGGCAGTCCAAGGGAAGACTGAAGAATACACAAAGTTGTAATGGGTCTCCCACCAGCAGCCGTCATGGCCGGCACAACCTTTCCCGGAGCCTATAGGAGCCCGGCCGGCATCGTAATCAGCCCGGCAAGCGGGGTGATTGTAGAATACTGGCCACAGGGGTCGTGACGGCTTAACTAAAGGACAAAAGGGGGAAGGGAAAGGGTCTTATATTTTGCATAGAAAGAAGGCGGCAGGTATGCCTCCTGCTTTCGGCTGCAAATCAAGGAAACATAGTTTCCTTGCTGGTGCCGTCTTTGGTGGCAGAGGAATAACGATTCCTTAGCCTAAGACATTGCCGGATATAAGACATGTCTTCTAGTCCGCAAGGGAGAAAGGTGGCGGCAATTGTACTACCACTTTCGGTTGTGGACTAGGGAAGCCGGGCTTCCTATGCCGGCAATGGTGTAACCGGCAGGGGAATGACTGAATACTCTGAGTTACTGTCGTATTTCAAAGCCGGGATACTCACCGGCAAAAAGGATGGACAGAAACACTATCTCAGTCAAGCCGGAGTACACTACTCTATGGCAAGACGAAAGATAGGGTTGCCGCCTAATGGCGGCACTCAGAGGGAAGGAAGGGTTTATCCTTATATCTCTAAAAGAGACGAGTATCGAATTATGATAGTAATTCTAGGAGATGTTCTATCTCCGATTGAATTAATAAAACGATACGAGAGGATAAACGGGGATAATGTTACTAAAGTATACTAAAACGCGTTAGGCTAACCTAACCCGAGTCAGGATTCGGCTACCTATATCACCGAGGCCCTAACGTATACTATCAAAAAGTTTTAACAGAAGAGGAAATATTACATGTGTAAATCTTATCTTCACGACTATAATTTATCTAAATAGCTAGAATTCATTATAGCTAAATACCGGGAACGACGTACTACTAACTAAACAAAGCATTTATGGCGTACAACAGCGGTACGATATGGCCGTCTACGGTGATGGCTCTGCTCTACTAAACACATCTAAATTATGCTAATTTGACTGTGAGAAGGGAGCCAAAATTTATACACAGGAAAGATTAAATACTCAACTTTCCAGAGGATGAAGATGCTGGAGATTGCATTGTAATAATCCTTTATAATAGTAACAACACCGAGAGCGACTGGGAGAAACACTGCTTAATTCGCTACTACAAAAGGAATAGTTCGCCGGGGTGGTACCGGGAAGGGATCCACCGGGTAACCTTGATAACGGCTCCCCTTCAATTTCGCCACTCTTTCCCCTCAAAGCGAAAACTCTATTCGGGGTGAAGATTGCTGTGTCGTATCAATAAATACGTCCCCTGATATTATGCGATATCCTTAAGAGTTATATTAAGGATACTCGCGCCAGGAGTTAGAATTCTGGAGACCTGTGGTCAATTCTCTGGGAGTATCACTGTAGCCAAATATCCCTTAGAAAGCTGCCTAAAGGAACCTTCCATGAGGACGACATGGGTGAGCCCAAAAATATAGTATTGATCATTAGCCTATTGGAAGGAAATCTCTATGTAGCCCACTCGCTTTCCACCAGAAATATGTCACCAGACATATATGAACTTAACAGATATCAAAACTTTTAATAATGTATTTTTTTATTTAAATGGATACTGTATATTATCAATAAAAATATTATTTTACCAAGAGAAATTAATTCACTTTTATAAAAGAAAATATATTATTCTTAAGGAAATAGTTGTCAAATTAGTGTACCATTCCTAATAGACTTGTTTCATCATCACAGTGAATAAAGTGGTCATAAAGTTGAACAGTCCCAAGTTGCATAGGTCATAAGTCAACGACTACCTGTAATGAATTCCTTGTTGAAGCCTTAACAGGAAAATCCGTGGGAACAAACAGTTCCTAAGCCATACAGGTGATATGTTTTTTTTTAGCCAATGAAACATTACATTGTAAATGAACGAGTATGAAGTCTTAAACCGACTACAGAATTGGAAACAACCCTACCTGGTGATCTATTGGACTGGGATTCAAGACCCGTTCAAGCTTGATAGTTTCTTGTAATGTTTGGGGGAGCCTATAAGTCTACCTGATGAGTCATCACCAGCCATTGCCTGTCTCATTGATCCTAGCTTAGGTGGAGAGGGGGCTTAGGAACTGATCATTTGTATATATGGTCAGTCTCTATGGCACTGTCCTGCTATGACATTATCACTATCATGTGCCTCTGACATTAATGAGTGACCTTTAAACCTTCAAACTCCCCAGATACAAAAAATTATGACAATGCCTCTATAAATCAATTCCTGAGAACATAACTAATTCAAAATTAAGTGTTGTAAACACTGGTTCTATTACTTCAAGGAATGAATAGGGAATTATGAGTTGCAATATTATTAGATACATTAGTTAAAATTAGCATAAACAAACCATACCTCCATGGCTTGTCTTCCATATCATTATATGAGAAGTCTCCAACAGGAACACCATTAACTTTTCCTGGCGATGTAAAATCTTCATCTTTCAAGCCGGTTGTAGGGGCAGCCTGTAATAAAAATGGCAATGGAATTTCTCATTTGTCTACATTAACTGAATAAGGTAAGCAAATTGCAGCCAAAATACCGATTGTCCTCAAGTACCTGTATTCTAAAAAAAAGTTTAAATGATAGATGCTTATTCAGCTACGAATTCAATCACTTTACCTTCGGTTGAAATCGTGCTCCATGAGGAGCAGATGGAGCCTGAATGATATCTGGTTGAGTCTTAAGTACACCAATTGTAATTG
>NC_090757.1:72446350-72471350 GCF_036898095.1 Palaemon carinicauda
CTAAAGCAAGGTTGGCAGGACCCTCTTGTCCCTTCCCCCTCTATCTCCGTAATGGCCTAGCCATTACTGTACTGTACCTTGCCGGCCGGCAGAGCTGGCCGGCAGGGGTATTACTGTACCATATGTCATTCTACTTCTGGACCTAGTATAGGTTGGGATATGGATTGACTAAGCCCATTGCCGGCCGGCAGAGACGCTGGACGGCAAGGGTCTTATGTTTTCGAGTGCTGCCCGGACCTCTCTTGGTCCCTCATCCATGCCTGCCGGCAGAGCCGGACGGCATTGGTCAAGGAAGCCTGAATTAAGTTTCTCCCCTTCCTTATATGCACTCTTTCGGTTGCCGGGCTTGGGGGGTTGTGTACACTCTTATCCCGGCATCCATTCTATTTTCTTCTAGTGCTGTACCTGTCCCGGCAGCCGGCCTATGAGGCCGGCTGCCGGCCTATGAGGCCGGCAGCCGGGCAGGGGTAGTCTTCTGGTTCTTTTGCTGCCGGCTGGCATCGGTCTTGTACCTTTGCCGGCCGGCTTATGTCAGTCCTTGTCTGCCGGTCACCAAGAGTGTGGCCGGCAGCTGGGTACTACCTTGTGTAGTTGCTGGCCGGCAATCATTGCCGGCCAACACTGGCTGTTGCTGGCCGGCAGCTGCTGCCGCCGGCACAGGCATTTGAACCAGAGGGCTGCCGCCCTATAGCTGTTAAGTAGTATACTTTAAAGCTAATTGTGGTGTGTGCCGGCCGGCAAAGGCAGGCCGGCACACATCCTCCTATACTGTACTAGTATTCTTCTGTATAGCATATACAGTAAGAAGAAAACTATAGTAAAAGTTTAGGTACAGCACTGTATCTTCTAATGCTATTGTGTTTTCTTACACAGCCCTTTGCTGTTGCCCTCAGACAGGAAGCAGAGTTCTTCCCCGTCTATTATCCAGGATTTTTAAAATCATTGCCTAGGTGTGAGCTCCACCTGTTTCCTCTGGAAACCTTGCATTGGTTACTCTAGTAGAGATAAACCATTTTTGATTTTATTATCCGGAAGGCTGCAACAATGGGTTGTGAGGGAAACACAAGTGTGTGTCTTTCATTTATGAATTGTTATGCTATACTATGCATATCCAGTGATACATAGTTCACTTGATACTCATGGAAATTTCTTCTCTTTACAGGAGGACCCTCCGAAGTGCGGAAATGTTTTCTGCAATGTCCGCAGCAAGAACCTCTGCGGACATGAGTGTTGTAGGAGACACGCAGCATGCGCTGTCTCCAAGGATGATCTCCAGTATTGGGACCCTCAGGTATGTACTGTATGCACTAACCTGATTACTGAGGCTTTTGATTCCCCTAGAACGGCGGAATCAAGGGATATAGCTAGGGAAAAGCTTCGTACTTGGGTAAGGGGCTTCAAGAAGAACACCTCTGGCCCTTATCTTCCAAGTGAGAAGATGAGGGCGTATCTTTTTCCCCAGGCATCAGCTGAGGCAGTGATTCCCCAGCCTCAAGAGGAGATCCTTCAAGATCAAGTCCAGGTGGACGAGGAAGTCGCAGATGCGATGCAAGACATCCAGTTGTGTGACAGGATGTCTGACCTGGACGATCGTTTGGAAGAAGACCTCCTGGCAGAAGGTCAGGATCAAGTTCAAACCCCGGATGTCGTAGAGGATGAGGTCGACGAGGTGTCGGCTACTCCGGTTCAGATGCCGGAGCCTATCCCCTCAACATCGGCTGGCCTCCCAGTAGAACTGGGACAGGCCCTCTCTTCGATTGTTGAATGATCCAACAAATGCAGAAGGAGAATCAGGAGAAGGCGGCTGCAATGGAACTGCGTATGCAGTCCCCTGGCAGAATCACATGGGCCCCGGAAAAGGCTCAATGTGAAAGACCTTCCCATATGCTCAGATGCTAACCCATGGAGGTATGCTGAGCACATGCCGATGACGACTGGAAAGATCGTCATTTCGGATAAGCTGGGTTCAGTTCCCCTAGAGGAGGTAGAATTCTGGCCCAGCAAGGCATCATATCCGGACTGCTATGTCCGGCTGAGAAAAGAACCAGCTTCAAGGGAGGAGACAGAGCCGAAGGAGGTCATTGTTATGGACCACGCTAAGGCTCAAGCCCTACTTTCATCCTCGATGAAAGAGAGGGGCTTCTCGAATTCGAAGGTAGCTGCATTGAGCAAGAAGCTCCCTTCGTTTGTGTCCTCTCCTGATAGAGCCTTCCCCTTTTTACAGAAAGGGTTTGCGGCTGTCCTAAAGGCAGTCGAGGCCGGCAAGCCTTGCCCCTCCCTGGAGGAGTGTAAACCCTTGTCGCTGGCTCTACCTATGGACCACAAAGACTGGAAGGATGTCCATCTAACATTCTCAGTGGGAAAGTTGGAGGCTGATATTGCCGGACGGCAATTCGGCGAGGACCTCCCCAAGCTGTCCGAATCTCTTTTACGAAGAGAGTTCGAGACAAAAGAAAGACTGGCTGCCTCAATGTCTCATCAGACTACTCTCGAGACGATGGCAAGTGACCCCAAGGTCCATGAAATGTTCATGGTAGTGGCTAAGTCTCACTTAGCCACAGTGACGAAGGACCTTTATAACTTCGTCAAGGCAAGGAGAGCTTGCAGGGAGTTCGTGTTCACCGGGGCTTCGGTGAGACACGAGCCAAGGAAGTTAATCTCCTCCAACATTTGGGGAAAAGACCTTTTCCCTACCGATGTGGTCAAAGAGGTTGTTGATAAGGCCGCCGTGGAGAATAGAAATCTTCTCCAGAAGTGGGGCCTGGCTATCAAAAGAAAATCTTCCCCGGATGAGGGTCCTCAACCAAAGAGGAAGAATATGAAGACTAGGCTACCATCTCGGCCAGCCAAGCCTTATAGACAGCAACAGCAACTGCAATTGCCTTTGCCTCCAGTGCCCCAGATGGTGGCACAAACCCCCGACTGCCTTTCAGTGGGTACCCCAGGCGGTGCCAGGTCAGTCAACCACATTCGCCCCAACGTTCGAAGGACAGTCTTCTTCCTTTCGTGCAAAAACCTAGAGGAGCAGCCAGAGGCTCGTCTAGGCGCCCCTCAAGGGGAAGGGGATTCAGAGGTGGTCGTGGTCAGGGAGGCAAGACCTCAGGACGGCAGTCCAAGTGAAATGATACCGGTAGGAGGGAGACTGATGAAATTTTGGGATCGCTGGACCTTCGATCCCTGGGCCCAAAGCCTACTCAAGAATGGACTGGGTTGGAGCTGGTACAGCACTCCACCCCCATGCCTTCGGTTTTTCCAACACTCCACCCCCATTTTGGAGGAGTACGTTCAAGAACTGTTGGAGAAAAATGTGATCCGAAAGGTGAAGTCCATCAAATTCCAAGGGAGGCTGTTTTGTGTTCCCAAGAAAGACTCGGAAAAGCTCAGAGTCATTCTGGACTTGTCACCACTCAACAAGTTCATAGTGAATTGCAAATTCAAGATGCTAACACTGCAACACATAAGGACCTTACTGCCCAAGAGGGCATACTCAGTCTCTATAGACTTGTCAGACGCCTATTGGCACATTCCAATCAGCCGTCGACTCTCCCCCTACCTAGGGTTCAGGCTACAACGAAAACTGTACGCCTTCAGAGCCATGCCATTCGGGCTAAACATAGCCCCAAGGATTTTCACGAAGCTTGCGAGCGCAGCTCTCAAACAATTACGCCTAAAGGGAATTCAGGTAGTAGCCTACCTGGACGACTGGCTGGTGTGGGCAGCATCCGAGACCGAATGCTTGCAAGCTTCCAGTCAGGTGATCCAGTTCCTAGAGTACCTAGGCTTCAAGATCAACAAGAAAAAGTCTCGACTTTCTCCATCCCAAAAGTTCCAGTGGCTGGGAATCCACTGGGACCTTTTGTCACACAGTTTCTCCATCCCAATGAAGAAAAGGAAGGAGATAGCGGGCTCTGTCAAGAGACTTCTAGATTCCGAAAGGATATCAAGACGCGAACAGGAGAGGGTACTAGGCTCTCTCCAGTTTGCTTCAGTGACAGACCCAGTGCTAAGAGCACAGCTAAAGGATGCAACCGGAGTTTGGAGAAGGTATGCATCAAACGCGCGAAGAGACCTGAGAAGACCAGTGCCGCCTCGGCTACGTACTCTTCTCAGACCTTGGTCCCAAGCCAGACATCTAAAGAAGTCTGTTCTTCTTCAGCCACCTCCCCCGTCGTTGACGATTCACTCAGACGCCTCAAAGGAGGGATGGGGAGGTCACTCTCATCGGAAAAAAGTCCAGGGGACTTGGTCCAAGCTATTCAGGACCTTTCATATAAACTTTCTAGAAGCTATGGCAGTGCTCCTTACCTTAAAGAAAGTCTCCCCGCGTCACTCGATCCACATAAGATTGGTGACAGACAGCGAGGTGGTTGTGAGATGCTTGAATCGACAAGGGTCGAGGTCACCACCTCTCAACCAAGTGATGTTAGCCATTTTCCGATTGGCGGAAAAGAAGAAGTGGTACCTGTCGGCAGTTCACCTTCAAGGAGTCCGCAATGTGACAGCGGACGCTCTATCCAGGTTCACACCGATAGAGTCGGAATGGTCCTTAGACGCAGGATCATTTTCCTTCATTCTGAATCAAGTCCCAGAACTGCAAATAGACCTCTTTGCGACGAAAGACAACAAGAAGTTGCCCCTGTACGTGTCCCCGTACGAGGACCCCTTAGCGGAAGCAGTGGACGCAATGTCCCTCGACTGGAACAGATGGTCCAGGATTTATCTGTTCCCTCCTCACAACCTTCTGTTGAGGGTCCTCAACAAACTGAGATCCTTCAAGGGGGTAGCGGCAATAGTGGCCCACAAGTGGGCGAACAGCATGTGGTTCCCCTTGGCGTTGGAACTACAGATGAAGTTCGTGCCGCTACCACATCCAGTTCTGACCCAGCGAGTCCAGAAGTCGACTGTCTGCGCTTCATTACAGAAAACCCAGACCCTGCAGCTCATGATTTTCTCGCCCTAGCGGTGAGAAAGCGCTTCGGGATTTCGAAAGCCAGCATAGACTTCCTAGAGGAATACAAGTGCAAATCGACTAGAAGGCAATATGAGTCATCTTGGAGAAAATGGGTGGCCTTTGTAAAGGCAAAGAATCCGCAGGAGATCTCAACAGATTTCTGCTTATCTTTCTTCATCCATCTCCATGGCCAAGGATTGGCAGCTAACACGATTTCAGTGTGTAAATCGGCTTTGATGAGACCCATTTTATTTGCCTTCCAGATCGACCTAGGTAACGAGATCTTTAATAAAGTTCCGAAAGCCTGCGCTAGGCTCAGACCTTCAGCACCTCCAAAGCCCATCTCATGGTCTTTAGACAAAGTTCTTCATTTCGCCTCCTTGTTGAGCAATGAAGAATGTGCGTTAAAGGATTTGACGCAAAAAGTTATTTTCCTATTTGCACTCGCGTCCGGGGCCAGGGTTAGTGAGATCGTAGCCCTCTCGAGAGAGGCAGGTCGTGTTCAGTTCCTGGATGGGGGGGAGCTGAACCTGTTTCCGGATCCTACGTTTCTCGCCAAGAATGAGTTACCCACCAACAGGTGGGGTCCCTGGAGAATCTGTCCTCTGAAAGAAGATGCATCTCTATGTCCAGTAGAATGCCTAAAGGTCTATCTTCGTAGAACTTCAGACTTCAAGGGTAGTCAACTATTCAGGGGAGAAACATCAGGCTCAAATTTATCTCTGAATCAACTCAGAGCGAAAATGACATATTTTATTCGCAGAGCGGATCCTGACAGTACACCCGCAGGTCACGATCCGAGGAAAGTTGCCTCATCCCTAAATTTCTTTAATTGTATGGATTTTGAACATCTCCGTTCATACACGGGCTGGAAGTCTTCCAGGTGTTCTTTCGCCACTATGCGAAGCAAGTAGAGGAACTTAAGAGATCTGTGGTAGCAGTGGGTCGTGTAGTTAACCCTACTGTTTAACTCTGCGAGGAACAGTGGTCTTAATTGGGACGATTAAGTCCAGGGTGAGTGTGTAGGTACATACTGTACTACAAACTAAATGAGGGCACCAAGTGCCCATATAGACTGTTCCTTCCTTCAAAGGTGAACCTTGCATAAGTTCAGACATGTGTGCCAAGCGTTTCTAACGCTAATGTGATTGATTTGTAATACAGATTTTTTATGACTTGATACCTTGGTATCTCATTAAAGTGGTGTTTAATGGTTTTTCTTTCAGATAAACAAGTTCTGTTTACTATCATACTTATGCTTAAAGTTTTGGGTTACCCTCTTTTATATAAATATATATATTTGTTGTTAACCTGTCTGTTTATTATCTGTCAATAAACTTGTTCTTGAGAACCTTGCGTCTCTTTCACCTGTGTCAATTTATTGGTATAATTGAGCATTTTAATTCTATGTATCTTATCTGGGATAATTCTGATAGAATTGTTCTGTCTTGCAAGCTATGTTGCATTGGTTTATGTAAGTCCCCTAATGGGAGGACTCCGTCCCATAAAGGGACGAGGGCGGTTTTATTAGTTTCTTCCTATGCGGATATAAACCTTTGTTCAATACAAGTATTGTGCGGATGACTGGTCAATATATTGACGCAGTGGTTCTATACAAACTATGCTTTACTTAATATAGGGCGAGACCACTATATTAGCTTGCCTGGTATTCATACATAGATATATGTACTCTTCGAGACTTTCCAGAGTCTAGTAGGACTCTTCCCTGTAGGGGGCAGGAAGCTCTAACATAGTTTATAGTTAGTTGAAAAGATGTATAACGGTAACATCTTAGGTCTCTAGGTCTAGTCGACCGGGAATAAATATCTCCGGGGAGTACGGCACGTTCTGAGAATCCACAGATACAGTAATGCTCTGGTACACTTCCATCAGGACGACATGGCTTGAGCCCAAAAAACGGATTTTGAGCGAAGCGAAAAATCTATTTTTGGGTGAGATAGCCATGTCGTCCTGATGGACCCGCCCTTGCCTTTCTAAGAAAGGGCTGTAGGACCCCTCCCTACATACAGTATCTGTAGCACTCGTGTACGCTACAAGGAATACAGATGGCGCCAGGATTGGCGCCAGGCACGCATACGAATCGGGGGATAGGGAAGCCTTGGGAGCGGCTCCCCTTTTTCTTTCCCGAATTCGTATCTCGTCAATCTCCCTCCTACGAGACGAATCTCTATTCAGGTCGTAGATTGCCATGTGACGTGTCTAGAATACGTCCTCTGATATGTCGCGATATCCCTTTCACGAGGGATACTCGCTCCAGGAGTTAGAATTCTGGTACCTTAAGGTAAATTCTCTGGGAATATCGCCGTAGTTGTAATATACCCTAGGAAGCTACCCTATAGGAACTTCCATCAGGACGACATGGCTATCTCACCCAAAAATAGATTTTTCGCTTCGCTCAAAATCCGTTATATATATATATATATATATACATATATATATATATATACAGTATATATATACATATATATATATATATATATATATTGTTTGTTTGTGTGTGTGTGTGTGTGTGTGTGTATGATTGGCTGAGCTCTACTAGTCAAAGTCACCCTGAGCGATCAGACTAAAATCTCACAAGATCGTCAATATTCAGTTTCCAGTATGGTGATGGAAAATGGCCAAGCTCCAGACAAGAATATTGACATGTCGAAGGCCTTTGTCCTGCAGTAGATTAAAAAGGGCTATATTTGTTGTATATGAATATTAATTATATCATTAATAGATATTTTTGCTATTTTTTATTTTTCAATACCAAAACGACGTCAGAAGTTAATTTTCATACACATACACGCGCTCACACACACACACACACACACACATAGTTATATATATATATATATATACTTATATACATATATATATATATATATATACATATTTATATATAAATAATATATATATATTTATATGTACATATATATATATATATATACACATATACATACATATATATATATACACATATACATACATATATATATATATATATATATACATATATATATATTTATACATATATATATATATATATATATATGTATATATTTATTTATTTATATATATATATATACATATATATATAAATATATAAATATATATATATATATATATATATATAAATATGTGTGTGTATATATATATATATGTGTATGTGTATATATATATATATATATATATACATTATATATACATATAATGTATATATTCATATATATATATATATATATATATATATATTTATATATAATTAATTCATATATATAATGAGAAATATATGTATATATACACACATTTGTGTTTTTAATAATATACTCTAATTATATATGTGTGTATGCATTTCATATGTATTTATATATACCTCTTATTTCGTATGTATAAATATCATCAATCCCATAAACGCCTACTGATGCAAAAGAGTCCAGCTAGAATTCGATCGTCCCTATCTTGAGCTTGAAAGTCAATCCTTCTCCATTCATCATCTCATACTTTATACTTTATAGTCATTAGCCATGTAGGCCTGGGGCTTTCAACTCTTTTAGGGCCTGCTGAAGCCCATTGTAAAGCTTGGTGAACTAATCTCTCTTGGGTTGTGTGAAGAGCATGCCAAACCATCTCTTATCAACCCCTCCCTCACCATGATCTCATCCACATATGGCACTCGAGTAATCTCGTTTATAGTTTCATTTCTAATCTTGTCCTGCCATTTAGCTCCAAATATTCTTCTGAGGGATTTTTTTTGTTTCAAGTCTACAAACATTGCTTAATATTATTTGTCATACCACGACTCTTGTAAATACAGTAACACCGATCTCACTAAACTGATATATAGCTTGATTTTTATGTGTAATTTCAAGCGATTTTATTTCAATATTTTACTCAACCTAGCCATTGTCTGATTTAGTTTTTTCTATCTTTCATAAAACTTAAATTGTAAAGACCCTGCATTAGAAATCATATTTTATCAATATTTAAATAATTCCACCGCACTTATCCGTTCTACTTCTAATATTTCATCTTCCATTGCATATTCCGCTATCATCATCTCTGTCTTTCTTTTTATTTTTAGCCCAACCGCATATGATATTTCGTTATTTCTGGTAAGAAGCTTTGCAAGTCCCATGATGTTCTGCTAATAAGGAAAGCGTCATAATCATACTCTAGGTCAGCAAAATTCCGGTTTTCAATCCAGTCCAATTCTTCTCCACCATCAACAACCGTTCCATGCAATAAAAAATTCACGATTAGGATAAACAACATAAGTAACAACGCCTTCCCTTGGAGTACTCCCTTTTTCGCTAAAATTCATTTGATAGGACTCCACTAACATTAACTTTGCACTTGCCACGCTCATTTACATATTTAAGAGGAACCCTATAACCCATGACTCTCCACAAAATTGGCCGGTACCCATTTTCAAATGCTTTTTCTTAGGCAAACATCACACGAAGCGACGCGTCAGCGGCAAGGCAGAGACAATTGTTGCATACGTGACGCATTGTTGACGACAGCAATGCTTTTTAATAGAGCTGTACCCACGAAGCGTCTGCAGTGCGTCTGCGGCGCAGCATCGACTGCGCATGACGTTAGTCCTCAAATGCCATCAAAAATGGATTTCTATATTCTACATATTGCTGCACAACATGTTTTAAAATAGAAATTGGTGATTTCAACTTCTACGTTTTCTAAATCCTGCTTATTCATCTCCCAGTTTTTCATTGACCTTTCTCTCTAGTCTCTTTAGATTGAGCATGCTAATTATATTTTCATGACAACTGACGTAAGTGTGATTCCTCTGCAATTATTGCAATTAGTAAAATCTCGTTTTTATTTTATTTTTTGCTATTTTTACCAACACTCCTAGCTCACATTCATAAGGTTTTGCCTATTCACACCCCATTCCACAAAATAATCTTGTAACTATTCTGGGAGTCGCTTCATATTCGGCCAATATCATTTCAGCAGTTATTCCATCGTATCCAGAGATTTTCCATCTCTTGAGTTATTCAATGATAGATTCGACTTCAAACACACTGAATTATTCATGGGCACATCAAGGTCTTCCTCAGCTTCAGGTATATCAATCTGATTATCCCCTTCATATCTCCTATTAATAACCTCACTTCATCACTTTCACGAGAATTTTCAACAAATGATATATGTCTTTGCCTCCTTCCAATAATATCCCAAGTATCAAATGATATTCATGGTTTTTTTCCTTGTAACCTCATGTCTCAAAACTTCATTATTGAAATTTATGGTATTTTGTCCTGCTTGATAGCGCAATGTCAATAGTGGCCCCTTGCCTCTGCCATTCATGAGCGGCCTTTAAACCTCCAGATCGTGCCTTTGTTTTTTTTCACTTCGAACTTCGTCTTCAATAAAAACGTTTCATCACATTTTCCTTTCGTTTGGTCTAAGTTTAGGTCTAACTTATGTAAAGTTTCAACGAAATTTGTTAACTGGAAAGGAGAAAGTAAACGAGGTTCTCGAACTCTTGCTATCAACTTATTGACTTTTATACAGTAATGAAATAATGAGTCTAATGCTTATAGATACATTATTTATTTGATAACCTATTTAATTACGCAGATTCATCCACTTGAGAATATATTATGCAAACTTGTAAAGTGGAAATTTTTGATATCTTATTGTTCAAGACAGTTCGTAATTTTTACAAATAACATATTAATTTCAACATACTTTGGATGTTATTTATTCAAGAAGTGATCATGATGAATCATTTTTAGCATATTGAGTGACTTTTTATATTTGAAATTGATCCGGACAATTAGTTCTATGGCGGTTTTGAAATTATTTTTGAAAAGTTTAAGGAAACTGTCGGATGATGTAAGTCAATGAGAATTGCTTTAATATTGCATTAATGAAATGGCGTTAGATCACAAAGGCCAGATTTTTAGC
Source organism: Palaemon carinicauda (assembly GCF_036898095.1). Classification (NCBI taxonomy): domain Eukaryota; kingdom Metazoa; phylum Arthropoda; class Malacostraca; order Decapoda; family Palaemonidae; genus Palaemon; species Palaemon carinicauda. The sequence continues at coordinate 72,457,242 of NC_090757.1, forward strand.
ATTCTATTCCTTATCAATGTGTGTGTACATATATATATATATATATATATGTGTGTGTATATATATATATATATATATATGTATATATATATATATATATATATATATAAAATATGGTAACAACTATGTAAGTAATTGTTTATAAGAATGGGTAAAGAGAAGAATGGTAAACTAGTGATCGGTATAAACTTTAAATAGAAAAAGCTTTGGGACAATAATTAATAACAATGATAAATCTTACACTATAACCAAATGCCTAAATTCTTGTCTCAAGAGAATCGGTTCTTGAATCATTGGATTAATAATCGAAAAGTTTTTAGATTTTGGGGCCGTTGAAATTTATGAATTCTTTCATTTCGTTCACCTTTTTTTTCATAATGATTATTCTTCTTTGTAGTATCCATGTTTGCATCTTAAATATTGTTTTTAGATGCAGAGAATTTAAAAAATTTCTTCTTTCTATAACTACAGAGATTGCTATGTCACTATCTTCGCGAAGAAAGAGTTAAATTAGAAATTTATCGTTTTAATTGAGTTGAATTTCTGGACTTTTTCTTATAACATCTTATAACAACAATAAGACTGAATAATGAAGTGAGTACAACTTTATTATAATATTTCAATATATTACGAAATGCAACTTCAGAAACTCTTCGTATTGCATCATAATTTGAAGTTTGTAGATTCAGCGCCTGATTTTGAATATCTTTCCTATTCATGAATATGATTTAATATTTAGGTGTTCTCCTTTTCAATAAAAAAATCAATCCTTTTACTCGCTAATAAATTCAGTTAGTGTTTGAGCCCCTCATTTTTCTATGTATGACATTGCTCATGTTAAGTAACAGCCATTTTTTATAATTACTTACTCCATTTGATAAAAAAAAAAAAAACTAACGCCTTGATAAATTATCTTGACAAAATTTTTTTGGAAAAAAGACTGCTTAGAAATAATGGTAAAACTCACTATTTATTTTTAAAAGCGGACGTATGACATGCTCAGTACTTTTTCTAACTTATTTCTATATAAAAAAGATATTATGGAGCTCGTTTATTTTCCAAAGCACCTGGACTGTCACATGGCTTAGGCCAGCGTTTTATCAACTTGAATTAGGCTGTCAACTGACCATGTAATTTGTTCATGATTTATATAAATATTAGGTCAAATCGATTATAAGGGCTAAAGAATTATGGCTTTGAGTAGACTTCGCTTCAGTATTTTGGTGGGGGAATGGGTATTGAAAAAAAAAAAAAATATAGCAGAATTTACATTTCCTACTAAAAACGTACAGCAACTTCCCAGTTCCAGACCTCAGTCGCGTCACGCTTCCAGTAATAGGGAAAAGGGATGTCAGTCAATAAGCAATGGCGGGAATAGAATTGGGAGTTCTGACCAAGGCTGGAATCTGTAATCGCGTCATTTTCTGAAGGCATTATTTTTGTCCTTTAGTGGTTAATTGCAATATTATCTTGAGGAACAAATTGATCTCTCGTTGCATATTGTGATAGGTTATAATACCTTGTATATCCATACGCACATGATCCTTTTTATCTAGAAATTCATTAATATTTGCTTTGGAAATTGGCATTCTTAAATTGAAATTGGTTCCTGAAATTTAAAAAGCAGTCAAAAGTTAATCATTATCTTACATATTCATACATGCGTTGTACATAGCCAGACACAACTAAAGTGATTATAATGCATTGGAATTTTACCAAAATATGTGACCAAAACGAACATGAAATGAAGAAAAAAAATATAATTACCCGCCTCTAAACTGTTCAGAGAAAATCCCTTGAGGTCTAAAGTTTGAAATTTGAGCGTCTTTCCACCCAGACACCTCACATGAATGACAGATTCGAATCCAATATTATGCTTCTGGGAAGGAGACCTTATTTTGATCTTTCATGTGAAGTAATATCCTCAGCCTTGATTCGTTTTGTGAGATCTGTTAGACCTTTCCTTGTTCCTTATTACCTTTATTTCTGCATTTGTTGGTATTCATAATTCTCTTATGTTTTTGATAAGTTATTGATTCTTTATTATGATTCCTTTTTATGATATTATGTTTTGTATGCAACCTCACCATTCTTATGAGCTAAGGAGGATGGGTTTAGGGGAGCCTTTAGGTCTGCCTGCTGAGTCATCAGTAGCCATTGGCTGGTGCTCCCTGGACCTTGCTTGGGTGGAGAGGTGGCTTAGGTGCTGATCAAATCTTAGACTCTCTGGGGGTGTTGTCCTGCTATGACATTGTCAGTGTCCCTTACCTCTGCCACTCGTGAGGCGTCTTTAAGCCTTTAAATGAGCGATGATATTCAAAAGTAATCAATATTGTGTTTTTACGTATTTTAGTTGCACGAAAATTCAATGAACTGTGTCTTGTGACTCGACAGCTTGTGCCTTGTTATATCTACATAATATTTTTTGTACTTCTTTCGTTTAGAAAAATATAGGTATTCCATTTTTAGTATGATAATAGAAATAGGTGGGCTCATTACCTCTGTCAATACTGGTACAAATCGGATTATCGAAAAGATATTTGTAACTACAAAGGATTTTGTTCTTTTCCATCAGGTGAAGTTTTATGATGTTTTAAGACAGGAATAATGTTCTTTTATGGTTATCTTTTGTTGAATAATGAGTTGTCCCTGCGCAATGGTACCCGATATTCTCTCTCTCTCTCTCTCTCTCTCTCTCTCTCTCTCTCTCTCTCTCTCTATATATATATATATATATATATATATATATATATAAATTACATGAACAAAAGTTGTATCCTATCTATTTCCTATTGTCAAGACTCCTTTGAATATTTTTCATCTCAGCCTTGAAGCTTAAACAACCTGTGAATTCCGATATAAACAGTTGGTTATTTCCTTAGAGTGATTATCAAACACAGGAGATATTGGAGCGGCAGACAAGATCCTTCAACGGGTTTTATGCTAATAAAATTTATAGATATATGAAGTATTTTGCTGGAAAGATTATGCCATTTATTTGAAGCTCATGCTGTTGTTTTAAAGATATCCGTCTATTTCGTTTATTGAATTCATTTGCGTAATTTCCCACCAATAACGTGGAAAGTGTGGCATGAAGTTTTTCTGGTTTTAGGCCATTTTTCTTTTAATCTAATTGATATTCAATCGAAAAGACCAAGAAGTTATAATAAAATTATAGCACCTTTTAGAATTATTTTTTGATCCACTTTGGATTAGTTTAGCTATAAATTTACGAAAAAGGTGTAAATAATGTTGACTTTGGAGAGGAATTTGAATTTACCGGCTAGATAGGCCTGCTTTTTTGTTTAGATAGGATGGGTGGGAGGCTTAAGATTGCATAATATATTTGCAGTTTGCTTATACTTATGTAGTAATATATGAACAGTTATCTTTATGATTATCGCAGAAAGGATTTTATATTAAAAGAGAAAATATATTGTAAAGATGGCTACACCAGGACATTTGTTGAAGGAGAGATGCTAAAGAGATGGGTAAGAGAAAACACAGGGAAAATCTCGATAAAATTGACGACATCTTTTCTGGGAAAACTTCGTGTGAGAGGAAAATAATGACGGATAATTGGATGGGGAAGGAACGCAGGATAACGGGCTCAGTCGGGGAACCATTAAGGTCATCCAGACAGACAAGGGTAACGAGGAGGAACAAGAAACGAAGTAAATTTTTTGTTTAAAGGTCGCTCATGAATGGTGGAGGCAAGAGACTGACATTGCTCAAGATATTGACCAATATATACATATGACCACCACCCAACCCCCCCTCTTCATCAAGTTAGGACCAGGGAGAGGCCAATCATTGGCTGGTGATGACACAAAAAGTATATCTATAGGCTCCCCCAAAACACCCAACTCCTTAGCTCACAAGGATGGTGAGGTTACAGACTCTGCAAGAAAACTATCGAGCTTCAAATCTGGCAAATCGTCAGGTAAAGGCTTTTGTGTTTTTGACCAGAATATTTTGTGTCTGTCCTTAAGTAGTGACTATTTTAATGTAATTCCAATTAGAAAAGGATTAGTTTAAAGAAAAAAGGCTGGGGTCACACCACTTTTCTCTTTTGTTAATAAATAAGGCTTTATGCTAAAAAGAATAGGCATAAGAGAATGTAATACTTTTGCTTTCTACACACTCATTTTAATGTGTTGATTACATTACCTTATGAAGAGTTTTATCAATCTTGTTATTTATTGCTGTATTAATAAAATGAATGGCATGTTTTTTAGAAGCTGTGGTACATTATGGTTCGGTGAACATATTAGCATAAATAGCGGTGTAAAATGTTCTCGTATAAACAATATCTTAGGTCTATAACATGTCTCATCGTCTCAGGATATAGTTAACAGGTAGGTGACTATACTCAATTGCAGAGAAAAGAATTTATTCATATATATTTTGTAATGGTAAATACCTGTGAGAGGTATGTTATGGATAAGTTTTCGCAGCTTTGAGAGAGAGAAGTATATGTTAGGAATTCAAGAAAAGCTACTTAGAATCATTGCATTATTATCCTGGTCTCTCTCTCTCTCTCTCCTCTCTCTCTCTCTCTCTCTCTCTCTCTCTCATCTCTCTCTCTCTCTCTCTCTCTCTCTATAATCCAAACTTTCAAAACCTTATTCTTACCCTTTTTCTTTAAAAAAGTTTTTGAAGCTTCGGTAGCGTCTAATTGCAATTCCTTTGATATTCTAGCATGTAAATATAAGGACCTTAGCTTTGTAGTTGAAATTTTTACACAATCTTGTTTACTTTTAGAATAAATGATTGATTTAGGATAGCTTTTGTCATTTTTTACTGCAAGTTAATTGCAAAGTAATCAACCAAATCTTCCTAATTTTTCTCCGCTTTCTGTATCTCAGTACACACTTGCAATTTCATGAATTGATATTTCTAATATGATTCATACTACAAATTATCGTAAATGTAGAACGAGATAGTTTATTTGAAAGCGAAGCTTACACGTTATCTGCTTCTTTCATTTTCTGAGATATGAGATCATTGGGAAGGAAGTTGTTGGTGAAAATGATTTTCATGGTTCATTGTTAACTTGAAAGGCAGCTCACGCATTCACAAAATGTCGAGAGAAAGGGTCACGTCAGTTGGTATAAAGAGATTACTGTGTTATTGGTCTTAATATATTTAATTTTCTATAATAAATTATAGGGTAATCTCCTTAATTTGTATTACTTTCCTGATTTGGAGGAAAGTTTCCTAAAAAGGAATGAGTATACAAATGTTGAACGAAAGATTTAAAGTGATGAACCGATGAACGTAATTTTCATAAGACAGAGAGTGAACCTTTTTATATGCTAGGGTATTCACATCATTATTCGATTTACATCCATGAATCTAACATGTGGAGTCTGACCCCAAGGACAAATCCTGTAGGTTTTGAAGAATATATATCGAAGTACAACTACGCAGAAGAATTAAGATCAAATAAAGACTGTTCGACTTGGCGAAGGCATGCTTTCTACTGAGTGCCTATCAAGAACTAGAGGGCCACTCAGTAGAGAGCATTCCTTCGTTCACGCAAAGCAGTATTCTTTTGCTCTTAACTCTATTGCGTACTTGTACTTCGATGTATTTTTTTTCAAAATCTAATGGATTTGTCCTTGGGTCATATCCCAAAAGTCTGTATTTTTTGCGTAATGTTGTTCACAATCAAAAAATAAACGATAACAATATTTGCCAATTACTTAACATTGCGATTACTTTTAAAGTACCAATGGACACTTGTACTTAGATGCACTTTATCCAAACTGTTACAGATTCATTTTAGGTCACACCCAATATGAATCCCAATTTTGGTCAAAATTGGTATTGTAGTTTTTGTGAAAGTTGCTCACAAACAAATAAATGAACTAAATAGATAAGGATGTCTATATACTTTCGTAAAATTGCAGTGAATCAGGGATTGATGATAAATACCACTTCAACTGTTTTTAAAGAATACAGATACAGATGTCCTACTTAGCGGCTAGATGAACTTGCAATAGCACCCAATGGTCGTCTGATAAGTCCTCATAACCGCCCCAGCCTTTCTTATCCTTTTTATGGGGAGAAAATATCATAGGAAATGGTTTAAGAGAGTTGAGTGGGGTTCAGGGAAATCTTTCCAGCAGAGAGAGAGAGAGAGAGAGAGAGAGGAGAGAGAGAGAGAGAGAGAGAGAGAGAGAGAGAGAGAGAGAGAGATAATACCATTACTGTAATACGGAAAATGTAAAGGATAGTATTGGGAGTTCTAAAATCTAAGAGAGAGAGAGAGAGAGAGAGAGAGAGAGAGAGGAGAGGAGAGAGAGAGAGAGAGAGAGAGAGAGAGAGAGAGAGAGAGAGAGAGAGAGAGAAATAATACCATTACTTTCAATACGGAAAATGTAAAAGATTGCATTGGGAGTTCTAAATCTAGGAGAGAGAGAGAGAGAGAGAGAGAGAGAGAGAGAGAGATGAGAGAGAGAGATGAGAGAGAGAGAGAGAGAGAGAGAATAGCTATTTACTTTAATACGGAAATTGTAAGGATTGTATTGCGAGTTCTAAAATCTCTATAAATGACCAATCAAAAATGTGTTTGGTTTCTAACAAGTAAATGTATTTTTGTGATAGTCCTTAACAAGCTTATCTCCTGACACCTTACAACAAAAATAAAGGGAACTAGAATTCAAGCATCTCTCAGTGGTAAGGAAATTAATTATTGATTTGTTTACTTACCCAGTTGTCTTTCATGGTAAATTAAACTTGCTCGGAAATGCAAGACACTTCATAAAAAATCAACAACTTCATGAAGCCCATTTGAAAATACTTCAGGGATTCCCTATGTATGTGGAAAAGAAATTTCAAATGATAAAAAATGTACATAGAGAGAAACGACCCAAAATTGTAAAGACCTATAAAACGGACAAATTGACAACTGAAATATAAATTAAAATCCAGATTTGTATCCTGCTTCATAATTAGTTCACATTTTCTAAGAATTCCTAAATAAATACAACTAAAGAATTCTAAATAAGAGAACAGAAAAACGCTTGAATAATCGTACCGCTTACCATTTTACTCAAGGCCAAAGACAACAAGACACGGCAAATCCCGTCCCTCACACTTAATCCTTCTCGAAAACGCAACAATTGCTCTAAATGTTTTTGAAGAGTTGAAATATCCTTCAATGATAGTAAACGAATGTGAGTCTGAACTTGCTGAAATCGGGGTGATGTTGAATTTGACCTTACAAGGTTACAGAAGGTCAAAGGTCATGGTGTTACTTTAAAGCTCAAAGGTGGTTTTCTGTCTGTCATATTAATCAATTGCATATTTAATCGTTCAAGACTTTTGGTCCTCTAAATTCGGTGATATTGAAAATTTGAAACCGTTGAACTTTGACCCTACCAATCTTCAAAGGTATGCTTTTTTCACTATTTTCATATAAAGAATTACATTTTCGGCCGCCGAAAAATTCAGATTTTCGTCCAGGTTTCAAATAATCGGGTAATATTTAACGGAGCTTCAGTCAAAAGTCTACAAAGATCTTTCGAGTCACCGTGACTTTGATCTTGACTCTATGCAGACCAAATATTAATCGGGTCCACGGTGTCTCATAGTGCCCCCCCCCCCCTTCCCTCCCCCCTTCCCCCCCCCCCCAAAAAAAAAATCAAGTAAATCGGAACAGTAGTTTTTCCATAGTTAGAAACAAACACAAAGAATTCTACCAAAAACAATAACCCATAACCGGTGGGGACGAGGTAATAAATCCTTCCTTAATCTACTTCAGCCCTTTCCCAGACGATGTGACAGACAGACTCTTAATGAAATACTGCTATAATACTTTGGATATGATTTATTACGCGCGTTGAAAATTATGTAAACAAAAAAGAAGGAATATTTACATAACAGATTCATAACGGCTACGATAAAGTGTAACAAGTTTTGGTGTGCACACTGACATACCCATACACACACATATATACATACCATATACACACATTTTATATATACAGTATACATATATATACACACACACACATATATATATATATATACATATATATATTATATATATATATATATATATAATATTTTTTTTTTCTCTCTCTCTCTCTCTCTCTCCTCTCTCTCTCTCTCTCTCTCTCTCTCTCTCTATTACACCGTCCATTAGAATATGATAGAGTTTTCCATAATTGGAGTGAAACGATCAAAGAATTAAGGTATGAAATCCTCGGAAAAGAAGAAAATAGTCTTCAGCGTAAAATTTCTCCTATTTTCCTCCCGGAAACACTTTGAAGATTCCTACGAGAGAGAGAGAGAGAGAGAGAGAGAGAGAGAGAGAGAGAGAGATCTGAGATTCCTTATTCTTCCGAATATTTCCATAATTGTTAACACGAATACAAAGGAAATTCTTACGGAAGGCGAACATTACATTCTGGAAATGAACGAAGATGGAAATAAGAATGCTTCCAGAACGGTCTTCAGAGGATGAGATTTGCCTCAGAAGCGTCTTAGCTGATATATGTTACGATTCGCACAGAAAGAGAACTATGAATAAATCTTTCCTTTTGTTGCGCTTTTTTTTCATTCCTTTCTGTATATCTTTATCTTGTGGATTCTCTCTCTCTCTCTCTCTCTCTCTCTCTCTCTCTCTCTCTCTCTCTCTCTCTCTCTCTCTCTCTCTCTCTCTCTCCTTCATACCTGAAGACATTTAGACTTCACTTGAAGCTAAAAGAAGAATTTGTTGAATTCTACTGGCTTCTCTCTCTCTCTCTCTCTCTCTCTCTCTCTCTCTCTCATCTCTCTCTCTCTCTCTCTCTCTCTCTCTCTCTCTCTCTCTCTCTCTATTACACCGGCTATTAGAATATGATAGAATTTTCCATAATTGGAATGAAAACGAACGAAAAATAGGGAAATGAAAACCTTGGATAAGAAGAGAAAATTCGTCTTCTGTGTAAAATTTCTCCCGTTTTCCTCCGGAGACACTTTGAAGATTCCTATGAGAGAGAGAGAGAGATGAGAGAGAGAGAGGAGAGAGAGAGAGAGGAGAGAGAGAGAGAGATTTGAGATTCCTTATTCTTCCGATTATTTTCTTAATTGTTAACACAATAAAAAGGAAATTTATACATTCTGGGAATGAACGAAGATGAAATAAGACACTTCCGGAACGGTCTTCAGAGGGTGAGATCTGCCTCCGAAACATCTTAGCTGATAAATGGTATGATTAGCCCAGAAAGAAAACTATGAATAAATCTTTCCTTTTGTTATTATTTTTTAACTCCTCTCTGTATATCTTTATCTTGTGGATTCTCTCTCTCTCTCTCTCTCTCTCTCTCTCTCTCTCTCTCTCTCTCTCTCTCTCTCTCTCTCTCTCTCTCTCTCTGTCTTTGAAGATTTAAATGCAAAGGATGGCCAGTTATGAAAAATCTTTATGCAACATTCATAACAACTAACTGAACGACGGTGCCGGAGATTGATATCTAGACCAAGAATAAGAAAATTAATTTGAACACTTGCATTGCTCTAATAAATCTATTTTCATTATTTCCTTTAAAAAATAAATATTGAAAATAATACCTTATAAATAATATTCAAAGATATCTATAAAATCTTATGATTTTTTTGTTATATGTGGAAAATATTCCATAAAATATTCTTATTTCAAGAACCATAATCAAGATATTGGTCACAATGTTTACTGACTAGGTTGCTGTCAGCATTAGGTGCTCTTTGACCACTTAATATTTTTGAGAGTACTAGCTCTGAAAAAGAGCTAGTGCTTAATATGACTACGGTGCAGTTAAAAATGAAACCCTACATTATTAGCGGCCCGCAATATTTCAATCGGCATTGCCAAATGTAGGGAATATCCCGTCTGGTTGTAATTTGTAAAAGAGAAGTTTCTTAATAATGATATTCCTGCTATAAACATCGTTGGTATTTTCCATGCAACAACTTTAACTGAATATAAAATTGAGGAAAGGAAGACAGAGTGGAGGAAGTGTAAGGCTGAAAAGAATAAAGGTTGTCCAGACTTTCCCTTTTCATTATCTTCACCATATCTTTTTTCCTTACTTTTATCATCTCTATCCAAAGTCTTCAAGGGAATAATAGCTAGCACTCATCTATCGGTCAAAAGATTCGTAGAGGGTTTGTTACAGTTGGCGACAATATGTAGGTCCACATATAAAAAGTCCTCTTGTATATGAAGAGAGAAGAAGGGATTAGCATGGCTTAAGTTCTATTTCAATTCTGTTTTTTTTTTTCTTTCTTTTTTTTTTTTACCATCATACATATTTTATGGATACAAATGTCGATATTTTGAATTGTGTTTTTGAAATCACCACTCGAGAATATATACTTTAATTGTGAAGGTTTTCAACCCATATAAATTCTTGCTGTAAACTACAGTGAGATTTGAAATTGGTTATTATTATTATTATTATTATTATCATTATTATTATTATTATTATTATTATTATTACTTAGTTTCATTATTTATTTTTTATTATTTTTATTTATATAATTTTGTTTTTATTTATTGTTATTTTCATCTGTTATTTATTATCGTTGTTATTTATTTATTAATGTTATTATTTATTTATCGTTATTCCATTATTTTGTTATCATTGATATTTTATCATTTTATTATTATTATTTCATTATTTTATTATTATTGTTTTTTTATTATATAGTTATTGTTTTTATTATTTCTTTATTATTATTTTTCTTATTTTATTATTCTATTATTTTATTATATCTCTTTTTATTATTTTAATATCATTATCATAATTATCATTATTATTATTATATTATTATTATTATTATTATTATTATTATTATTATTATTATCATTATTATTATAATTATTATTATTATTATTATTATTATTATCATTATTATTATTAGCTGCGCCGCAAACCTAATTGGAGAGAGCAGGATGCTTTAAGCCCAAAGGATGCAGTAAGCCAAAATATACCACTGAGGATAGAAAATAATAAAATACAAGAGAAATAATGAATAATTGAAATAGAATATTTTTAGAACAGTAATATTAAAATACTTTCATAGATAAACCGTGAGAGACCATTGTGTCAGCCTGTTCAACATATACACATTCGATGACATTCCCTGATTAAAGAGATCGTCCCACCATCTGCAATAGCTGGAATAAAACTTTTAGAATACTGTTTAGTATTTAGCCTTTTGAAGGAGACTGTATGAATATTACTAATAACTGCACACCTAGGATTACGAGCAGGATGGTACTGTCTTTGAATATTTAAATGCAAAGGATGGCCAGTTATGAAAAATCTTATCCAACATTCATTACAACTAACTGAACAACGGTTCAGGTTCAGGTTCTGGGGTGAGGCATAGCCTTTACAACGGCGCCTCAAACGCTTATCTTCTTGTACTGTTTTGTCTTTTCTTCCACATTATGTTTAATACTTCTTTTTTCTTTTCTATATTTGTTTCACTAAATAAAAATAATCCTACTATTTTCTTTGGGTCTTCGTCGTATGGTTGTTGTAACTCAATTGCTTCATTCCTTTCTTTTCTATATTCCTGGCAAAATAACAAAAAATGTATCAAATCTTCCTCCTCATTTTCACAAAAATTACAGTTTACATTCCCTCCATTGGGTCTATTTACAATATTTAGTTTTAACGTATTTGTTCTTGCTCTAAAAAATATCACTGAAGCAAATGTATTGTCATAAATTAACTCTTCTTTAATTTCTTTCTTCCACGTTCTATATATTTCTAAGCTCACTTTACTTTCTATTTCTTCTTTCCACTTTTCAGTATCCCACTTTCTGGTTTCCGTCTTTATTTCTGCCTTGTTCATTCTTCTTATTTGTCTTATGCCTAAACTTAATTCTTCCAAATACTTTGCAGGTTGTTTCCACCATCTTCCTTCTTTTTCTTTAATATCCTGGATAATTATTTTCAGTATTTCCTTCTTTCCATTCAGGGTACGATTTAAGTACTGCAGCTTCCCATCCATCACCCTTGCTTTCATAGAAGATGCACCTATATCCCCTCTTAGAGCAGTATTAGCTGTGCTTTTAGTGGCACCTAAAATCTTCCTGTATACCCCATTCTCTATTCTTTGTAGTTTCTCTATTTCGGTTTCTGTTAGATTTATAACATTTGTTCCATACAAAATAGATGGTAAAGCAATACTTTTCCAGAACGTTTTTCCTATCATCACTTTATTGCAACTTTTCTCTATAACTGAATATGTTAGATTACCTACTTTTTGCGCCTTTTCTATCATTACCCTTTTCTGAATTTTAAATATATTCCTACTATTGTCTAGCTTTATTCCTAAGTATGTCAAACTTTCTACTACTTTGATTCCCTCTATGTTATCTGGCTTTTCTTTCATATTGTAAATCATAATATTACTCTTTTCTTTATTAATTTCCAACCCCCATTTTTTACTAGTTTCTACTAATATCTGAATGTTACGCTTTGCATTATGTATATTCTGTGCAATTATTAAGGCATCATCTGCAAAAAATAATGATTCTATCTTTATTAATTGATTTCTGAAACCGTTTCCTTCCTCTTCTATTTTCTTCATGACAATATACGTAATCAGTTTAAAAAGTGTTGTTGATCCTGTGCAACCTTGTTTAATTCCACTTGTAACCTCCATTTCTTGTTCTATACCTTCTCCTAAGTCAATGCCCGTAGTATCTCCTTGATAAATATTTGCAATTGCATTTATGATTTTGGTGTTAATTTTATATTCTTTTAAAACTTCTATTAATACTTCCCTTTTTACAGAGTCAAATGCTTTACTAAAATCTATCGCGGTTACTATTAGAGGTTTCTTGTTACTATAGCTCTCTTCCACACGATACTGTAATATAAAGATATTGTCCTCTATCCTGCCTCCACCTGTAAATCCTGCTTGACATTCATTGCCTTCTTCATTCATTCTTATGTGGTTTTCTATTTCCTCTTTCACCATCATCATGAATACTTTATAAGAAATATTTAATAGAGCTATGGGTCTTAAGTCTTTTGCCATTGGCCTTCTTTTCTTTTCAATCATCTTTGTTCTTGACTTCTTCCACATATTTGGTTTTTCTTTTTCGTCCAACTCATTTTGATAACATTTCTGTAGGGTTTCAAGACATATTTTGCTTTTTCCTAGTGCCTTATATAGTTCGGGTTTTAGGCCATCTGGTCCTGCCGCTTTTTTTGCCTTTAATTTTCCCAGGCAATTCTTTACTTTTTTTGTTGTGATTTTTGGATTTTTCATTGGTTTTATTTTCCCTTTTATTACAATTACAAGGTCATAGTGTTCCCTAAGTATGTCCGGGATATTATATTCATCTATTCTTGTTGTGTCTTCCTGATGCCGGAGATTGATATCTAGATCAAGAATAAAAAAAATAATTTGAACACTTGCATTGCTTTAATAAATCTATTTTCATTATTTCCTTTAAAAAATGAATATTGAAAATAATACCTTATAAATAATATTCAAAGATATCTATAAAATCTTATGATTTTTTTTGTTATATGTGGAAAATATTACATAAAATATTCTTATTTCAAGAACCATAATCAAGATATTGGTCACAATGTTTACTGACTAGGTTGCTGTCAGCATAAGGTGCTCTTTGACCACTTAATACTTTTTAGAGTACTAGCTCTGAAAAAGAGCTAGTGCTTAATATGACTATGGTGCAGTTAAAAAAAAAAACCGTACATTATTAGTGGCCACAATATTTCAATCAGCATTGCCAAATGTAGGGAATATCCCGACTTGTATTTTGTAAAAGAGAAGTTTCTTAATAATGATATTCCTGCTATAAACGTCATTGGTATTTTCCATTCAACACCTTTAACTGAATACAAAATTGAGGAAAGGAAGACAGAGTGGAGAAAGTGTAAGGCTGAAAAGAATAAAGAAAAATAATATCGCAAACAAAATATTTCACTGTGGGATAAAAGGCTTGAGAGGATTTGTCTTTCTGGGTTTCACAGGTTGTCCAGACTTTCCCTTTTCATTATCTTCATCATTTCCTTTTTCCTTACTTTTATCATCTCTATCCAAAGTCCTCGAGGGAATAATAGCTAGCACTCGTCTATCGGTCAAAAG
>NC_090757.1:72481350-72488850 GCF_036898095.1 Palaemon carinicauda
CTCAAACACATTCAATTTCTGTCTCTCCGTCACTATCATTCCCCACAACTCCAATCCATACATCACAGTTGGTACAATCACTTTCTCATATAGAACTCTCTTTACATTCATGCCCAACCCTCTATTTTTTACTACTCCCTTAACTGCCCCCAACACTTTGCAACCTTCATTCACTCTCTGACGTACATCTGCTTCCACTCCACCATTTGCTGCAACAATAGACCCCAAGTACTTAAACTGATCCACCTCCTCAAGTAACTCTCCATTCAACATGACATTCAACCTTGCACCACCTTCCCTTCTCGTACATCTCATAACCTTACTCTTGCCCACATTAACTCTCAACTTCCTTCTCTCACACACCTTTCCAAATTCTGTCACTAGTCGGTCAAGCTTCTCTTCTGTGTCTGCTACCAGTACAGTATCATCCGCAAACAACAACTGATTTACTTCCCATTCTTGGTCATTCTCGCCTACCAGTTTTAATCCTCGTCCAAGCACTCGAGCATTCACCTCTCTTACCACTCCATCAACATACAAGTTAAACAACCACGGCGACATCACACATCCCTGTCTCAGCCCCACTCTCACCGGAAACCAATCACTCACTTCATTTCCTATTCTAACACATACTTTACTACCTTTGTAGAAACTTTTCACTGCTTGCAACAACCTTCCACCAACTCCATATAACCTCATCACATTCCACATTGCTTCCCTATCAACTCTATCATATGCTTTCTCCAGATCCATAAACGCAACATACACCTCCTTACCCTTTGCTAAATATTTCTCGCATATCTGCCTAACTGTAAAAATCTGATTCATACAACCCCTACCTCTTCTAAAACCACCCTGTACTTCCAAGATTGCATTCTCTGTTTTATCCTTAATCCTATCAATCAATACTCTACCATACACTTTTCCAACTACACTCAACAAACTAATACCTCTTGAATTACAACACTCATGCACATCTCCCTTACCCTTATATAGTGGTACAATACATGCACAAACCCAATCTACTGGTACCATTGACAACACAAAACACATATTAAACAATCTCACCAACCATTCAAGTACAGTCACACCCCCTTCCTTCAACATCTCAGCTTTCACACCATCCATACCAGATGCTTTTCCTACTCTCGTTTCATCTAGTGCTCTCCTCACTTCATCTATTGTAATCTCTCTCTCATTCTCATCTCCCATCACTGGCACCTCAACACCTGGAACAGCAATTATATCTGCCTCCCTATTATCCTCAACATTCAACAAACTTTCAAAATATTCCGCCCACCTTTTCCTTGCCTTCTCTCCTTTTAACAACCTTCCATTTCCATCTTTCACTGTCTCTTCAATTCTTGCGCCAGCCTTCCTTACTCTCTTCACTTCTTTCCAAAACTTCTTCTTATTCTCTTCATATGACTGACCCAATCCCTGACCCCACCTCAGGTCAGCTGCCCTCTTTGCCTCACGTACCTTGCGCTTTACTTCCACATTTTTCTCTCTATATTTTTCATACTTCTCTATACTATTACTCTGCAGCCATTCTTCAAAAGCCCTCTTTTTCTCTTTCACTTTCACCTTCACTCCTTCATTCCACCATTCACTGCCCTTCCTCATGCTGCCTCCAACAACCTTCTTGCCACATACATCACTTGCAATCCCAACAAAATTTTCTTTTACTAACTTTCACTCCTCCTCTAAATTACCAGTTTCTCTTACTCTCACCTCGTCATATGCCATTTTCAACCTTTCCTGATATTTACTTTTTACCCCCGGTTTTATTAGCTCTTCAATCCTCACTACCTCCCTTTTACATCCACCTACTCTATTCCCCCACTCTTTTGCTACAACTAATTTTCCTTCCACCAAAAAATGATCAGACATACCGTTAGCCATACCCCTAAACACGTGCACGTCTTTCAATCTTCCAAACATTCTTTTAGTCATCAACACATAATCCATTAATGCCCTTTCTACTATTCTTCCATTTGCCACTCTTACCCATGTATACTTATTTCTATCTTTCTTTTTAAAGAAGCTAGCACTTATTACCATCTCTTGTTCAACACACATGTCTACCAGTCTCTCACCACTCTCATTTTCACCTGTTACGCCATACTTCCCAATGACACCTTCTACCTCTCCAGCGCCCACTCTAGCATTTAAGTCACCCATAACAACTACATAATTCCTTCTACCCAGTCCTTCTACACACCTAGTTAATTCATTCCAGAACTCATTCCGCTCTTCTTCACTTTTCTGACTACCTAGCCCATACGCACTGACAAACGCCCAACATTCCCTACCCAACCTAACCCTTACCCACATTAACCTAGATGATATCTCCTTCCATTCCACTACTTTACCTGTCATCCATTCACTCAGCAATAACGCCACACCCTCTCTCGCTCTTCCCCTTTCAATCCCAGACACTCTACCAGACATTTCACCAAACATCACTTCACCTTTTCCTTTCATCTTTGTCTCACACAAGGCCAATACATCCATCCTTCTACTTCTAAACATACTTCCAATCTCACATCTTTTACTCTCTATCGTACTACATCCACGCACATTCAGACACCCCAAAACTAGAGTGCGGGGAGCAGTCACTCTCCCCCCAGCTCCATCTCCTTGTCGATGTCTTGCAGGAGTTTTATACAGTATATATATATATATATATATATATATATATATATATATATATATACGTACATTCATGTATATATATATATATATATATATATATACATATATATAAAGATATATATATATATATATATATATATATATATATATATATATATATTTATATATATATATATATACATTCAAACATATACATATATATATATATATATATATATATATACATAACATACATGCATACACATACATGCATACACATACATGCATATACTGTATACATACATACAAACATATGCATATATATACACATACATGCATACATATGTATATATACATACATACATATGCATATATACGCACACACATACATATGTATATATACATATATACATACATATACATATATATATACACACATATATATATATATATATATATATATATATATATATATATATATATATATATATATATATATACACATATATATACATACATATATAAACATATATATAAATATAGATATATATATACAAATATATATATATATACATACATATATAAACATATATATATAAATATAGATATATATATACACATATACACTATATATATGTGTGTGTAATGCATATAATATATATACATATATATACATATATATATCTCATATATAAATATAAAAGGTATATATGCACTCATACATATATCCATATATATACATACAAATCCCATATATATAAATATACATATATATATATATATATATATATATATATATATATATATAAAATATACATAGATATATGCATATAAATACATATATATATATATATATATATATATATATATATATATATATATATATATATATACATACAAGTATAAATATATTTACATATATATGCATACATACATACATATATACATACATACATATATACATGCATACATATATATACATACATAAATACATATACATATTTACATACATAACTACATACTTATATATACATACATACATACATACATATATACATGCATACATATATATACATACATACATAAATACGTATACATATTTACATACATAACTACATACTTATATATACATACATACATACATATATATATATATATATATATATATATATATATATATATATATATATATATATATATACTGTATATACATACATGCACATATATGCATACATACATATAATATATATATATATATATATATATATATATATATATATATATATATATATATATATATATATATATATATATATATATGCATACACACATACATATATATATATATACATACTGTTAGGTTGTTTGACTGTCAAACAACCTAGTTTCATTTTTTTTTGTAACTGCCCTTTTCTCCGTTTAGGTGGGTGTTTTTGTTTACTTTGGTCACGTTGTGGGTGACAAGCTTTAGTCAGGTTTGGGAAGCCAGATGGACCAGTTCTCGTAATGGAGTCGAGAAAAAGCAGCAGACCCAGCTTTGGAGTGTCTCCTAGTTGGTGGTGACTTGTCCTTAACCTAGTCCTCGAGGTCGTTATGGATTTGAAGAGTTGTTCTTCAGTAGCAGCAAAGTGGCTGCTGTATCGACACTGGCGTTGTTGTTCCCGCAGTGTTCGATGGACGTCCTCGAGGATCAGGGATTGTTGGTGGATGTTTATTTGTTGGAAGAGCCAGTGTATGGGCTCGTGTTAATTATTTCACTAATAATGAGAAGATTCTTTTGTTAATTGGTCCTTGCTGCTGCTTACTGTGTTTGTTTGTTTGTTGAGTATTGCTTATTTTATTTAACATTTTTTTTTTTGAACGTTCAAGTTTTCTGTTTTTGATATTGTAATGTTATCTGAATTTATGCTGTGATCATTTATGTGTCTGTGCTTCCCATTACCTGTACTCACTGGTAATTATTGTATATAATCTTGTAAAATAAACTAGGTTAATGTACTTAAGTGTTTTCTGTTTTACCCACTCCTTTGGTTGTTGCAGTCCATTGGTTCATTACAGTCCCATTTCGTTTAGTATTTTTTTAAAGAACCTGTTGAACCATTAAGGCGGTTCATAACATTGGCGACCTTGCCAGGATTGGTTCTGTTTGGGCTGGTGGTTCTGTGACATCTTTGGGGGTGGGTGAGAGTGTGATCTGAAAAAAAAAAATTTTTGATTTTTTTTTTTTTTGAGTGTGGAGGTGTTGGGTTGTTTGACTGTCAAACAACCTAGTTTCATTTTTTTTTGTAACTGCCCTTTTCTCCGTTTAGGTGGGTGTTTTTGTTTACTTTGGTCACGTTGTGGGTGACAAGCTTTAGTCAGGTTTGGGAAGCCAGATGGACCAGTTCTCGTAATGGAGTCGAGAAAAAGCAGCAGACCCAGCTTTGGAGTGTCTCCTAGTTGGTGGTGACTTGTCCTTAACCTAGTCCTCGAGGTCGTTATGGATTTGAAGAGTTGTTCTTCAGTAGCAGCAAAGTGGCTGCTGTATCGACACTGGCGTTGTTGTTCCCGCAGTGTTCGATGGACGTCCTCGAGGATCAGGGATTGTTGGTGGATGTTTATTTGTTGGAAGAGCCAGTGTATGGGCTCGTGTTAATTATTTCACTAATAATGAGAAGATTCTTTTGTTAATTGGTCCTTGCTGCTGCTTACTGTGTTTGTTTGTTTGTTGAGTATTGCTTATTTTATTTAACATTTTTTTTTTTGAACGTTCAAGTTTTCTGTTTTTGATATTGTAATGTTATCTGAATTTATGCTGTGATCATTTATGTGTCTGTGCTTCCCATTACCTGTACTCACTGGTAATTATTATATATAATCTTGTAAAATAAACTAGGTTAATGTACTTAAGTGTTTTCTGTTTTACCCACTCCTTTGGTTGTTGCAGTCCATTGGTTCATTACAGTCCCATTTCGTTTAGTATTTTTTTAAAGAACCTGTTGAACCATTAAGGCGGTTCATAACACATACATATATATATATATATATATATATATATATATATATATATATATATATATATATATATATATGTATATATACACACATATATATATATATATATATATATATATATCTCAACCACTTAAGATTTACTGATGAATGACATATTTCAGTACGACAGGAAAAGAATATGAATATGAAATTTACTGTTCAATTATTAGGAAGAGAAAAAGATAAAACAAGGATTATGGACGAACCTCTAGACTATTAATGAATATACATACTTAGAACAGACTTTAAATGTTTCACCAGGACATGAGACCGAAATTAAAAGGATAAGTTCACTCGGAATCCTTTCTGTCAATTGACAAATTCCTTATTGTTCGTCCCCATTCCAAACGAGCCTGACATATTCCATGCATAGTGTCATTGCATTCCATGTGGCATCATTCAAGTCTTATTGGTGCCATCCTTCCATCTCAATCTTCCCAGTCGTCTTCTACCTTTAAGAATCCATTCCACAATTCCCTCCGGCGTCAATGACCTCAGATGTCAGGATGCCTGAAAACTTTAAATCAATCAATCAATCCACAATTCCGTGTACATCCCGATTACATTCCGGCATTCGATATATGTGGCCCAACTATCTCAACTGGCATCTTTCCATTTGTAAAATCACTTATTCTACTCCCAATGCTTCTCTTATGGTGGTATTTCACAGTTATCTCGTCGTTGCTCTAAAGATTAGACGTAGGACACGGATTTCAGTAGTCTGAATTTTAGACTTTAATTTCTCTGTCAGGAGCCATGTCTCACAACCATACAGGAACACAGGATTCGGGATTACGCAGACCATTAATAGTTTAGAATGGTTACAAAACAAGCAGAAACAATGGGCCTCAGTTTAGACTTGCAACAAGTGGGGATTACCCCTATATTTGACAATGCTGATTGAAATACTCCTGCCAATAATTTCTAAGTTTTTTTTTTTTTTCAATTGTACCGTAACTATATTAAGCATTAGCTCTCGGTAAGAGCTATTACTCTCAAAGATATTAAGTGGTCAAAGAACACCTAATGCTGACAGCAACCACGTCAGTGAAGGATGTGACCAATATCTTGATTATCGTTCTTCAGATAGTAATATTTTATGTAACATTTTCCCAATATAAAAAATTAATCATAAGATTTTATAGAAATCTTTGAATAGTATTGATAAGGTATTACTTTCAATATTCATCTAAAGGAAATAAATTTATATTCAAAAGAGAGATCCAATCAGAGAGAAGATCAAATTCTTCGAGTCTCCGGCTTTTGAAAGCAACTGATGGAAGACCATCCTATGCCTTAATATGGCACATCTCCTAAAAATGACTTTTATTTTAGAATAATTTCAAAGCTCTCATAATACTATAATATGGGTAAATAATAAAAATTTCATGTAGTTCAAAATGTAAAGTAATAATTGTTTACAAATATCGTCATTACAAATAAAATCAATGCAATAATTTGATATAATTTGCATAATACTTTTAAATTTTTTTATCGGCAAAACATGAATTCATAGATACCCTGCAATTTACTTAGATTCATATTATTCCCACGCTAGACTCTTCTCGTTCATCTGAATCTACCAAAGCAGGACTTTTCATGGGCGTTCCCAGTTTTGGCAGGAAGTTTGGCCTTGAATATTTACAACAAAAATGGCTTAATAGTAATTAAGAGGCGCAAGAAATTGGTAATGGAGAAAAAATAAGTAGAACGAGTAACAAATTGACAGTTTATTGTGCAGTGTATGACAAAGGCCTCATACATAACAATATTTATAGTGAGCTGTATCCTAGCTTAAATGCTTTCAGTTAAAGGTAAAGATAAAACTAC
>NC_090757.1:72493850-72506350 GCF_036898095.1 Palaemon carinicauda
CCGGGCGGGACTTCCCCCCCTCCCGCCAGCCCGGGTGGGCCTCCCCCCCTCCCACCAGCCCGGAAGGGCCACCCTCCTCCCGTCAGCCCAGGGGAGCCTCCCCCCCTCCCGTCAGCCCGGGAGGGACTCCCCACCCCTGCCAGACTGGCAGGCCTCCCCCTCTCCTGCCAGACCCAGGCGGGCCTCCCCGCCCCCTCCAGCCAGTTTGTGCGGGCCTCCCCCCATCCCGCCAGCCCGGGCGGGCTTCACCCTCTCCCGTCAGCCCGGGGAGGCCTCACCCACTCCCGCCAGCCCAGGGGGGCCTCCCCCTCGCTCCCGCCAACCTGAGGTGCCTCCCCCCTCCCGCCATTTTTGTTTCCCTATTTATTTCTTTATCATTTGTGGTCCTTTCTTTCATTCTTTAATCATTTATTTATCAAACATTCTCATTATTTTAAAAAAGAATGGCCTTCCCCTCCGGTGCTCGTCTTAGACCGTCAATATTAGTTCCTAGATTCTCACTATCTCTCCAGAAAAGAAATCTCTCCCGAGCGGCAGCCTGAAACACCATCCCTGGACCCTTCCATCCTGGAACTATTTGATATTTGAGTGAAGCCAAGACAAGGTATTCATTAGCTGGATTCAAACATAGGTCATTTGGAGTACTATATTCCATTTCCTTTACTCTTCGATATTACAATCTCCATAGAAAAAACTTACATTGTGAAGCATGATTCCATGAATGAGTAGTCTCACTCTAGATTTTCTTTTATACAATTTATATCTCATTCTTTTATCACTATTCCAGTTAACGAAAATATCTTGTTTGATTTAAAAAAAAAAAACGTGAAAATCTTTCTACAGAGCACTTCAGGTATATGGAGGACTACAAAATATAATGATCTAATTATATCGAGTCAGAAAAAGCCAGACATGAAATGAAGTGTCTGAGGCCTTTGTCTTACAGTATACTAGAAACATATATATTAGTTGTTATGTGTGCAGTGTATTGAGATCTAAATTCAGGAGAGTAGCACCATCTGCATATGCAAAAAGTTTGCTTTCTAGGCCAACCACATTGAAAAGAATAAGATAATATGGCAGTGACGGATATTGGGCGGTAATCAGCATGCTAGAGCTACCTCAAACATATTCCCTAATTCTAAAACAGGCATAATATATATGTATATATATATATATATATATATATATATATATATAAATATATATATATATATATATATTTATATATATATATATATATGTATATATATATATATATATATATATATATATATATATATATGTGTGTGTGTGTGTGTGTGTGTGTGTGTGTGTAATACCAATTTTCTCTCCTTGACCTAGGGTTCGGTTCCCCGGCCGACCAGAAGCTATAATCTCCGAGTTGATTCCACCTTGGTTCTCTGATCCCGCGTTATAGAGAAAATACATTATTGAGGGTGTGTAATACATACTTATATAAATATGAAAAACACATCTAAATGTGCAAAATGTATCATTATACACACACACACACACACACACATATATATATATATATATATATATATATGTGTGTGTGTGTGTGTGTTTGTCTGTGTGTGTGTGTGTGTCTGTGTATGTGCGTGTGTAAATATCACAAAAGCTAACACGTGATGAGCATAAAAATAATTATAGCCCCGAAAGGAAAATGGAAAACCCAAACTTGGTTCTCTTTCCGTGACTATAATATATATATATATATATATATATATATATATATATATATATATATATATATATACATATATATATATATATTTGTATATATATATATATATATATATATATATATATATATATATATACATGTATGTATGTTTATATATATATATATATATATATATATATATATATATATATATATATATATATATATATATATATATTGTAATGAACTCAGGATTGATTATGTTCATCCAGGATTCTTTTTTTTCAGACTGGCTCAGTACCAAAATACCAGGCAAGAACCAGCAGCGACACAAAATTCACAAAGCAAAACAACTCTCAAAGAGGGATACAAAAAAACACTGAATCGAACTTAACAATAAAATTTAATTGATAAAAGTAGTCTTAAATTACATAAAGTAGTCCTCGAAAAGCTTTCTTAGGAACTGGAAAAACACATACACTACTTTACAACAATAACTCTCGAACCGTCACACGCCTACCTAACTTTTATACCTCAGTCGAAGAGAAAGAAAAGGTGTAGGATGCAGAAAAATACACACTTTCCCTAGCATACGACAGTTAGAGTTGCAGAGTGAAGTAAACCTTAAAACTAATTAATTTTACAATAATTATCATAATACACCTTTAAATAATAATATATCCTAAATTGGCGATAATACTACACTTTACAGGTCACGAAGAAATATCTGAAGAATGCTTGCATAAGTTCTCAAAAACCGCACCGAATTCGTAATTAAAGATTATTATGACACATCACCAGCGATTGTCCTACTTCAGGATCACTAGGGGTGTTCTTGCACCGAGGAGATCACTAGGGCAACGTAGATTGTCTATATGATTTAAGCAGGCGAAGGAAGAACGTATACGGTTCGCTTACCGTTCTTCGTCACTAGAAGGCCTCCTCACGACTCCAGGAGGTCAGACACACGGCAACAGCCAGCAGCAGTGGCAGGCAGCAGCACAAAAGCAATAGCAATGCTTATAAGGCTAAAATTCATTAGCAGGAGCCTCTCAAAATCAATGGTAGCTGCAGGAGCAGGAACAAATATCGTCTGATAATCAAGCCGTGAAAAAAAATGCTGTAAGACCTCCTCTGTTGGGGA
Organism: Palaemon carinicauda; assembly: GCF_036898095.1. NCBI lineage: Eukaryota > Metazoa > Arthropoda > Malacostraca > Decapoda > Palaemonidae > Palaemon > Palaemon carinicauda. The sequence goes on from NC_090757.1 coordinate 72,496,664, forward strand.
GCCGATACTCTCTACCCCGCTGCCCAAAAACGCACTCCAAGATTGATACATAGATAGATAAATAGATATATAAATAGATAAGTAGAGATAGAGAGATATATAGATAGATGCCCAGATAGATAGATAAATAGATAGGTAGAGATAGATAGATTGATAAATAGTTAGAGATAGTTGGATAGATAGGAAGAGTTCTATAGATAGATAGGAAGAGTTCTATAGATAGATAGATAGATAGATAGATATAGATAGATAGGTAAATAGATAGATAGATACACAGATTTATAGATGGATAGATAGATAGAAATATAGGTAGAGATAGATACATAGATAGATACAAAGACAGATAGATAGAAAGATAGAGATATATAGATAGATATATAGATGGATAGATAGATAGAGATAGAGAAATAGACAGATAAATAGATAGATAGATGCACAGACACATAGACAGACAGATAGGTAGAGAAAGATAGATAGATAGATAAATAGATATATAGGTACGAAGATATATATATATATATATATATATATATATATATATATATATATATATATATATCTATATCTATATATATATATATATATATATATATATATATATATATAGATAGATAGATAGATAAATACACAGATAGATAGATAGATATAGATAGGTAGATATATATATATATATATATATATATATATATATATATAGAGAGAGAGAGAGAGAGAGAGAGAGAGAGAGAGAGAGAGAGAGAGAGAGAGAGATGCACAGATTTATATATAGATAGAGATAGATAGATAGGTAAATAGGTAGAGATAGATACATAGATAGACAGATAGATATACAAATAGATAGATAGACAGATAGATAGATAAAGATAGATATACATATCGATAGATAGATAGATAGAAATATTGACATATAGATAGATAGAAAGATAGATAGATAGATATAGACAGATAGGTAGATAGATAGATGAATACGCGCATAGATATATAGATAGATAGATAGATAGATAGATATGTGAAAATAGATAGATAGATAGATAGGTAGATAGTTATATAAAAAGATAGATAGATAGAGAGATACACAGGTAGATAGATAGATGGATAGGTAGAGATAGATAGAGAGATACACAGGTAGATAGATAGATGGATAGGTAGAGATAGATAGAGAGATATACACAACTGAGATGGATAGATAGAGAGATAGGTACAGATATATAGATAGATTGATATATAAAAAAATAGATAAAAACACACATTTGATAGATAGATAAGTAGATGCAAAGATGGATAGATAGATAGATAGCTAGCTAGCTAGCTAGATATATAGATATATATATGCACAGATAGATAGATAAATAGATATAAGATACACAAATAGATAGATAGATAGATATGTAGAAATAGATAGATAAATAGATAGGTAGATAGATAGATAGATGCACGGATAGAATGATAGATAGATAGGTAGAAATAGATAGATAGATAGATAGGTAGATAGATAGATAGATGCACTGATAGAATGATAGATAGATGCACTGATAGAATGATAGATAGATAAATAGATAGAGATAGATAGATAGATATATACATAGATAGATATATAGATATATAGATAGATAGATAGATTGATGCACTGATAGACAGATAGTTAGATAGCAATAAGTAGATAGATAGCTATATACAAAGATAGATAGATAGATAGATAAATAGAGATAGATAGATAAATAAATAGATAGATGCACAATAGATAGATAAATAGATAGATAGATATATAGATAGACAGATAGAAAGATAGATAGATAGATATAAATAGATAGGTAGATAGATAGATAGATGCGCAGATAAAAAGATAGGTAGATAGAGAGGTAGAGATAGATAGATAGATATATAGACACAAATCTAGATAGATATATGGAGATAGATAGATATACATATAGATAGATAAATAGATAGATAGATAGATAGTGAGATATAGATAGATGGATAGATAGATATAGATAGATAGGTAGGTAGAAAGATAGATTCACAGATATATAGATAGATAGATATAGATAGATGGGCAGATAGACAGATAGATAGATAGATACATAGATAGACATATATAGATAGGTAGCGTTAGATAGATATATAGATGGAGATAGATAGATAGATACACAGATAGATAGATGGATAGATTGATGGATAGAGATAGATATATAGATATATACATAGATACATAGATATATGGATAGATAGAGAGATAGGTAGAGAGAGATAGATAGATAGGTTGGTAGAGATAGATAGATGCACATGTATATAGATATACAGATATGTAGAGATAGATAGATAGATATATACATATATATATATATATATATATATATATATATATATATATATATATATATATATATATATATATATAAATAAATATATATAGATAGGTAGATATGAATAGATAGATTTTTAGATAGAGATAGATAGATAGATACACAGATAGATAGAGAGATAGATATATGCATAGATAGATAGATAGATAGATAGATAGAGATAGATAGATAGATTGGCAGAGAGAGAGAGAGAGATAGATAGATATAGATAGATATGTAGAGATAGATAGATATATATAAATAGATAGATAGATGCGCAGATATATAGATAGATAGATAGATAGGTACAGATAGATAGATACAAAGATAAATAGATAGATAGATAGATATATAGATACATAGAGATAGATAGATAGATAGGTATATATTATTCAATTGTACGCACGTTCCATATACATTTGTAAAATAATATGAATCCATATTGTCTGTTTCGGCCCTTTAAGGAAATCCAATTAATGAGGAAAAAAAAATAATAATAATAATAATAATAATAATAATAATAATAATAATAATCAGACTGAAATACAATTTCTTTCTTTTTTCGGCAAGGAAGAATAAAATGAGATATAAATAGAAGTTCCAAGTCAAAATTTCTTGGGACACTGGTAGCCATATGGAATCGTCGTTCTCGTCCGATCAGCGGAGTTAAGCAGCGTTGGGTATGTTCAGGACTTGGATTGGTGCACCGCCTTGGAACACCTGAAGCTTTCATCATCGCGATATCAGTGGTCAATATATACGTGTGTGTGCGTGTGGTATATATATAATATATACGACACTCTCCCACACATATATATTGCTTTTTTGTAAAAAACAGAAAGAAAAAAAATATATAAATCGATAATTATAGGTATTCAGTCAATAGCAAGATTCTTTCTTATAGTCATTTTTATATGGCGTATCAAGTAATTATTATTATTATTATTATTATTATTATTATTATTATCATTATTATTATTATTGTTGTTGTTTTCATTGCCTTTTCTCATTATTATCACTACAATTTCAGTTATTATTATTATTATTAATTTTAAATCAATTAAGATATTATTCATATGAGAGCAAATCTATATCTTCGTTAAAATGTTCATTATCACTTCAGTTGAAAATAAAATCATTAAAATATATCGGCTGATACACAGGTACATAGATAGAGAAATAGTGAGATAGATAGATAGATAGATGCTCAGATAGATAGACAGATAGACATATAGATAAGTAAATATAGATAGATATATACAAAGATAGATAGATAGATAGATATATAAATTGATAGGTAGAGATAGATAGATGGATAGGTAGATAGATAGATAGATGCACAGATAGATAGATAGATAGATAGATAGGTAGAGATAGATATATAGATAGATAGATAGAGATAGATAGATTGATAGATAGATAGATAGATACACAGAGAGATAGATATATAAAGATAGATAGTTAGAGATAGATAGATATATAGTTAGGGATATATAGGTAGATATATACAAATATATATAGAGATATTTAGACAATTAGATATAGATAGATAGATAGATAGGTAGAGATATATAGATAGATAGATATAGATAGAAATATACAAAGATAGATAGAGATAGATAGAAGATAGAGATAGATAGAAGATATATAGATAGATAGATAGATAGACAGAGGTAGAGATAGATAGATATAAAGATAGATATAGATAGATGGGCAGATAGATACATATATAGATAGATGGATATATAGATAGATAGATAGATACATAGATAGGTAGTGTTATATAGATAGATAGAAAGATTGAGATAGATTGATACATAGATAGATAAATAGATATATAAATAGATAAGTAGAGATAGATATATAGATAGATGCACAGATAGATAGATAAATAGATAGGTAGGGATACATAGATTGATTAATAGTTAGAGATAGATGGATAGATGGGAAGAGTTATATAGATAGATGGATATTTAGATATAGATAGATAGGTAGATAGAAAGATGCAGAGATTTATAGATGCAGAGATTTATAGATGGATAGATAGATAGAAAGATATGTAGAGATAGATATATAGATAGATACAAAGACAGATAGATAGACAGATAGAGATATATAGATAGATATATAGATGGATAGATAGATAGAGATAGAGAAATAGACATATAAATAAATAGATAGATATATAGATGCACAGACACATAGATAGACAGATAGGTAGAGAAAGATAGATAGATAGATAAATAGATATATAGGTACAAAGATATATATATATATATATATATATATATATATATATATATATATATATATATATATAGATAGATACACAGATAGATAGATAGATATAGATAGGTATATATATATATATATATATATATATATATATATATGTATATATATATATATATATATATATAGAGAGAGAGAGAGAGAGAGAGAGAGAGAGAGAGAGAGAGAGAGAGAGAGAGAGAGCGAGAGAGAGAGAGAGAAAGAGAGAGAGAGAGATAGGTAGATAGATAGATAGATTCACAGATTTATAGATAGATAGAGATAGATAGATAGATAGGTAGATATAGATAGATAGATAGATAGATATAGATAGATAGGTAGGTAGAAAGATAGATGCAGAGATATATAGATAGATAGATATAGATAGATGGGCAGATAGACAGATAGATAGTTAGATACATAGATAGACATATATAGATAGGTAGCGTTAGATAGATATATAGATGAAGATAGATAGATAGATGGATAGATTTATGGATAGAGATAGATAGATAGATATATACATAGATACATAGATAGATATATACATAGATACATAGATAGATGGATGGATAGATAGATAGGTAGAGAGAGATAGATAGATAGGTTGGTAGAGATAGATAGATTCACACGTATATAGATATACGGATATGTATAGATAGATAGATAGATATATACATAGATAGAGAGATAGATAGATAGATAGATAGAGTTATATATATATACATATATATATATATATATATATATATATATATATATTTATATATATTTATACATATATATATATATATATATATATATATATATATATATATATATATATATATATAGATAGGTAGATATAGATTGATAGATTTTTAGATAGAGATAGATAGATAGATACATAGATAGATAGATAGATAGATAGGTAGAGATAGATAGATAGATTGACAGAGAGAGAGAGATATATAGATATGAATAGATATGTAGAGATAGATAGATATATATAAATAGATAGATAGATGTGCAGATATATAGATAGATAGATAGATAGATAGGTACAGATAGATAGATACAAAGATAAATAGATAGATAGATAGATATATAGATACATAGAGATAGATAGATAGATAGGTATATATTATTCAATTTTACGCACGTTCCATATACATTTGTAACATTATATGAATTCATATTGTCTGTGTGTTTCGGCCCTTTAATGAAATCCAATTAATGAGGAATAATAATAATAATAATAATAATAATAATAATAATAATCAGACTGAAATGCAATTTCTTCCTTTTTTCGGCAAGGAAGAATAAAATGAGATATAAATAGAAGTTCCAAGTCTATATTTCTTGGGACACTGGTAGCCATATGGAATCGTCGTTCTCGTCCGATCAGCGGAGTTAAGCAGCGTTGGGTATGTTCAGGACTTGGATTGGTGCACCGCCTTGGAACACCTGAAGCTTTCATCATCGCGATATCAGTGGTCAATATATACGTGTGTGTGCGTGTGGTATATATATAATATATACGACACTCTCCCACACATATATATTGCTTTTTCGTAAAAAAAGAAAGAAAAAAATATATAAATCCATAATTATAGGTATTCAGTCAATAGTATGATTCTTTCTTATAGTCATTTTTATATGGCGTATCAAGTAATTATTATCATTATCATTATTATTATTATTATTATTATTATTATTATTATGATTATTATTATTATTATTATTATTTTCATTACTTTTTCTCATTATTATCACTACAATTTCAGTTATTATTATTATTAATTTTAAATCAATTAAGATATTATTCATATGAGAGCAAATCTATATCTTCGTTAAAATGTTCATTATCACTTCAGTTGAAAATAAAATCATTAAAATATATCGGCTGATACACAGGTACATAGATAGAGAGGTAGTGAGATAGATAGATAGATAGATGCTCAGATAGATAGATAGATAGACATATAGATAGGTAGATATAGATAGATAGATATATACAAAGATAGATAGATAGATAGATAGATAAATAGATAGGTAGAGATAGATAGATGGATAGGTAGATAGATAGATGCACAGATAGATAGATAGATAGATAGGTAGAGATAGATATATAGATAGATAGATAGAGATAGATAGATTGATAGATAGATAGATAGATACACAGAGAGATAGATATATAAAGATAGATAGTTAGAGATAGATAGATAGATAGTTAGGGATATATAGATAGATATATAGAAATATATATAGCGATATTTAGACAGATAGATAGAGATATATAGATAGATAGATATGTAGAGATAGATAGATAGATAGATATAGATAGAAATATACAAAGATAGATAGAGATAGATAGAAGATAGAGATAGATAAAAGATAGATAAATAGAGAGATAGATAGATAGAGGTAAAGATAGATAGATAGAAAGATAGATATAGATAGATGGGCAGATAGATACATATATAGATAGATGGATATATAGATAGATAGATAGATATATAGATAGGTAGTGTTAGATAGATAGATAGAAAGATTGAGATAGATAGATTGATACATAGATAGATAAATAGATATATAAATAGATAAGTAGAGATAGATAGATAGATAGATAGATGCACAGATAGATAGATAGATAGATAGGTAGAGATAGATAGATTGATAAATAGTTAGAGATAGATGGATAGAAAGGAAGAGTTCTATAGATATATAGATAGATTGATAGATATAGATAGATAGGTAGATAGATAGATAGATGCACAGATTTATAGATGGATAGATAGATAGAAAGATATGTAGAGATAGATAGATAGATGGATACAAAGACAGATAGATAGACAGATAGAGATATGTAGATAGATATATAGATGGATAAATAGATAAAGATAGAGAAATAGACAGATAAATAGATAGATAGATAGATAGATGCACAGACACATAGATAGACAGATAGGTAGAGAAAGATAGATAGATAGATAAATAGATATATATGTACGAAGATATATATATATATATATATATATATATATATATATATATATATATATATATATAGATAGATAGATAGATAGATAGATATAGATAGGTAGATATATATATATATATATATATATATATATATATATATATATATATATATATATATATATATATAAAGAGAGAGAGAGAGAGAGAGAGAGAGAGAGAGAGAGAGAGAGAGAGAGAGATAGATTGATAGTTGCAAAGATTTATACATAGATAGAGATAGATAGATAGGTAAATAGGTAGAGATAGATAGATAGATAGACAGATAGATATAAAAAGTTATATAGACAGATAGATAGATAAAGATAGATATACATATCGATAGATAGATAGATAGTTACAAAGATAGATAGATAGATAGATAGAAATATTGATATATAGATAGATAGAAAGATAGATAGATATAGACAGATAGGTAGATAGATAGATAAATGCACGCATAGATATATAGATAGATAGATAGCTATGTAAAAATAGATAGATAGATAGATAGGTAGATAGTTATATAAAAAGATAGATAGATAGAGAGATACACAGGTAGATAGATAGATGGATAGGTAGATATAGATAGAGAGATACACACAACTGAGATAGATAGATAGAGAGATAGGTACAGATATATATAGATAGATTGATATATAAAAAGATAGATGAAAACACACATTTTGATAGAGATATAGATAAGTAGATGCAAAGATGGATAGATAGATAGATAGCTAGCTAGCTAGCTAGCTAGATAGATAGATATATGCACAGATAGATAGATATATAGATATATAGATACACAAATAGATAGATAGATAGATAGATATGTAGAAATAGATAGATAGGTAGATAGATAGATAGATAGATAGATGCACGGATAGAATGATAGATAGATAGGTAGAAATAGATAGATAGGTAGAAATAGATAGATAGGTAAATAGATAGATAGATGTACTGATCAAATGATAGATAGATAAATAGATATAGATAGATAGATATATACAAAGATAGATATAGAGATATATAGAAAGAGATAGATAGATGAATAAATAGATAGATGCAGAGGTAGATAGATAGATAGATAGATAGATATGTAGATAGACAGATAGAAAGATAGATAGATAGATATAGATAGATAGGTAGATAGATGCACAGATAAAAAGATAGGTAGATAGATAGGTAGAGATAGATAGATAGATATATAGACACAAATCTAGATAGATATATAGAGATAGATAGCTGCACAGATAGACAGATAGTTAGATAGCAATAAGTAGATAGATAACTATATACAAACATAGATAGATAAATAGATAAATAGAGATAGATAGATAAATGAATAGATAGATGCACAGATAGATAGATAGATAGACAGATAGAAAGATAGATAGATAGATATAGATAGATAGGTAGATAGATGCACAATAAAAAGATAGGTAAATAGGTAGGTAGAGATAGATAGATAGATATATAGACACAAATCTAGATAGATATATAGAGATAGATAGAAACACATATAGATAGATAAATAGATAGATAGATAGATAGGTAAATATAGATAGATAGATAGATAGATATAGATAGATAGCTAGATAGATATAGATAGATAGGTAGGTAGAAAGATAGATGCACAGATATATAGATAGATAGATATAGATAGATGGGCAGATAGACAGATAGATAGATATATACATAGATAGACATATATAGATAGGTAGCGTTAGATAGATATATAGATGGAGATTGATAGATAGATACACAGATAGATAGAGGGATAGATTGATGGATAGAGATAGATAGATAGATATATACATAGATACATAAATAGATGGATAGATAGATAGATAGGTAGAGAAAGATAGATAGATAGGTTGGTAGAGATAGATAGATGCACATGTATATAGATATACAGATATGTAGAGATAGATAGATAGATATATACATAGATAGAGAGATATATAGATAGATAGATAGAGTTATATATATATATATATATATATATATATATATATATATATGTATGTATATAAATATATATAGATAGGTAGATATAGATAGATAGATTTTT
>NC_090757.1:72511350-72536350 GCF_036898095.1 Palaemon carinicauda
AACGGACTTGCACTCTGCAACGCACGTCTTCCTGCGCAACGACACTATCAAGCCAGCACTAACGCCCCCTTACACGGGCCCTTTCCTTGTGATCTGACGCAGTCCGAAAGCATTCCTACTAAACATTCGTGGCAAAGAAGACTGGGTCTCCATTGATCGTCTAAAACCTGCTTATATTCTCCCAGATGACCCGCCTACAGTTCGCCTTTCTAGATCAGGGCGCCCTATTTAACATGTACAGTATGTCATTTCTCGGCCTGAACAGATTCCTGAATTCGACAGGAATATGTACGGGAACTTGTCATAAACTTTTAGTCTCTCTTGATAGCTCAGTCGGCATGGTCACTGCAGGCATAGTCTCTAGCCGAACAGGTGGTGGTTCGAATCCCCACCCGGCCAGAAGCTGTTACCATAAAATGAATTCCAAGTGGATATATATTCCCAAGATAGAATTCGGTATTAAATGCCATTCGTGGGTGATATTTACATTAATTAAAATCACGTGTGCTTGTGATATATGTTCATTAAAATAACCACGTGTTGCAAACTCACGATTCAGCTATCATGGTGGAGATGGGTTTATTTCAAGTCTGTGAACAGATTCCTGAATTCGACAGGAATATGTACGGGAACTTGTCATAAACTTTTAGTCTCTCTTGATAGCTCAGTCGGCATGGTCACTGCAGGCATAGTCTCTAGCCGAACAGGTGGTGGTTCGAATCCCCACCCGGCCAGAAGCTGTTACCATAAAATGAATTCCAAGTGGATATATATTCCCAAGATAGAATTCGGTATTAAATGCCATTCGTGGGTGATATTTACATTAATTAAAATCACGTGTGCTTGTGATATATGTTCATTAAAATAACCACGTGTTGCAAACTCACGATTCAGCTATCATGGTGGAGATGGGTTTATTTCAAGTCTGTGAACAGATTCCTGAATTCGACAGGAATATGTACGGGAACTTGTCATAAACTTTTAGTCTCTCTTGATAGCTCAGTCGGCATGGTCACTGCAGGCATAGTCTCTAGCCGAACAGGTGGTGGTTCGAATCCCCACCCGGCCAGAAGCTGTTACCATAAAATGAATTCCAAGTGGATATATATTCCCAAGATAGAATTCGGTATTAAATGCCATTCGTGGGTGATATTTACATTAATTAAAATCACGTGTGCTTGTGATATATGTTCATTAAAATAACCACGTGTTGCAAACTCACGATTCAGCTATCATGGTGGAGATGGGTTTATTTCAAGTCTGTGAACAGATTCCTGAATTCGACAGGAATATGTACGGGAACTTGTCATAAACTTTTAGTCTCTCTTGATAGCTCAGTCGGCATGGTCACTGCAGGCATAGTCTCTAGCCGAACAGGTGGTGGTTCGAATCCCCACCCGGCCAGAAGCTGTTACCATAAAATGAATTCCAAGTGGATATATATTCCCAAGATAGAATTCGGTATTAAATGCCATTCGTGGGTGATATTTACATTAATTAAAATCACGTGTGCTTGTGATATATGTTCATTAAAATAACCACGTGTTGCAAACTCACGATTCAGCTATCATGGTGGAGATGGGTTTATTTCAAGTCTGTGAACAGATTCCTGAATTCGACAGGAATATGTACGGGAACTTGTCATAAACTTTTAGTCTCTCTTGATAGCTCAGTCGGCATGGTCACTGCAGGCATAGTCTCTAGCCGAACAGGTGGTGGTTCGAATCCCCACCCGGCCAGAAGCTGTTACCATAAAATGAATTCCAAGTGGATATATATTCCCAAGATAGAATTCGGTATTAAATGCCATTCGTGGGTGATATTTACATTAATTAAAATCACGTGTGCTTGTGATATATGTTCATTAAAATAACCACGTGTTGCAAACTCACGATTCAGCTATCATGGTGGAGATGGGTTTATTTCAAGTCTGTGAACAGATTCCTGAATTCGACAGGAATATGTACGGGAACTTGTCATAAACTTTTAGTCTCTCTTGATAGCTCAGTCGGCATGGTCACTGCAGGCATAGTCTCTAGCCGAACAGGTGGTGGTTCGAATCCCCACCCGGCCAGAAGCTGTTACCATAAAATGAATTCCAAGTGGATATATATTCCCAAGATAGAATTCGGTATTAAATGCCATTCGTGGGTGATATTTACATTAATTAAAATCACGTGTGCTTGTGATATATGTTCATTAAAATAACCACGTGTTGCAAACTCACGATTCAGCTATCATGGTGGAGATGGGTTTATTTCAAGTCTGTGAACAGATTCCTGAATTCGACAGGAATATGTACGGGAACTTGTCATAAACTTTTAGTCTCTCTTGATAGCTCAGTCGGCATGGTCACTGCAGGCATAGTCTCTAGCCGAACAGGTGGTGGTTCGAATCCCCACCCGGCCAGAAGCTGTTACCATAAAATGAATTCCAAGTGGATATATATTCCCAAGATAGAATTCGGTATTAAATGCCATTCGTGGGTGATATTTACATTAATTAAAATCACGTGTGCTTGTGATATATGTTCATTAAAATAACCACGTGTTGCAAACTCACGATTCAGCTATCATGGTGGAGATGGGTTTATTTCAAGTCTGTGAACAGATTCCTGAATTCGACAGGAATATGTACGGAAACTTGTCATAAACTTTTAGTCTCTCTTGATAGCTCAGTCGGCATGGTCACTGCAGGCATAGTCTCTAGCCGAACAGGTGGTGGTTCGAATCCCCACCCGGCCAGAAGCTGTTACCATAAAATGAATTCCAAGTGGATATATATTCCCAAGATAGAATTCGGTATTAAATGCCATTCGTGGGTGATATTTACATTAATTAAAATCACGTGTGCTTGTGATATATGTTCATTAAAATAACCACGTGTTGCAAACTCACGATTCAGCTATCATGGTGGAGATGGGTTTATTTCAAGTCTGTGAACAGATTCCTGAATTCGACAGGATTATGTACGGGAACTTGTCATAAACTTTTAGTCTCTCTTGATAACTCAGTCGGCATGGTCACTGCAGGCATAGTCTCTAGCCGAACAGGTGGTGGTTCGAATCCCCACCCGGCCAGAAGCTGTTACCATAAAATGAATTCCAATTGGATATATATTCCCAAGATAGAATTCGGTATTAAATGCCATTCGTGGGTGATATTTACATTAATTAAAATCACGTGTGCTTGTGATATATGTTCATTAAAATAACCACGTGTTGCAAACTCACGATTCAGCTATCATGGTGGAGATGGGTTTATTTCAAGTCTGTGAACAGATTCCTGAATTCGACAGGAATATGTACGGGAACTTGTCATAAACTTTTAGTCTCTCTTGATAGCTCAGTCGGCATGGTCACTGCAGGCATAGTCTCTAGCCGAACAGGTGGTGGTTCGAATCCCCACCCGGCCAGAAGCTGTTACCATAAAATGAATTCCAAGTGGATATATATTCCCAAGATAGAATTCGGTATTAAATGCCATTCGTGGGTGATATTTACATTAATTAAAATCACGTGTGCTTGTGATATATGTTCATTAAAATAACCACGTGTTGCAAACTCACGATTCAGCTATCATGGTGGAGATGGGTTTATTTCAAGTCTGTGAACAGATTCCTGAATTCGACAGGAATATGTACGGGAACTTGTCATAAACTTTTAGTCTCTCTTGATAGCTCAGTCGGCATGGTCACTGCAGGCATAGTCTCTAGCCGAACAGGTGGTGGTTCGAATCCCCACCCGGCCAGAAGCTGTTACCATAAAATGAATTCCAAGTGGATATATATTCCCAAGATAGAATTCGGTATTAAATGCCATTCGTGGGTGATATTTACATTAATTAAAATCACGTGTGCTTGTGATATATGTTCATTAAAATAACCACGTGTTGCAAACTCACGATTCAGCTATCATGGTGGAGATGGGTTTATTTCAAGTCTGTGAACAGATTCCTGAATTCGACAGGAATATGTACGGGAACTTGTCATAAACTTTTAGTCTCTCTTGATAGCTCAGTCGGCATGGTCACTGCAGGCATAGTCTCTAGCCGAACAGGTGGTGGTTCGAATCCCCACCCGGCCAGAAGCTGTTACCATAAAATGAATTCCAAGTGGATATATATTCCCAAGATAGAATTCGGTATTAAATGCCATTCGTGGGTGATATTTACATTAATTAAAATCACGTGTGCTTGTGATATATGTTCATTAAAATAACCACGTGTTGCAAACTCACGATTCAGCTATCATGGTGGAGATGGGTTTATTTCAAGTCTGTGAACAGATTCCTGAATTCGACAGGAATATGTACGGGAACTTGTCATAAACTTTTAGTCTCTCTTGATAGCTCAGTCGGCATGGTCACTGCAGGCATAGTCTCTAGCCGAACAGGTGGTGGTTCGAATCCCCACCCGGCCAGAAGCTGTTACCATAAAATGAATTCCAAGTGGATATATATTCCCAAGATAGAATTCGGTATTAAATGCCATTCGTGGGTGATATTTACATATATATATATATATATATATATATATATATATATATATATATATATATATATATATATATATATATATGAATTTCGCCAATCCCCCTCCCAACTCTGCTAGGACAAGGGAGGGGCATGCAATGGCTACTGATGACTTAACTGGTACACTCATAGGCTCACCCAAACCCTCCCCCCAATCCTCAACTCACAAGGATGGTGAGATTGCACACACAAAAGAAACTGACAAGTTTGAGCATAACTCGAACCCCAGTGCGGCGATTGCCAAGAGGGACGTTTCCAATATGCCACCACAACCCTCATGGAAAAACAAAAACTCTTGCACAAACAAGGTGAACAGGAAAAGTCCCACAACCTCAAACGGTTCTTCTCGAATAATCACAAAAGTAGTTTTCCATACGAAAACAATAAGCCTGACTTACGATGCCTTCCGCATTTCTAGCGAGAGGGCAACCTTATTGGACGCAGTAAGGTTATCAGAGCCTACCAGGATCGAAATTAGTTTTCCAGGGGTAATGGGGCAAGTTCCTATGTTACTTATGACAGGGAAGTGGGGAAAGTTAGGACGTTACTTGTGAGGGATAACAGCAAATTCCTTTGCTACTATAACAAGGAAATCGGGCAAGCTAGGGTGTTACTTGTGAGAGTTAATAAAGCAAGGTCTTTGGTTACTTATAACGGTAATGCGGCAAGTTAAGACGTTACTTGTGATGGTTAATAAAGCAATTTGCTCGGTTACTTATAAATGGGAAATTGGGCAAGGTACTCTATGGACATGAGCCATGGTATGACAATGAATCAATATCCAATAGATTTAGTAGATTTCAGAACAAAGCCCTCAGAAGGATATTGGGAGTTAAATGGCAGGACAGGATTAGAAATGAATCTATAAGAGAGATTACTCGAGTGCCATATGAGGATAAGATCGTGATGAGGGGTAGATGGAGATGGTTTGGGCATGCTCTTCAAACTCCCCAAGAGAGATTAGTTCACCAAATGTTCAGCTGGGCTCCACAAGGCAATAGAAGAGTTGGAAGACCCAGACCTACATGGCTGAGGAATATGGAGCGCGAAGCTGAAGATGATGAATGGAGAAGTATCCAATTAAAAGCTCAAGATAGAGAAGACTGGCGAAATCTAACCGAGGTCCTTTGCGTCAATAGGCGGAGGAGGAGATGATGATGATGATGATGAAATATACATTCAACGGAATATGAAATAAAAAGAACACTTGATTGATCATAAATACTTGATCAGCAAGGGCATATCTGCAGTTATTCAACAATGAATCGAATCAGATATCCGAGATACAGTCAATTCAACTCAACATTATATGAAGTGTGTTCATAATTGACACATTATTCGACAGAGTATGAAGTCTTTTCATAAATCCTACCCTTTCGAATCATACCTATTGGTAACAAAAAAGCTTCGTACTGCCCATAAGGAAAGCGATACCACATCCCATCAGGACTCAGCTGTTCAGAAAACGAACATTCCTGTAGGAATAAGAGGAAATCCCAGCCAAGGATTTCCAAAGCCTTACTTTGAAGCAACATCATAAAGGACTATATTAAAACTCTCAAATGCAGGACAAACCAGGAACTCCCATTACTCTCGCCACTGGTCCCTCTGATTCATATTTTTAGGGATTCAATTCTAAAAACTAAATTTACGACCATTTCAGGCCGGAATTAAAACAATCCTATGCATTCCAAAAAATCTGAAGTGGGAAATTTAACAGAATAAATTTACTAAATGTAACTAATATATTAACGAATGACAATTACAAACACGTTTGTGCGAAAAGGTCTAAAATACAACATAGAACTTAAGTAGTCATTCACATACACAATTAAAACTAAATGGAAAAAAAAAAAAATCTAAACGTCTTTAAATATGTTTCTCATAATTTAACATCAAATGGAAATTAAGACTTCCATATATAATCTAATAAAAGATATCTTCCTCGATTTGATTCCAGATATTCCGGAACATACATTTTGCAATAACCAAAAATCCCCCACACTTGAACTTTGACCTATGAAGGTTCCCTGACATTTGCAATGGTTTAATACCATCGACGTGCCTTTGACTTACAACCTCTCAAGACGAAATATATGTATATCACATAACAGAGGGCTTCAGAACATGAAAAGAAAGAGACAATAACAAACTTTTCAAAAGAATGTGACCTGTGACAGCTTTGAAGCTGTGGCATGGGCTCTTTCTTGATTAATTGGAATCGGGAAATTCTTTTGACATTACGTCCTCAGATATCAAAAGAATTTCCCGATTCCAATTAATCAAGAAAGAGCCCATGCCACAGCTTCAAAGCTTTCTTTTCTTGACTCTTTCCATATGATTTACCATCCTGATATCAGAAAGTCCCAACATTTATTATGCCTTATCAGAATGGTTGTCCATTCAACATCCTTACCAACATTATTCAAATCATCTTTCTTCAATATTATCAGGGTTTTTCTTTTTTTCTATGACTTAGATATATACTTATATTGTCGTTTTTATAGAACAACAACGGATATATAGAATCTAGGCCACGTGGTCCATCGCTGGGAATGGGAATATTGACAGCGAGGCATCATAAATAGAAATAAGGTAGGTTCGAACAGGGGCCAAAAGGGTATTAAAAATAGTCTTTGATAACATCCAATGTGCACCGCAGCATTCCGCTACTAATTTTAAACACTATATAAAGATATGTAGTTGCTAAAATATCAGTCCATAAGATTACATATCTATTCACTGTATAAGATTGTATCTCTTCCAGTCTTTTATCTTTAGAAAAATACATTAACTGCAAAAGTACATGTCTCCAACCAAATGCTTTTTAACAATACACCGATTCATCTCTCATTTATCCTATATTTAGTCCCTAAGAGAGCAGATGTCTTCATTATGTGCACGTACGTATCTTCCCCCTTACAGATATCCTGCCTGACAGGATTCTAGTTAAATGATTTTTCCAAGATACAAAAGGGTTGCGAAGCAGCAGCCAATATTACCTGCACAGAAAACTCATTTTGGGTTTCACAGAAACTCTCAATGGAACGAGAGGGTGGAATACGAAATGGGAATGAAAAGCCAACTTTAATTAAGGGAACTTCATATATACAGCAGATGTATATCAGAGTATTGAATACAAATGAGATGTAATACATACAATAAAAACGAATATGAGGATTAAAATAAAAAAAAACCCTAGAGGGGGGCTCAGCAAAGCGAAGACCTCCGCCGAGGAAGCTTATTTCTAAACCTTTAGCTTGACCTTTCGTACACTCAAATATGAATCAGGTTTGAAGTCTCTGTGAAATCGATGTCCAAAATTATGGCTGATTACGTGAACTGAACATTTCTCTTTACCATGCCCTTGACCTTTAAAAATTTACTTATTTACAACTTTTTACATAAAAATTAATCCCTCAATTTTCATTACTCTGCAATTAAAATTGTGGCCAGAAAGCTGTTCACAAACAAACACAAACAGGGCCAAAAACAGAACCTCCTTCCAACTTCGTTGGTGGAGGCAACAATGCGCATTCCACGCCGAGTACTTTGGAGGCAATTTGTCTCATGCAAATACATGAAATAATGTTGGGCTTTTTTACCTAGTACTTTACCATCCATCATCTACGATTGACCTACTCTATTTACTTTCAACATTTCCCTTTTTAGGAGAGCTTTGTAAGTTCGACAACTTTACAATTATCGCTCATAATTACCAGCGAACAAAAATGCATAATAAAAGAAAATGAAGGAGCTCTTGAATTCACATTTAAATGTAAAAACTATATTGTCTCATTTGAGGCGTCCTCGCTCTTCGACATCAATCATGCGTCCCATCTCAGTTTTCATCATAACTATCATTATTCAGAATACATGACACATTCGTTATCATACATGAAGTATATTGTTAAAACAAAATGTATAAAAAGGTAAATAACATCACAGATGCAAACTCAAAGGAAAAAAAAAAAATAAATTAAGGCACTCGTGATCCTTGAAAAATTCACTATTCATTTTAGAATATACTGTAATTATCTTCTTCTACCTTAAACAATACTTTATTCAATTTGAAATCTCTCTCTCTCTCTCTCTCTCTCTCTCTCTCTCTCTCTCTCTCTCTCTCTCTCTCTCGGCGATACTAAACTAGACATAAAGGCTGCGAACTCCGAAGACGTAAAAGAAAAGCCTCACGAGAGGATCTAATTTGGTTGGTGAATGGCCCGGAAAAAGGCACATGTTTTTCAACTGTTGGTAATGCAAAGTTATGCACATAGGTTATGGTAACCCCCAAACAGATTACTCACGTCTGGGTAATGAAATAGAAAGTGTGGACCAAAAGGAAGATCTCGGCATTATTATTGGCAAAGATTTGAAGTTCACTAAACTGAGCATAAAAGCTGAAATACCATAAAAACAAATACATTATTAGATGTTTTGTTAGTAATTTTAGTGCTACATATCACTCATGATTGCTAACCATTATGTACATAAGAGCTACAGATATACTTTCTTATATTTTGATTCTGCTGTTATCTTTTGCAAAAAGAAGTGTATTGTTATACTCAGGATCCACTTGTGGGTCCTGAGTATACTAATAAAAATCATACGGATGATGTCATAAAGAACGCAACACCTTAAGTTTGCTGTTAGCTAGAAATAAAACAGCACGAGATACATGTACGAATCCACATCCACGCGCAACAGCTCATCGCATAAATATCTAATATATACTATAGGCCTAAAATGTGCATGCTCAGAGTGACAAAATTTCCCATGAAAATGTTATCACAGACTCTAAAGGATGAGAGGGAAGAACCCATTTCACTTGGGTATAAATCTCATTATTCAGATATAGATAGAGATTCTTTAGCTATGGCAACAGCTCTTCTCACTCTTATTTTTTCTTGAAGTATTTATAGTTTATATATGAAAGATATATCTAAATGTTATTACTGTTCATAAAATAATTTATTTTAATGGTTCATTACTTCTTTTGATGTTTATTTCCGTATTTCCTCTCCTCTTTGTACTAGTTTTCCTTGTTGGAGCCCTTAAGCTTATAATATCCTGCTTTTCCAACTACGTTGTAGCTTAGCAAGTAAAATATGGGGATAAGTGCGATGCCGATATACTCACAAGCATTAGGTCCTTTCTACCAAATTTATAATCAAATTTCTTTGAAAATTAAATCCGACTCTTATCCATTCCAAAAAAGAACAAACATAAAACTCTGGCAAGCATAATATCTGGTTCATCCTTGCCAAGAATCTTGGGCAGGATGTGTTGTACTAGGCAAGCAGTATTTTCAGACTTATTTCAGAAACAGATCTTCTGAAAGCTATTTATCTTTTATAAGGACATTGCTTTTATGGTTTGAAAGTGAATTTCCTTTCATTCTTTATTTATATCAAACGATATCGGCGTCAATGACCAGTCAGGACGCTAAAAACTCAAACTCAATCAATGTGGCCCCATTGCCGACGCATGTAACAAGTTCAATGAATCAAAGCAATGTTTTAAGGAGATAATGGTGACAACCTGTCTTGCAGGATCAATATCTTCCCCGGCAACGAAATACTCACGTCGGATCAACTTACTGGTATTCACTACCAGTAACCTTGTTACTGTTTTGACAAGTTTCACTTTAATGCTCATTCATTTAACCAGGTTTTTAACGTTTAGTTCTCGAGCATGTTAGCAGATTTAAATTACGTTATCTTGATTCTTTATAAGTAAAGGAAGTTTCATTGTATTTCTATTAATCAAGTGTACAGCCTTTATGTACATCGAAAGATTTATCCAACCGCCTTTTTTGGGACTCAGAAATATACCATATCCATAATTCCATTGACTTTTCACAAATATTAAAAAAATCTACCAGAATAAATACTGTACTAAACAATCACGAACTACCGACAGATATATCTTGCTCGGTAAGGCGTTTTCTGATCGATTAAATCCAGCAAACCTAGAGATTGGCTTGGAATGGATTTTAAACAACTGTCGGCGACTTCAAAGAGACAGATGCCGTCGGAATCAGTGCTCAATGAACTCCCATTAAGCAGGACACTAAGCTAGTAACTTCAACCTCGGTAGGGCATGAAGTTGTTTAAAATAGGAAGGGTGTATGGTTATTATCATAATCATTCTAGTTTATGCGACTCGTCATAAAAAACGGCTAAATATTTAGAGATATGTGCTTTCCCGCACACATACACAGATTCAACCCTTCCTACCTCTCCCCCTTTCCTAACTACAACACGGCAGTTGTGGTTTCCAAGTGCTCCCCTCACGGTACCCAATCTCGCCAAGGTATGACCACTCCCTCTACCATCTACCCAAGGGACGGGGAGAGACTAAGTAGTTATACGTCTGGGAATGCAGCTCATTGTGACCGGAAAGATATATATATACATATATATATATATATATATATATATATATATATATATATATATATATATATATCCTTAATCCTATTAATCAGTACTCTCCCACACACTTTTCCAACTACACTCAACAAACTAATACCCCTAGAATTACAACACTCATGCACATCTCCCTTACCCATATATAGTTGTACAATACACGCACAAACCCAATCTAATGGTACGATTGACAACACAAAACACACAATAAACAATCTCACCAACCATTCAAGTACAGTCACACCCCCTTTCTTCAACATCTCAACTCTCCCACCATCCATACCAGATGCTTTTCCTACTCTCGTTTCATCTAGTGATCTCCTCACTTCGTTTCTTGCAATCTCTCTCTCATTCTCATCTCCCATCACCGGCACCTCAACACCTGCAACAACAATTATACCTGCGTCCCATTTATCCTCAACATTCGGTAAAACAGAGAATGCAATCTTAGAAGTACAGGGTGGTTTTAGAAGAGGTAGGGGTTGTATGAATCCAATTTTTACTGTTGGACAGATATGCGAGAAATATTTTGCAAAAGGTAAGGAGGTGTATGTTGCGTTTATGATCTGGAGAAAGCGTATGATAAGAGTTGATAGGGAAGCAAGCAATGTGGAATATGATGAGGTTATATAGAGTTGGTGGAAGCTTGTTGCAAGCAGTGAAAAGTTTCTATAAAAGTAGTAAAGCATGTCTATGATAGGAAATGAAGTGAACGATTGGTTTCCGGTGAGAGTGAGGCTGAGACAGGGATGTGTGATGTCGCCGTGGTTGTTTAACTTGTATGTTGATGGAGTGGTGAGAGAGGTGAATGCTTGAGTGCTTGGACGAGGATTGAAACTGGTAGACGAGAATGACCATGAATAGGAGGTAAATCAGTTGTTGTTTGCGGATGATACTTTACTGGTTGTAGACACGGAAGAGAACCTTGGCCGATTAGTGACAGAATTTTGAAGGCTGAGTGAAAGAAGGAAGTTGAGAGTTAATGTGAGTAAGAGTAAGGTTTTGAGATGTACGAGAAGGGAAGGTGGTGCGAGGTTGAATGTCATGTTGAATGGAGTTACTTGAGAAGGTGGATCAGTTTAAGTACTTGGGGTCTGTTGTTGCAGCAAATGGTGGAGTGGAAGCACATGCACGTCAGAGAGTGAATGAAGGATGCAAAGTGTTGGGGCCAGTTAAGGGAGGAGTAAAAAATAGAGGGTTGGGCATGAATGTAAAGAGGGTTCTGTATGAGAAAGTGATTGTACCAACTGTGATGCATGGATTGGAGTTGTGGGGAATAAAGTGACGAAGAGACAAAAAATGAATGTGTTTAAGATGAAGTGTCTAAGGAGTATGGCTGGTGTATGAGAACGGGTGTAAGGAATGAGTTAGCAGCTAGAGTGGATATAAATGTGTTGAGGTGGTCTGGCCAAGTTGAGAGAATGGAAAATGGCTGTCTGCTAAAGAAGGTGATGAATGCAAGAGTTGGTGGGAGAAGTACAAGAGGAAGGCTAAGATTTGGCTGGATGGATGGAGTGAAGGAAGCTCTGGGTGATAGGAGGATAGATGTGAGAGAGGCAAGAAAGCATGCTAGAATTAGGTATGAATGGCGAGCGATTGTGACAAAGTTCCGATAGGCCCTGCTGCTTCCTCCGGTGCCTTGGATGACCGCGGAGGTAGTAGCAGTAGGGGATTCAGCGTTATGAAGCTTCATGCGTGGTGGATAACGGGGGAGGGTGGGCTGTGGCACCCTAGCAGTACCAGCTGAACTCGGTTGAGTCCCTTGTCAGGCTGGGAGGAACGTAGAGAGGAGAGGTCCCCTTATTTGTTTCATTTGTTTGATGTCGGTTACCCACCAAAATTGGGAAAAGTGCCTTGGTATAAGTATGTATGCATGTAATATATATATATATATATATATATATATATATATATATATATATACTGTATATATATATATATATATATATATATATATATATATATATATATATATATATATATATATATATCCAAGAGACGGGGAGAGACCAAGTAGTTATGCATCTGATAATGCAGCTCAGTGTTTACAGAAAGAAATAATATATGTGTGTATGTATATATATATATATATATATATATATATATATATATATATATATATATATATAGTCAAGACACTCACTCCTTATTATATAAGGGAGATTCTATAGCTAAATCAAAGATGAAGTGTAAAGAAAACTTTGTTGATGTTTCAGGCGCATATACAATACGCTTGGGCGTTTCGCTTCAATCCTCTTTCAATTAAGACACTGTCTTACTTCCATGATATTTATATCGCTAAGTTCTAATATTTTACTTAATCCATCTATGTGCCACAATTTATATCCCTCCTTCCTCATTAACCTAAACAGTTTTTATCGATTCCTTTTTATTACATGGCGTCACCCATTCCATACACATAAAAAACGGTGGTGAAAAGGCTTACCCTTTTTTCACCCGTCTCTACATTTAAAAGCTCAAAGAATAATGTCCTAGCTAGGAGGAAAATGTCCTAGAGACTAACCCAAGCTAGGACCAGGGAGGGCAAGGCAATGGCTGCAGATGATTTAGCAGGTAGACCTAAAGGCTCCCCTAAACTTCCATCCTTAGATCAGAACGATGGTGAGGTTGCAAACACTATAAGAAGCTATCGAGCTTGAGCAGGTCTAGAACCCAAGTCCGGCAGAACGCCAGGCAGGGACGATTCCACACTTTCCCAAACCTTCTCATCCTAGATATCAAGGGGGAGTTGACTCAACAAACTACCAACTATTCTGTGACTCATCTCTTCTTTCATGGTTCTATGATCTCTTATCCTTAAACAATAACCCCTATGTGAATTAATTTTGTTCATTCTTCCCCCCAAAATATTTCATGTTAATTCTGGTCACATTCACAAGAATCCTCTGCTAATGTAATGAGATTTTGCATATTTAGTTCAATGGAATACTGTACGTCCTATCAGAAATGAAAAACAATACAAACACAAAAAGCTGTTTAAACTGTTACTACTTCTTCAATATAAATGGATATCCAGTGAAATCCTTCAAGCTAAAATGACCAAATAGACCCTAATCTAACAAATCTCTTATTAAGTTCACAAAGTCCAGTATCCTCACCAGGTCCATGGACGTGCCAGCAGACTTTTTCAATAATCCCAGTTTTACGCCTGATGCCTTGATCGTCAATATACAATGGAGCGCGCGCGCACGTGTGCATTATTCTTTCATCGCCAAGTCATATTTCTCAAAATATTTGTGACATTCCCTACGTCTACTTCTTCAATATACAATGACTTTCTTTTAACAAATATTTAGACCAAAAACAACAGCAGACTCCGTTTTATTAAACCCTTTTGTGTTATATTCTTATAAACTCAATGTACTATTATACCGAAAAAACCTAATTGCTTTTGTCAATTTCCAAACTAGAAAAAAATTGCTTCTAGTAATAGTTATAAAACCTCATCAAACTTTAAAAGCGCTCTTTTCATCTATACTATAACAGAGCAAATCAACGAAAAAGTCAACAAAATCGACAACTGGTGATACAAAAAAAATATTCCTAACACTCTTAATGGTCTAAAGGGGCTATCGACCATAAACCAATTTAATAGAAAGGCCTACCACTGGAGCTATCGGAAGAGTCCCTTTACCGTACATTAACGAGAGAGAGAGAGAGAGAGAGAGAGAGAGAGAGAGAGAAGAGAGAGAGAGAGAGAGAGAGAGAGAGAGAGAGAGAGAGAGAGAGAATTCTAAGCAGTCAAGCGTTAGCGTTATATGGTATGAATGGGGCCCTCCATAAAAGACCATCGGCCTTATTGTGAACCTTACAACCCTGCGAAGAGGAAGTATTGCCTTGAACGTTGCAGTAGCTTTGTCAGTTCGTGAATGCAATTGATATACATTAATTAATAATCTAAAGTTTTGAACCTTCTATATAATTTAATTATGGAAACATTTAATCAGAATTTGGATTGGCTTTCCAAGGAAAGTGATTTTTCATTAAACTAAGAATATTTGCTTCTTTTAGGAAAAGCTTAGCTTCTGGTTTGGAGTTGATTAGGATTTCTATATTAATAGAGAAAAAAGAAAAAAAAATATTTTGGGATTATGATTAACAAGTTTTGATTTATATTTTTCGTGTTTCTTTGTAGTTCTACATAAATCCTAAAAGTAACATTGGTACAACCCAATCAAGGTCTTAGTCCTATTAAAAGTAGCGCTGTAGTTCTCAGCATACTCTCCAAAGAAACCAGTCCCAAATACTTAACTTGATCACCTGAAATGATAACCAAATATTGACACCATTGAGATTGAGGCCAGGATCAACAAATGGAATCCTTCAAATCATATCTATTAGGAAAATGGGCTTCGAGGGTAGAGATCGTGGGAACTGGAAGATCATAAACCAATGTAAAAGAAATTCAGCAATATTTCTAACACTTGGGCGAAACCAGGTTACACCATTAAACGATAAGTGAATATAAGTTTTTAATGTCCAAACAATGCACGCATTCAAATTACTTGAATTCACCATCGATTCTTCTATAAATCAACATAATGTTATGGTTTGAGAACAAACATTGAAGAGAAACTTCATAAACAAAGACTCAGAAAATGAGTCGCTGCTAAGAAAATGTGACGTGCATAAGTGCAAGTATAAAATGAAGATTCAGAATTCCATATGGATTAAGTATCTTGCAAATTTACAGTAAGTGGTATATACAAAAACAATTTTTCAAATACCTAACCAGAACAAGAGACAAAGTATTCATAACGCCTAGTTTATCAGACAAGCTGAAGAATAAAGACGATTGAATACCTTACATTCACTGCAAAAATTATGAAATTCATAGGCTTTCAATAGTGAAAATTACCTAATTGAATTACTTCTATTCAATGCAAAATCAAATAAAATGACTCCCCATCTGAACTGATGTGCATTAGTGCTTACTGTTATATAGAAATACATACATACATACATATACCAAGGCACTTCCCCCAATTTTGGGGGTAGCCGACATCAACAAATGAAACAAAAAAAAGGGGGACCTCTACTCTCTACGTTGCCCCCTGTGGCCGCGGGGGCATAAAAACAATTAGAATAGCGCCAACGTTATCCCTGCGTGTCGTAAGAGGTGACTAAAAGGGACGGGACGAGGGGGCTGGGAACCCCCTCTCCTGTATATAATCCTGCGAGACGTCAACAAAGAGGTATATAAAAATACGACAGACAAATGACACAACCAAAGGCATAGTGCTACAGTAAAAACATACGTGGAGACTTTCTTCAATAATATCGTTGACGGAATAAACGAAAAGAAGGGATGGGGGGGGGGGGGACCTTATTGTGTAATCCTACTACTGGGTCACAAATGAGATGATAGTCTGTATATCAGGGGAAAAAAGTCTACATAACCATCTATGAGGATATCATAACAGCTATAAAAAAAAATCCATTCCTCATTGAAATGAAAATATCAATCAAAGTGTGTGACAATTCAAAGAATGCTTTGTAACCAAATTAGCAAGAAGCATTGCATTAATTACGATGAAAAATACAATATTGAATAAAAAACACGATGAGAAATATCCTATTTGTTATCAGAGATACAAGAACTGCATTATAATTCAGCATATAACTCTTATCAGTTGATTTCTGCAATGATTTAGATTATAGCAGAGGAGAAGAATTCATTAACCTCTCGCACAGTTAACTCAACGATCTGATAAAAACCATTTCAAGAAATTCACAACAGTTTAATGACACCCATTATTCGCTCTTCTCAAGGTCAGCCATAAAAACCAAATTCCCATTAGCCTGGAATTAACTCTTTGTTCCATTCTATTAATGAGGTTCACCCTTTTATCTACCTCTTCTAATTAGTCTGTATGTTAAAAAGAGTCATTTTTAAAAAGACAGTAATTGCTGAAAGAATTAAACAACAGATGCCAGAGAGAATAGCAAGCCTTTGAAAATGTAAAAGGTTCTGGGAACGACAAAGCAGCTTGAACATGACATGTTTGTTAACTGTGTGTGTTTGTGCGGCCTTCAGTGTCTCTGTGTACAAGCAATTTATTGATTTGCTTATCTACCACTGGCAGTTCTTATTCCTATAAGAATAATTTAGTATAAAAACTGAGTGAAACAATTATCTAAATGTATACCCATCTTTCTTCCTACCCTGAGAAAAACAAACCAATAGTTTTTATTTCTTAGTTTTATAAAAATAAGTTGGTATTAAAAAATCGAGTAAAATAATTATTTAAATGTATGTCAATTTCTCTTCCTAGAAAAACTTAAACAAAACAAATGATTCAGTAACAAGAGACAATCAATCACAGACGATTCGTTACCCATCGGATTTATCTGCGAATCAACATCTCACGACGTCAAGCTATGGACTGATCATAACTGACCCACCATTATGATAGGGTCCAAGGAACAGAAAACAACATCTCACGACGTCAAGCTATGGACTGATCATAACTGACCCACCATTATGATAGGGTCCAAGGAACAGAAAACAACATCTCACGACGTCAAGCTATGGACTGACCATAACTGACCCACCATTATGATAGGGTCCAAGGAACAGAAAACAACATCTCACGACGTCAAGCTATGGACTGACCATAACTGACCCACCATTATGATAGGGTCCAAGGAACAGAAAACAACATCTCACGACGTCAAGCTATGGACTGACCATAACTGACCCACCATTATGATAGGGTCCAAGGAACAGAAAACAACATCTCACGACGTCAAGCTATGGACTGACCATAACTGACCCACCATTATGATAGGGTCCAAGGAACAGAAAACAACATCTCACGACGTCAAGCTATGGACTGACCATAACTGACCCACCATTATGATAGGGTCCAAGGAACAGAAAACAACATCTCACGACGTCAAGCTATGGACTGACCATAACTGACCCACCATTATGATAGGGTCCAAGGAACAGAAAACAACATCTCACGACGTCAAGCTATGGACTGACCATAACTGACCCACCATTATGATAGGGTCCAAGGAACAGAAAACAACATCTCACGACGTCAAGCTATGGACTGACCATAACTGACCCACCATTATGATAGGGTCCAAGGAACAGAAAACAACATCTCACGACGTCAAGCTATGGACTGACCATAACTGACCCACCATTATGATAGGGTCCAAGGAACAGAAAACAACATCTCACGACGTCAAGCTATGGACTGACCATAACTGACCCACCATTATGATAGGGTCCAAGGAACAGAAAACAACATCTCACGACGTCAAGCTATGGACTGACCATAACTGACCCACCATTATGATAGGGTCCAAGGAACAGAAAACGACATCTCACGACGTCAAGCTATGGACTGACCATAACTGACCCACCATTATGATAGGGTCCAAGGAACAGAAAACGACATCTCACGACGTCAAGCTATGGACTGATCATAACTGACCCACCATTATGATAGGGTCCAAGGAACAGAAAACGACATCTCACGACGTCAAGCTATGGACTGATCATAACTGACCCACCATTATGATAGGGTCCAAGGAACAGAAAACAACATCTCACGACGTCAAGCTATGGACTGATCATAACTGACCCACCATTATGATAGGGTCCAAGGAACAGAAAACAACATCTCACGACGTCAAGCTATGGACTGACCATAACTGACCCACCATTATGATAGGGTCCAAGGAACAGAAAACAACATCTCACGACGTCAAGCTATGGACTGACCATAACTGACCCACCATTATGATAGGGTCCAAGGAACAGAAAACAACATCTCACGACGTCAAGCTATGGACTGATCATAACTGACCCACCATTATGATAGGGTTCAAGGAACAGAAAACAACATCTCATGACGTCAAGCTATGGACTGATCATAACTAACCCACCATTATGATAGGGTCCAAGGAACAGAAAACAACTAAAATTCTTAAAGGAAACCAAAGCAACTACATCCATCATTATTAGATGCATCAAGAGGATAAACCTACCCAGAATATAATTGGAAGGCCGATTAAGGAACTATTGACTGGCTAATGTGAAAAGAGCTGATAACAAAGAGCTCACATACAATATTTTATTTCTTATCTTTCCTTTGCCAAACACTTACGAATTAGAAAATATCCTTTTCATGGACTCCGGAGTTTTTCTTGAAATACGTAACACAAGATGTCTCCAATTGGAAGAAATGTTTCACATTCTGTACCATTCGCCAAGTCTGTGTGCGTATAAAAGGGGTTTATCTTGTGGTTATTTGAAAATATTACCGTTATTTATTACTGAATTTTATCAACATTCTGAATATGCAAAGTTGGACTCAAGAGTCCCTGGTACACCTAGCTCCAAAGAAGTTCACCCTACCATACCTTTATTTCGCGTTGAGTAACCAAAAATATGGTG
This sequence comes from Palaemon carinicauda, assembly GCF_036898095.1. Classification (NCBI taxonomy): domain Eukaryota; kingdom Metazoa; phylum Arthropoda; class Malacostraca; order Decapoda; family Palaemonidae; genus Palaemon; species Palaemon carinicauda. Next base: position 72,530,750 of record NC_090757.1, read on the forward strand.
GTCTGGGCTAAACCAGGACCCAGGGTCCTGGGCTAAACATAAGAACTCGCGGCGTTGCAAGGGTGTGGCTGGGTGTAATTCCTCAGAGCGAGATATACCAGGAATTCCTGTCTCCTACTGCATAATGCTAAACAAAGTAACAGAGGTTGCACCTGTTTGAAAACAAAAACTAATAATACAATAAAATTTACCGAACTCATATTGGACCAAAGACAGAAAAAAAAGTAAAAAACTAAAAGGTAAAACATCGACGGATAAAACACACTCAATACACAAAAGAGATTATCTTTATGACATTATTATCTATATCATTATTATTTTTATAAACAGAGGACGTTATTATATATTCAAGATGAACTCCAATTGTGGTTAATTCTTTGACTTCAATAAAGATATGAATTGCAAAAGGTTAAACGTCTACTATGTAGACTTACGTTAAAACATATTTCAAAATATTAAAAATAATAAAATCAAAGTAACATATATGTTAAAGGTGTCTGGTTGCAGTTCCCGACTCATCAGAATCAATGCTCACCAGAACGTCAGCCGGGCAAGCCCAATTCCCCCACTCTAAACGTGGTGCCCAACCAAAGCTGTGGCCTCCCCAGTAAACAGATTAAATTCACGGTCCCAGGCTGGGATCGATCTGCCGCCATACGAATGTTAGGCAAACACGCTACCACTGTACAAGCCAGGAGGCTAGTGCAATAGTTTTTGCGAATCCCTGTCTTTATGAGAATACAAAAAGTTGACAAACTGGACGACCCTAATACTGATTACTAGATCCTTTTATGAGATTTAGGCTAAACAAAAATCCAATCATTCCAACAATTCCGGGTATTTGAATTCCAGTCCACTTAAAAATCGACTGATTAACGATGATTTTAGTAATGTTTAGCTCGTCAGCTAAAGATTTTACACGAACAAAATATCTAAGTTCCACAATGAAGCAGGATAAAAAACCAAGCAGTACTATTGTAATAACACACTAATTTCTGAGGCAGAAGCACAAAAGCATAGGGTGCAGATTACCTGCAGCTAATACCTGGTCCTCCTTGGTGCTAGCTTGGGTGGAAGGGTGACTTCAGTGCTGATCAGGTGTATATATGTTCGACATCAAAGTCTATGTGAAATACCGTAGACTACTTCTATGTTGCTTATTTCTCCCGCTTATGAGCCAACACACAAACAGAAGGTAAAGGTTCGGAGAGAGAGAGAGAAAGAGAGAGAGAGAGAGAGAGAGAGAGAGAGAGAGAGAGAGAGAGAGAGAGAGAGAGAGAGTGGTTACCCTCCCTCATCAATTAAACTCTAAACAGGAGTGGAGAAGAAGGAACCATTAAAAGCAACGCAATTCCCATCATATCCTTCTAACCGGTTAAATTAAGAAACTTGAACCATGAGCTGCAACTTTCTTCCTCCACACATTGGCAATTCGCCTTTCCCAATTCATCCCTACTTACTTTGGGTTTTTTTCCTACAAAGAATTGTTTTCATTATGAAAACTTTTTCCTCGTGGAATCTGAGTTTGATAAGCTAAGTTTTTATTTTAGGGTTGCGTGTACGTAGCTTGATTAATGATGCTGACGAAAGAATGAGAAATGGTGAAACAAAAGAAACGTTGATAATTAAAAAAATGTAATAATGAAACGTATGTAGCCATTCAAGGTTAGTTGTTATTCCCATTCAAAACATATAAAACAAATGACAACAAATGTAGCCGTGTCTAGTCCACTGCAGAAAAAGGCCTCAGGCATGTTCAATAAAAAAAAGAAAGTTTGAGTATATTGTCTATGACATTAGAGCAATGTCAATATGTCTTTGTCTATTGATGTCATAGGCCAATATTAAGAATAAAAAAGAAAGGCAGTCCCATTAACGAGGCTTCGGGCCCTTCAGCCTTTCATTTCACTCTTTCTTTTATGACATATCAATAAAACAGCAATTTTACATATAAGTAAACAAGCTAAAATACGCATACTTTTCCTCTTTGCAACAACCTCTTCACGAATTGCACAAATTAGTCCAGAGGTATCGTATACAAACTGGAATTTTAAAAATGCAACACCACTCAATTTTGTATTTACTTTACATGCAAAATATCAATTACATGGAACAGACTTTCAGCAGATGTAGTGAACAGTAACATGGTAAACTAATGCAAGAATATATCAGACGAGATCATAATACCTGTCAATATCTAAACTAATTCGCTTTACTCAAAAGCAAAAGGAGTCTACGCAGAATCCTTGTAACTCTGAGAATTCCGGTATATATATGTCTGCCAAGAAAACCTGAATATTAGTGCCTAAATACAAAACCAGAAATATCTAAAGTCTGAAGCGTAAAATTAGAAATTTTAAATTTACTATTCGCAGATTATAGAGGTTAATTTTCCTTCTGACAGAAATTTAGTTTTTAAATTATATGGCATACACAGGTCTCAGCAGTAGCATATGGTACCATCATAGAGAGAGAGAGAGAGAGAGAGAGAGAGAGAGAGAGAGAGAGAGAGAGAGAGAGAGAGAGAGAGAGAGAGAGAGAGAGAGACATACTTATAATGAAACATTTCCAAAAATTTTTCGGGTTTGGCAGAAAACGCTAAAAATACTAGAGCCATGAAACGTATAGAAATTTATACTATGTGATTAAAACACATCGGTCCTTGAGAGAGAGAGAGAGAGAGAGAGAGAGAGAGAGAGAGAGAGAGAGAGAGAGAGAGAGAGAGAGAGAGAGCATTTTACTCAAACATCAAAAGCCACAGGAATCAACTCCTGTATACTAAAGGAGTTCCATTTAAATACAGAATACATTCAGTGACCCTGTTGGGAAAACTCGAGATGATGGAAGGACAAGAACGAAAAATACTGAGAGGAGATCTAGTTTAGACTTTACAGAATGAATATCTAGATGGTATAATTCTTCTCCCTTGATAGTTTATTAGTTTATATATGAAAGACCTATTTTAATGTTGTTACTGTTCTTACAATATCTTATAGTAATTACTCATTACTTAACTTGTAGTTTATTTATTTCATTATTTTCTTTCCTCACTGGGCTATTAGTATTGTGTTTTTCCAACTAGGGTTGTAGCTTAATAATAATAATAATAATAATAATAATAATAATAATAATAATAATAATAATAATAATAATAATAATGGTCCATACAGGCATTATTTGCTTCTTTTCTTTGGTTATTTAAATATATTAAAAAGCGAAAAGTTGAAGAGACGACACCACAGAATGTGACTTTTGTATTACTTTATTGAATGGAAATCAACAAAACAGTTTCGCTAAACATCGAATAAAGAAAATTACATTTTCCGTTCGCTGCCTTTAACGCTTAATAATCATATCGGATGATGATGATAATGATCATCATCATGGCATTTATCGGAAGTAAATAGTTTTCATTACTTGGAATGATATATATATATATATATATATATTTATATATATATATATATATATATATATTCATATATTATATATATATATATATATTATATATGTATATATATAATATATATATATTATATATATGTATATATAATATATATATATATATATATATATATATATTGAGCTGAGAATAACACCCGTAAAATTGGTTCGGTTGAAACCTTCCGTAAAGAAACTATACCTTGTAAAAGTACTAAGGCTGAAGTGAAACCTTAACTGGAAAAACTTGTGTTACAAATTTCCGTTGAATATGGATGAGGGGAGAAACCTTCCCAGGAAAAAGGTAAAGATGAAAACATCCTTTGAAAAATGGAAATATACATCATTGGAAATTTCCCTTGAAAAGAGATTGCTTTAAAACCTCCCAGGGAAAAGTAGAGTTAAAACCTGATTTTAACTCCATTTGTCACTTTCTAGAATCAAGTACCAACAATTAAATCTCCTTATTTCTAAACTCAACAGCATCTACTATTACCGCCAAACAGTCGTTCTTGCCCTTCTTACTTCTACAAGCAAATTCCATTCAGCCATCTCACCAAGAGTTAAAACAACCAGTTTTCTCGTCTTCAGTAAACCGACCATCATATGTTTCTTCTCTTCTGCACCACATCTAAGCACATACAAAAATTTTAACAACAATTAAACCTACGAACATGGTTTGGAAAAGCTATGTTGATGACATTTTCCCATATTGGGATGATACCTGGGGAGATTTTAATATATTTTTCAGTAATCTAAATTCCCTAGTCCCTAGCATAAAATTCAAAACGGAATGGGAAAAAGATAGCATAAAATTTAAAACGGAATGGGAAAATGATGGGAAATTAGCTTTTTTGGACATACTAATTATAAGGGAATCGACAAGGTATAATTTCACTGTGTATAGAAAACAAACTTTCTCTATTTCCTACAATCATTTCTTTAGTTATACGACATTTCAGTAAAAATTGGAGTAGCTTGTAATCTATTTCTCGGAGGTTTGAGAATCTGTTCATAAGCCTACCTAAGTAAAGAATTTGAAATCATTCGTAAACAACTCGCCCAGCTATTCTACCCGACGTACGTCATAGAAAAGGCCATCAACAAAGCCAAGACGATATATTATAAAGACCATGTTACTAACCAAAGAGATTTTAAAAATAAGATAAAACTCCCATACATAGAAGGTATTGAAAATATAACAAATAATATCAAAACTGAGAACCCCTTTGTTTTTTCATATCCCAAGACCATAGGAAGCACCCTTATTAATGTTTATCAAAATAAAAGAGATATAGAATCCGGGGTTTATAAAGTACCATGCGGGGCTTGTGAAAAATTCTACGTTGGGCAAACGGGCCGTTCGCTATCTCAAAGATTATCCAAACACAAAAGACCTGTTATAGTCAAACCAATCTGTCGTGGCCGCTGAGAAGAGCTCATCTCCAAAAGGTATCAGGTGTATGTTGCGTTTATGATCTGGAGAAAGGGTATGATAAGAGTTGATAGGGAAGCAAGCAATGTGGAATGTGATGAGGTTATATAGAATTGGTGGAAGCTTGTTGCAAGCAGTGAAAAGTTTCTATAAAGGTAGTAAAGCATGTCTATGATAGGAAATGAAGTGAGTGATTGGTTTCCGGTGAGAGTGGGGCTGAGACAGGGATGTGTGATGTCACCGTGGTTGTTTAACTTGTATGTTGATGGAGTAGTGAGAGAGGTGAATGCTCGAGTGCTTGGACGAGGATTAAAACTGGTAGACGAGAATGACCATGAATGGGAGGTAAATCAGTTGTTGTTTGCGGATGATACTGTACTGGTTGCAGACACAGAAGAGAACCTTGGCCGATTAGTGACAGAATTTGGAAGAGTGTGTGAGAAAAGGAAGTTGAGAGTTAATGTGGGTAAGAGTAAGGTTATGAGATGTACGAGAAGGGAAGGTGGTGCAAGGTTGAATGTCATGTTGAATGGAGAGTTACTTGAGGAAGTGGATCAGTTTAAGTACTTGGGGTCTGTTGCTGCAGCAAATGGTGGAGTGGAAGCAGATGTACGTCAAAGAGTGAATGAAGGTTGCAAAGTGTTGGGGGCAGTTAAGGGAGTAATAAAAAATAGAGGGTTGGGCATGAATGTAAAAAGAGTTCTATATGAGAAAGTGATTGTACC
>NC_090757.1:72538850-72568850 GCF_036898095.1 Palaemon carinicauda
ATTTGAACCAGTCTTGAAGTACGTCATGGTTCATTTGCTTGTGGTAATCCCCGTCATTTTTGCTTGAAAAATTAAAGCAGCAATTAGTATAAATCCATCTTTGGTGCCAGCATGAACAATTATGAGTCTGTTGCCTTTGCCAAATGGAGGATTGACACCTGTTGCCCTTTTCCCGCTTTTCTCCAACCAACATTTTCCCACACAATAATTTTGATTTACCTAGGTTTCATCTAAACATACAAAAGGGTGATCTCCACTTTTTTTTAACTTCCGCCAGTATTTTTTCAGGGGTGGGGATTTCATTTCGTGCATAAAAACTTAACACCGTTCTTCTTAAAACACATTTATCAAAGTCGTCTAGAGCAGTCACAGGACAAGGATGAAGCTTTATTCTTTCTTGAAATTTCGGTTTTCCAAATTCTTCTTACGTGACTCGTCCCTCATTGATGATTCGACGTAATGCTCTTTCAGGAACATTGGTGGCTTCAGAAGTACGGATACATGCTTTGGTGACATCAGTAAAAGGGCCGCGGTTCATCTTCTCTTTTGTGAAATACTTGTACACACTGTGTACTATTTCCCTGGCATTGGGACGGAGAACACGGTTTGGAGATGTTTCCATGGTTTGCTAGATAATACAGTCACTGTATCAAACACTACATTTTATACCCCAAGATCAACCATTCAAGGGATTAAATATGGCTCGCTGATATTTGCGACATAAATTTACCCTTGAGACCTCCAAGGACAGGTCAATCGGATTTCAAACTTACCTTCTGTCCGAGTCATATTAAGACGGTAGGATAAAACTGGCAAATATCCTGGGATTATGATTTTGGGGGACATGTACTTGGTTGTAATTATCCTTATAGAAATGAATACCTTACACTGTTAAAAATATGCCGAAAAAACGATAAAAATCCAGTAATAAATGTTGCCAGGCATTTACCGTCTTATAAACGGAAATATTGACGTTAAATGGTTATATTATGACCATCAACCCGTAATAAGATAACAGGGTAGGGTCAAAATTACACTCTCCAATATTTTACTGAATTACGGCTAAGAACAGTATACTTTTACGGATAATGTCCGATTAAAATTACGCTTATTTAACAGTGTACCTAATGAAATATATACTGTATGCTCGACAAGAATAACAGGAGAGAGAGAGAGAGAGAGAGAGAGAGAGAGAGAGAGAGAGAGAGCAGATTTAATCTTATCTTAATCCAGTGAGATTAGTGAAGAAGGCGAGGAGCACCCTGGGCATACCCTGGGGAATGTCATCTGTCATTGGCGGCTAGCATTATAAGACTGGCAAGATGGTGAGTTTGAAATCTTGTAGGTCACAAAGGTAAATTGGTGCCGTTATAGTATGTGGCCTACCTTTTTGGATCTGTTATAGTATGTGGCCTACCCGGTTTGAATGTGTCCTACCTAAGCCGGTTTGAATGTGTCCTACCTTAGAGAAGCTAACTTAAAAAACCCACCTAACCTATGCTAAAAGCCGTGTCCTTACCTACGAGTACGACGGGAGAAGCTAACTTAAAAAACCCACCTAACCTATGCTAAAAGCCGTGTCCTTACCCGGGGGGCTGCGCCCCCCGGACCCCCCCCCCCCCTTACACAACATTAACATTAACTACATAGTTAAATACTGAGATCCATGTGTACTTACATGATCAATATTCGTAATAACAGTATGTAGGCCACATACTATATCAGAGACAAAATTCCGTAGGCCACACTCGAAAGGTAGGCCACATACTATAACGGCACCGGTAAATTTATTAGGCAAAGATCAGTGAGCCGTATTTAATCCCCAACACGGTTGATCTTGAGTATAAAATAGAGTGCTTAACACTGCATAAGCATTCAAATTTGAACGATTGGAAACTTAACCAACTCGTGGAAACAGTATACAGTGTGTACAAGTATTTCACAGCGGCCCTTTTACTGATGTAACTATCGCATGTTGAATGATGAAACAAGAAGAGTGTGAAAAACCTAAATTTCAAGAAAGAACAAAGTATCACCCTGCTGTCGAGAACTTCAACAAATATGTTTAGGAAGAACAGTGTAAAACTTATATGCACGAAAGAAAATCCCCACCTTTGGAAAAATACTGGTGGAAGAAGGAGAAAACATTGCATTCAATGGATGGAAAGTATCTCCAAGGAAAGTCTACATAACATATACAGTGTGTGTATATATATATATATATATATATAGTATATATATGTATATATACTGTATATACACACACACACACACACACATATATATATATATATATATAAATGGTATATATATGTATATAAACTGTATACACACACACACACACACACACACATATATATATATATATATATATTATACACACACAAACAGAGAGAGAGAGAGAGAGAGAGAGAGAGAGAGAGATTATATTGACTTTTCCTTCAAGAAATCATAATCTTCTAAGCTGAAAGATCATTGATTGACGGATGTGACCAGGAGACCACAAACACGAAAATATCGTTAGTGTAAGAAAAGTATCTGACAAGGGCAGAGCAAATTAAAAAGGCTTAAAAAGTCTTTTCTTTAAATAACTTTTTCAAGCTCATGATAAGCATGGTTTATGTTTAGATGTCAGTTTTCGATATATATATATATATATATATATATATATAAGATGATGATGTTATTTAAGGTGATCTTATCCCAGTAAGTAGAGTTGTAAAGGGTGAGGGAAAATAGGATACTTATCCCTCTATGAGTGTTAATCTCCTAATCTGGCTTTATTGTTGTTTTCAAAGGTTTTCGACTTGTCTCTAAAGAAAATTCCTTCAAGGAAAAATTAACTAAGTGTTTACGTTCGGACACGATAAGTTCTGGCAAAGAGCTCTTTTCAGCGGCCACCACAGAATGGTTTGACTAAAGTCTGCTCCATTTTGGTGCCTTGATACTCTGGCTCGTTAAGCATAACTTTTACAGAAATACTATGAATAGGTATATGTTCGGACTACTGTTTATGTATCACCTGAAGGAAAGGAAGTTCTTTAGATCGATTTATTATTACATTTGAATCTGAAATCTCATTGGGTTTCTTGTTCTCTTTTGAATAAAGGTCAGGAATGAGGAAGAATGAATGAATGATTTAAAGTTTTCTGGCATCCTGACATCGATGGTCATTGACCCCGGAATGGGTTACAAGATTAACAGCAAGTCGAATTCTAAATAAAGAGTTTTGAGAAAATAATCTTCCTTATATAATAAAGAAGAAGTGTCTGGTTATATATAAATGAATAAATAAATATGTGTATACACCCACACACGCACATATATATATATATATATATATATATATATTTGTGATCACGTTCAGCTGCATTACCAGACGTACAATTACTGTCTCTCCCCGTCCCTGGTGTAGGGAGGAGAGGGTGTAGACATGCCCTGGTGGTAATCCGAGAGGAAAGGGGGAGGGGTGGTAAGGGTTGAATGTGTGTGTGTCGTTTATATAAATATTTAGACATTTCATTAAATAAAAAAAATTAATTTCTGGTTACTCAACACACGATCAGAAGTAAATCTTCCCTTTGTAAAATGCCGTTGAAATGGATTAGCACAAATGCACGACAGTCAGACGGTAAATTGACTTGCCAGTGAACCCTATAGGAAACCTTGGCAGCATCAAATTGTATTTCAGACTGACTTACTCCAAAATGAGACTGAAATGGAAGGGGAAATGCTCCTCTTTCGTTTCGTCATCATTCAAAGCATTCTGCAATCGAGTTTGACACAAAAGAAGTCTCAACGCCTCACTCTATAATAAAAGAATACAGCTAAACTTTTAAATGAATATGTAAATTAGCCAACTACAGTTCGAAATTCAAATAAGGTTCAGTAACTATTAGATGTGTATAGTATTGTAGAACCATTTTACGAGCGAATTTCAAGCTCATTTGCGGCGTTGCCGATTCTTCTTATACCGATGCCTTCGCTTTACTAAGAGAAGGGAAGGAAAATGACAAACTAAGAGATATGGCATACACGGTGCCACATCTTCACTGGGTCAGTTCACTGAGACCTTTGGTCAAATCCTATCAAATGCTTGAAGATTAGCCACCACATCAGCGAGACAATGTCTATAATTTTTTTTTAAAGGGGAAAAGGATAATGAAACTGTTAAATTTGGAATTGGCCAAGCAATCAAACGTGTCACAGATGCAACCAACATATCAAAAACGATTTTGTTTCAGATTTGCAAGGAAAATTTGGTGAAGGCTATTAAGCATACTGGTAACATTTTAAAGGAAGACACGAGAAATGACGTCTGTATTAACTAATTCATTGAATCTTTTGTGATAGAACTAACTTCATCTGACGAAGTCTCCATAACAACGTTTGCTAACGGAACCTATGTTGTACATTAATTAAATAAATTCTAAAACAATACAATCACCAATGTAAATATACTATATTAAACTTAGTTAATTAAATCCTCTGTAAAGAATCCTGTCTTTTAATAATCAATCAGAATTGATAAATTAAAATTATTTCTGTTAGTGTGATAATCTTTTTATAACAATTTTGCTCTTTGTTATGTCTAAGAGTTTCAACTTGTCACCACGTGGTTGAAAACAAAAAAAGCGAAGGAAGCAATTTAAAGAGAGTATCAAATCAAAGGATTATATTCTTAGACTGTTCAAATAAGTGCTCCCAAACGAAAGTGGCAGTCGAATGACAGTTCTTCTTAATATTTAGTATATATTTCAAATAATTTCGTACCTTCACGACCTCTCGGTGAGAATACAAGAAAACAATTTGCCCAGCTTGACATTTCCGGATTAACTGATTTAGCGAGTCGGACTAATCCTGTTCTTCTCTGAGAATGGGTGACCTCTAAATCTTAATCTTTTGATTCTTTCTGGTTTTTTCTACCTTCAAAGTTTTTCAGTACACTGGAATCTTTTGTAATCCTTTTAAACACATGCACACAAACACACACACACACACACACACAGATATAATATATATATATATATATATGTGTGTGTGTGTGTAAATATGCACATATATATGTATATATGCACACATATATATAATATATATATATATATATATATACATACACACACACACACATATATATATATATATATATATACAGTATATATATACATACATAGATACACACACACACACACACACACATATATATATATATATATATAATGCCGTATATCATATTCACTCAGATAAAGATGTAAAATTAATAAAGACACGTGCGCCTTGTTTTTAAAAGCATTAGAGACTTTTAATCTATTCCAATTTCTTTTCCATTGGCCACCTGGGAAAAATAGCCAAAAAGGGAACTATATCAGGGATAATGACCGACGGAACTGCCCCACCTTTAAGACCTTAATCCATCCTCTGCTTCTGGGCTTCTCCAGATGAAATGACCGAAATATTTAAGAGTCGATGCGGAAAAATAAGCTCTCAGCTGCCATTTTCGTTTGGGAGCACTATAGCTGACCCTTTTCTCCTTTTCTTGGCTCGCCCATAGATCAAAGCGGTCAAGCCAGGTGTGCTTTTAAGTGACCCAAGAGAACTGGCAACGCCATTAACGGGCTCCGAGTTTGCTCCTACAATGGTTTGACTATAGTGTAAGCAACCCATCAATATTGACGGCTAAGTATCTACATACAGTAGATAAGCACACTCATGATCTCTCTCTCACCAAGGTACGATTAGTCCCTCTCTCCAATTACCGAGGGATGGGGAGGGCTGAGCATGATCGGAAATATCATCATTAACGCCTCTCAAATCTACAAAATCTGTTGGATATTGTTTTAATGTCATACCACGACTTTCTATTTATTATATAGGGGAGATCAGATAATTAATCAACTTATTCATTTGGTGGCTCTAAGGAAACTATTCTTCAAGTCCCCACGGTAGAGACACTCTACCAACAAATGCCATAACACCAAAGGAAAATAATAGTCTTCACACACAGGCTGGACTACCCAACTATTCAACATACTTGGGCCAAACTTCAGTGGCCAATCTTCAAACGATGTACTGAAGTCTCCCTTGTCCTTCATATATTGTAACTGTTGATTTGTTAATTTTCAACATATTCTGGTTGTGGTGGTCAATTGGAAAAGTCCCTGCCTGGTCATCTGCCGCCGGACTGGGGTTCAAGTCATGCTCAAGATCGAAAGTTTCTTGTAGTGTCTACAAACTTAAAGATGGGAGTTTGGGGGAGCCTATAGGTCTATTTGATGAGTAATCAGCATCCATCGCCTGGCCCTCCCTAGTCCTACCTTGGGTGACGGGCTTGGGCGCTGATTATGTGTAAATAACATAAGGTCAGTCTCTAGGGCATTGTCTTGCCAGCTAGGTCATTGTCACTGTCCCTTGCCTCTGCCATTCATGGGTGGCCTTTAAACCAGATTTTGCGATGATGATTCCTAAGTCTTTCCTATGTTCCAATTTCTGCCTAAGAAGGTATCCCTATATGACACGAGATTCCTTCCCACCATATTTTGTTGCCACAGTTATTTGCTATCCCTTTAATCCTTCACAAACGCATTTGATATTAACGGTATGGAATGTCGAAACGTTCGCTAGAACAGTCGATTGAATTAAGACATGTTTGGTTATTTTACTTTAACATTAAACATTGATGTTGACACCAGATAACAAAATAGGATAGGGTCATTGTCATTCATTAGTATGTAAAAATATGCCAGATTAAGAAGCATTAAAAGCAAATTTACCATCGGAAATTAGCAATATAATAAAGATAACATAAATATATAAAGCCATCTATGAAGTATTCAAACCAACGAATATGACCCTGACATTCAAAATTGGGCATTTTTGAATCAGAAGTTAAACCTTTAAAAAAATCCCTGACAAATAAATATGGAAAAATTCACAAGTCTTATTCTTATACCTTTCTTGAAAGTCATCTAAAACTCGCAAAAAATATGTACTATTCACAAAAGAGTGAAGACAACTTTCTTCCAACTGCACTGGCGGATGCTACAAGTTTCAATGGTTGTAAAGATAAGGAACGTTCTTGAGCAGAGGTTCTTCAACTTTTTGACTCCCGCCCCCTTCTGCATTAAATTTTGTAATTAACATCACATATGGAAAAAATAATAGGTGTCATATGGCAACTCTGCTTGCGAGCCCCTTGGAAACTTTTAATACCTCCCAAAGGCCCACCCCTTATTAGATTCACTGTTCTGGAGCTTGGCTAACTTGAATGTTCATACCCTGTCGTATGATAGCACTTCACCTCGCCATTTGATTCAGTTTAAATGTAAAATCTACTTTAAACATTTTCTGTACACGTAAGTCTAACAAAAGGAAGCCTCTGTCTGCTATCAAAAGTCTCCTTCCTGCCACCTTACTTCTAATTGCAGCCTATAAATAACATATACGAAGACGCACCCAACGATATCTAAAATATTAAAACCTAAAAGTGGGAGATTCGCCATAACAGAAAATTTCCCTTTTGCTTCTACATTTGAAATTCTCTGATAACTGAATCAATTAACATCAATACTATACTTGGTCATGATCAAGTAACCTTAACATATCACTATGTTATAACATTGAAGTAAATACACACGATCAAGTTCAATAACATATGTTGAAACCTGTGCATTCTATAAACATTCTGTTACCCTTCCAATAATAAGATGGGTTATTATGAAAAAATTTGGTAACACACCAAACAAACAGAAGTCACAGCATAGCCAGGGTCAAAAGGTCAACCCTGAACCATTTAATATGTAATGCTTAATAAACGAAAGTGAACATATACCCTTGTTTCCTGACTTTAACGAGTTACTGGTAGTTTACGTCCCTCCTTCAAACGGAAATGTTGTTAAAAGCATTATGATTTAAAGCCTCATTTGAAAACATCTAGCATAACATTACCAATCAGAGAGAGAGAGAGAGAGAGAGAGAGAGAGAGAGAGAGAGAGAGAGAGAGAGATGCTATCTATAATTCCAAATACAGAAACTCAAACTGCGAGATAGAAAACATGACTTGTTCCATTTCTCCTTCAAAATCGAGTCCTTTGGACAATTAACTTTGATCACAAACAAACATCGATACTTTTTGATTCCACTAAGGTCCAAAATAATAAACCTGACAAGTTCAACTGTTACTATTCCCCCGAAAACTTAACCAAGAATTCCTAGGCAGCGGTGGGGAAGGATAGTGCGAGACCTAAATAGACAAGAAGCAATTAGATTTTTTATCTTTCTAATTAGAAAATCTCTATGCGCAAAACATTCTGTCAGGGCATGGAGGGTTTGAGAGACAGTTATTTACATTTAGAAGACTAAGGAATTTCAAATGAAAATGAAAACATGACATCAAGTTTTACATTTTTACTTTCGTTTGTCGAAAGGGAAGAATACCAGAAACAAATCTGAATTGGACCAACAATTTTACCAATTTTGATAATTATTATAATTCTATTAATATTTTTTATACTAATAATAATAATAATAATAATAATAATAATAATAATAAATTTAATAATAATGGTAATTCTAATTTTTTAATACAACCCATCATAAAAAGTTGATACTCCAAAACAATACAACAAACCCTAATGGGCATTCAGAATTAAACCTTCAGACTAAGAGTGAATCTCGAATAAGTTTCATGTCAAATTCCCAATTAGTGTCACCAGCACACATTTCTATGCATAAATTTACTTATTAGATAAATGGGAGACAAGCATCAAGTTTGGAAAAAGTTCAAAATGATATTAGAGAGAATTGCATGAATAATATCTATAATGGCAATAAATTAATGCTCTTAACACTATAAAATACAAAATGCCAACATAACTTCTTCACCCCATTACATTTTTACTACAGGCTACCCGTATCCTGTAACCTTGATGATTAAATCTAATGCATAAACTCGTCCCTCTTAACAAGAAACAAATATCATCCAAACCAATTCACATTCTGCGACTTTTAGGTTATCGAAGATAAGGGATGCCTCACTTCAATTCAGATTTTATATTAGTTAGCCACAAAAGCTAATAATTACATGATTAAAACTGGAAGAAAATTAGAAAAAAGTAGAAAAGTGAGCAATTGAATTAAAAATAATAATAGTGAAACAGTGACAATACGAAATGAAAAACCAAAAAAACGAATAAAAAAGGTAGTCGGTGAAGCAGTAATGTTTCATAATGAGTTTTAAAGTAAAACGTGGATATATGAGCAAACACACAGACAGGAGAGAGAGAGAGAGAGAGAGAGAGAGAGAGAGAGAGAGAGAGAGAGAGAGAGAGAGAGAGAGAGAGAGAGAGAGAGTTTTAATTCTCCCGATATCTGACCTTCCCAGACTCTTTCCTTTGATCTTGTTCAATACCTTCCCTGATGAACACCAACGCAAAAGTTGCCAGGAATAATCACACACAAAACCACATCTGATGATGACACTTCAGCCTTTCATGACTGAAGCTTCTCTATCACATATTTTACAAAGACTTTTCGAATAATCCTAACACCTAAGTCTTTCATGACATACAGTATGTTCTAGATATTCGGTGACTATCGTTGCTTAACAATAATCACCGAATAAACTTTTATGTATATTATTATTTAACTTTTATTTTAATTGTCTTTTTAATCAAATAATCAAATCATCTCCCACCAGTTACTATTGTTATTTAAATGGATCTATTTTCGATGCTAAATACATTATCATTATCAGCATCATTTCAATTTTATCTGATAAAAAGCTGTAGGATGGAAATCCAGTAAATGAACAAACAGGTCAATTGCTTGAAATGAGCAAGAAGTCATTGTAAAAAATAATCTCAATACGACTGAATGGACAAGAAACTAAAAGGAAAGTCGAAGATAAATAACCCTCATTAAACGCAAAATTAAATGTCAATATTTCCATAACCTCTCTATCATGCAAACCCAGATTTTCATTTCCTTTACCAAATTATGGGTATTTTACAGCAGTTATTTCCTGGCAATAGCAAAGAGCCCAGCAGTACAGAAAAACGTCTAATTGTCACAGATTGACGGTCTCTCTTTCTCTCTTGTACAAAGCATCACTGGTATAGCAGGAAAATTGTTACAATACCACAGCATCAAGGCCAATTTTTTTTTCTAGTAAACTGCAAATAAAACTTCCCATGTGTAATCTCTCTCTCTCTCTCTCTCTCTCTCTCTCTCTCTCTCTCTCTCTCTCTCTCTCTCTCTCTCTCTCTCTCTCTACCCTTTTCCACTATTTCGATATAATTGCTCTTCAAGTCTCCCCCTGAAGAATTGCAAGATCTATCTAATCTTGGTCAGTTTCGCTTTAATTAGCGATTCACTACCGGATTAACTTCCCATCTCCTCCTTCCAGATGGAATTTCTTCTCCATAACAATATCCGTCACCACTTCCTTTGTTTTAAATTCTACCATATCCTGTCTTTTATCTCATATGAAACAAAAATTAAAATCTAATTTCAACAACAGCAAAGTGTGAGATTATGAATAACCCACACTGTTGAAAATTAAAAACGGAATTAATCGGAAATTTTCCGTAAAGATATGCTATTCTCAGCCGTATTTCAGTAAAATACAGGCTACCGCAATTTTAACCTACTTTGTTATCATCTTTTACGGGTTGGAGACCGTAATATCAAAGACATTTGTCTCTTCGTGTGGAAGTGATAAACCAGAAAACGGTTTTTCTTTTCTCAGATGTGCCAATCAGAAGGTTATCTTAATAGGTTGGCTGCCTGGCAACGATTTCACACCTAAATACTCTCAAATATTTCCAAACAAATTATAAGGTGCAATATGTTCTATGTATATAATTGGTAGCTCTTATTCAATTAAAAACACTTTTTCATTACCTAACTATTTATGCACAACGACCAAAGCTTTTCTTTTTTAATCAAGATAATTAGGCGGATTGAGGGCTACTCCACAACTTTATTATTATATATCCTTGCAAAGTATAAGGTTTAAAAACCAGAACACTGAATATCCAAGCTTCTAAAATGAAGAGAAAAATAAAAACTGGGCTAAACTTTCCAGTGATCATGAAAAGATCAATGGTAACGTAACTAAGAATTTCAGAAAAACCGGGAGGTATTCGGGAGTACTTTTGAAAAACAGGAGAGGGTATTAAAATTTGGAAAAATAATCAGCATTTCCGCAAGCACGTGCCTACCAAATTTCATTAAATTCAAAGAGAATGAAATACTAATACCTATAACCTTGAAAGAATCCCAAAGTCAAGAAATATTCAGAAAAAAAAAATAATTATCAACACAACATAGGCTACCTACCTACCTATCAACTTCCATAACAAAATGCAAAAAAAAAAAAGCAGTAATGTCTTTATACCGTAATTCTCATAAATTTATCTTGGTTAAAAATATTTGGATAAAATAATTACCACTTCTGAAGCTGCTTACCTATCCCAATTCATGGATGAATAAAACCTTACCATTCAATTGTCTTATGAAATTTACAATTAGGTCAACGAAAAAAAAAAAAAAATACACAAGCTAACCCTTCGACACTAGTTAAATTTTGAAATTTAAAAACCTCTAACAAGCGCTGTTTTTGAGAGGGATAAAATATTACTATATGGTCTTTGACATTCCCACAAACTGGGTAAAAATTAACCTCAAGCCTCCACGGTACCCAAGTACTAATTTCATCAGTCAAGAAAAAAAATGAAGACTTGATAAAAACAACAGCACTACTTAAGTTAAAAATCACGATGATAGTAGGTGGTTGCTTTGGTTTACCATCTGCCAACTGCTCAGGCTCAAGTGAAATTAATTGAGGAAATGATATAAAATATTACTCTTGTCTTAGAAAGTCTTGCAACGATAATAATTATATTACAATCAACATAATAATGACGATATGAAAATATTGTCTATGACGATACTTTTCCACCTAGTAAAATGTTGAAAT
Organism: Palaemon carinicauda; assembly: GCF_036898095.1. Classification (NCBI taxonomy): domain Eukaryota; kingdom Metazoa; phylum Arthropoda; class Malacostraca; order Decapoda; family Palaemonidae; genus Palaemon; species Palaemon carinicauda. The sequence goes on from NC_090757.1 coordinate 72,550,828, forward strand.
ATATAAATTTCTTCGTAAATTTCACAGCTAAAGGATATTTGAATCAATCTTGTTACAAAAGCTGAACAATAATGAGGGAGAAAGAATTAAATGATAGAACTGAAGGAGGAGTTCGCTCTTAATCTGAACATTGGATTAACATGCTGGGAAACGATCACAAAACTCATGATACATATATTAAGTCAGAAATGAAGGACGAGGCATTTCTCAATTTTATCAACACTCACTCCCATATACCTTTATTTACCCTACCACTGACATAGGCTATTATCATCGTCAAAGGCTCATAAACTGAATTTAATATAGAAATCCTATACACATATACATATTTATGTAGATATATATATATATATATATATATATATATATATATATATAATGTGTGTGTATGTGTGTATGTATGTGTGTGTGTCTATAAAGACCATATTCCAGAGAGTAACTAAAAGAAAATCGGAAAAGGTCTGAATAAACTCATACATATGTTGTCGTAGTTATCAGCTTGAAAATAAAGGGGCAAGACATATGTTACAAGGTAAAAGTTACCCAAAAAGAGAAAAAAATGTCTAAGCTGGAAGTAATGAACGTGTTCGAGTTTGTAGACGAAAGAAACAGGTTGGTTGTGAATGGAACTTGAACAAGGCTATGTTATGCTTAGTATCCTCAAGGGCAGCAATGAGGTACGTTTATGAAAAGAAAGAAAAGAAAGGAGGATGTGGGTGAAACATATGGGATATAATTATATGTAAGTCAAGGTAATGGGGGACAGTTGGTGTTTCAAGTTGATTAAATGCTAATAGTGGAGAGAAACTGCAGACGCTGATAAAAGAGCCTGACAATTTTGGCATAAGAAAATAAGTAAATATGAGAAAGAGTATAATTAAAAGAGCAAATGAGATCCATGAAGCTGAAATAAGGAAGGTTAATATAGATGGTAAAAGAATATTAGCTGTAGATTTATACAAAACGTTTGGTGCAAATATTTCAGGTAATATTACAATACAGAATAGATGAAGCATAGAAGGAAGCAGGATATATATGAACGGATGTTAAACTAACTCTCTTTTTGGAAGAACATGGAAATATTAAAAGGCGAATAAAAGAGATAAAAATATAACGTAAAAACCGATGTATAAAAATGCTCTTGATAAATTAGAACATATGCAGAGTATATGGTAAAAGAAAAAAAGGTACTGTTAATGAAAGAATGAAGTAGTGTTTCGAAAGGATTCAGTCAAATGAAATGAGTAGGGAATGATAAAATTTACTGTAGGTGAGTGAATAAATTGAACAATTCTTAATTATTATGAACAGCGTAGAAGAAAACTTACAAGGGGGAAAAAAAAGATACAAAAAGGAGGAATCTAGGAATGACAAATGTGTGCAAAATATTTCAACAAGATGCTGATGAGCCTTTGTGGATGCACACACAGAGGTGGAATACCCAATGTACAGATATTGGAGTAAGGATATACAATAGGATTGATTTCTGTCATTTTTTATATTAGATGCCACTTCGTAAGAGGAAAGAGCATATGATGGTTTGAAATAATATACATTTATGTATGTATAGATATATATGTATGTATATATGCATATATATGCACACACACACACACACACACACACACATATATATATATATATATATATATATATATATATATATATATATATATATATATATATATATATATATATACATATATATAATATATATATATATATATATATACATATATATATATATATATATATATATATATATATATATATATGTATGTATATATGTATGTATATATGTATATATATACAGAATATATATATATATATATATATATACAGAATATATATGTGTGTGTGTACCAGATATATTTTTTTACATATGAATGAGATGAGGATACCTCCGTAGTTTTTAAATTATCATGATAGATGATATGTATTTACCTTTTCATTTCCTTCCCTCTCTACTCACCACCTGCGACCTATAATGAACGACCATCAACCAGGTATGTCAATCAATTCACTAAAAGGTCAACTGAGACATTTGTGATTTTGTTTCTATCATTATGAACGTCACCCTCATCCCCCTTCCGATCCATACCTCATGGAATCCTTCGTTTATTGTTAGTCTAAAACTTTTGTGAATTGACAAAAAAAAAAAAAAAAAGGTTTCTTTTTCGTATAACGAGCAAACAAAAATATGAGGGTTTCTTATTTTGTAGAAAGAGAAACTATGAATATAAAAGGGTTTCTTATTTTGTAGAAAAAGAATCTATGAATATAAAAAGGTTTCTTATATTGTAGAAAGAGAAAAAATGAAAATAAAATGGTTTCTTATTTTGTAGGAAGAAAAACAACGAAAACAAAAGGGTTTGTTATTTTGTAAAAAGAGAAACCACGAATATAAAAGGGTTTCTTATTTTGTAGAAATAAAAACCACGAAAATAAAATGGTTTCTTATTTTGTAGAGCAAGAAACAATGAAAATAAAAGGGTTTCTTATTTTGTAGAAAGAGAAACTATGAATATAAAAGGGTTTCTTATTTTGTAGAAAGAGAAACTATGAATATAACAGGGTTTCTTATTTTGTAGAAAAAGAATTATGAATATAAAAAGGTTTCTTATATTGTAGGAAGAGAAAAAAATGAAAATAAAATGGTTTCTTATTTTGTAGGAAGAGAAACAACGAAAACAAAAGGTTTTGTTATTTTGTAAAAGGAGAAACCACGAATATAAAAGGGTTTCTTATTTTGTAGAAATAAAAACCACGAAAATAAAATGGTTTCTTATTTTGTAGAGCAAGAAACAATGAAAATAAAAGGGTTTCTTATTTTGTAGAATTATAAACCACGAAAATAAAATGGTCATTTTGTCAAAAGAGAAACAACGAAAATAAAATGGTTTCTTATTTTGTAGGAAGAGAAACAACGAAAATAAAATGGTTTCTTATTTTGTAGGAAGAAAAACAACGAAAATAAAATGGTTTCTTATTTCGTAGTAAGAGAAAAAATGAAAATAAAATGGTATCTTATTTTGTAGGAAGAGAAACAACGAAAACAAAAGGGTTTGTTATTTTTTAAAATGAGAAACCACGAATATAAAAGTGTTTCTTATTTTGTAGAATTAAAAACTACGAAAATAAAATGGTTTCTTATTTTGTATAGAGAGAAACAATGAAAATAAAATGGTTTCTTATTTTGTAGAGAGAGAAACAATGAAAATAAAAGGGTTTCTTATTTCATAGAAAGAGAAGCCACGAAAATAAAAGGGTTTCTTATTTTGTAGAAATAGAAACCACGAAAATAAAAGGGTTTCTTATTCTGTCGAAAGAGAAACAACCCTTAAGACTCGTACTCCAGAAGTGCATCACCTGCATTACATGCAGGTCCTTAGTGCATGCTTAGTACTCTTCCCGCATGTGCCGTACGCTATAATTTTCCCACGCATTCATCTCACGACACTAGCGAACCGTGCGGCACCCGTGCGTCACGCGTACTTAACCCGTACTGAACACTCAACACACTCACTACCAATTACATCGCAGTAGTTTAAGGCTACGACTGAAAAATTCCCAGACACGTACGGACGGCTAAAAAATTCGTACGGGAAGTTGTGCCCAACGCCTTAGGTTATAGCTTTGCTAGTATCATTCATAGTCAGTTGTCTACCATTTGTTTTGGTCAATTATATCCATGGTCTTGTTCAGTAGATTTCATATTTGAAGGTATTGCTAAAGCATTAATGGGTTTCTCGCAAAAATGTATAAGGAGATTTTTTTTTCTGATCTCCCCTATATAATGAATAGAAAGTCGTGGTATGACAATGAAACAATATCCTACAGATTTTGTAGATTTGAGAACAAAGCCCTCAAAACGGTATTGGGAGTTAAATGGCAGGACAGGATTAGAAATGGAATTATGAGAGAGATTACTCGAGTACCATATGTGGATGAGATCATGGTGAAGGGTAGATGGAGATGGTTTGTGCATGCTCTTCGCTCTCCCCAAAAGAGATTGGTCAACAAAACTTCTATGTGGACTCCACAAGGCATTGGATGAGTTGGAAGACCCAGGGCTACATGGCTGAGGAGTATGACTCGTGAAGTAGATGATGAATGGATAAGTATTGATTTAAAAACACAAGATAGAGACGACTGGCCAAATTTCACCGAGGCTCTTTGCATTAATGGCGTAGGAGATGATGATGATGATATTAATTCTGATCACGCTCAGTTCTCCCCGTCCCTAGGGAATGGGAGAGAGGGACTAGTCGTACCCTGGTGAGAGAGGGATGCGTGAGTCTGCTTATCTATGTAGATATTTAGCGGTCAATATTGACACGTCGCTTATACTATTATACTATATCCATGTAATATTTACTGAACCCAATTTGACTTTCGAAATCTAATTGGCTAATTTCCATATTCATTGAGAAGTTTAGTAATATTCTGTTATTGTAGAGTGAGGCGTCGGACTTCTATCGTTTAAAACTCGATTGCAGAATGCTTTGAAGGATGACGAAACGAAAGATGAGACATTTCACCTTCCATTTCAGTCTCATTTCGGAATAAGTTCGAAACACAATTTGATGCTGCCAAGGTTTCCTTATGGGATCACTAGCAAGTCAATTTACCATCTGACTGTCGTACCTTTGTACTAATCCATTTCAACGGCAGATAGCATTTACAAAGAGAAGATTTACGTTCGATCGTGTGTTTTGAATAACCAGAAGTAAGGTTTTTATTTCATAATTAGTGTACGCGACCCGTCAAAAAGGACGGCTAAATATTCAGACAGATATACCGCTAGGGCATGATGACTACTTCCTCTCCTCCATACCACAGGGATTGGGAGAAACCAAGTAATTATACGTCTGGCATGGCCACGGAACGTGACTAGGGGAAAACAAATATATATATATATATATATATATATATATATATATATATATATATATATATATATATATATATATATATATATATATATATATATATATATATATCCAGACACTTTCTCTTTATCATATAGGGAAGATTATTTCCTCAAAATACTTTATTTAGAATTCGACCTGGTGTTGATCGTCTTCCTCACTCCTGACATTTTATTCGAAAGAGAACAAGCAACCAAATGAAGTTTCAGACTCAAATGTAATCATACATATACAGCAGTCCGAACATATATCTATTCATAGTATTTCTGTAAAAGTTTTGCCTAACGAGCCTGAATTTCAAAGCAAACTAGACGAAAAATTTTGCGTTTCGCTTTATTATTATTTTCTAGTTGGTTTAGAGGAGCCTAAAAACTTTATTTTCCAGAATATGTAAAACTCTGACAATGATTGAATTAAGCAAAGAAAGAGAATCAAACAAAACAGCTATATCAGTAACCATATTTAAAGGTTTAATGGTTGCTCATGAATGACAAGGGCGAAGGACGCTGATAACGCTCTAACAAGAAAATGCCCAAGAGACTGACCATATATACAGATGATCAGTGACTAAGCCCCACTCCATCAAGCTAGGACCAGGGAGGGCCAGGTGATGGTTGCTGATGACTAGGTAGGTAGACCTATAGGCTTCCCCAATCCACCATTTCTTAGTTCACAAGGATGGTGAGGTTACAGACACTACAAGAAACTATCGAGCTTGAGCATTTCTCGAACCCCCGTCCAAGACTTCGCGAGGTAGGGACGTTTCCAATAGGCTTCCAAGAGTCTGACGATTACTAAAACTCTGACGAGATCAAATATAAATGTTTCCAGAAATTATAACTGGACTCTTCGAAAGTCCTTTAATAACGAATAGCTGTAGAATCAGTTCCGCGGGGTTTAATGCCAGTTATCCGTACAATAAGGAAAACGAAGTCACCATATTCATCAGGGAAAAAGACGCACTCTTTTATTACGTGTTTACTCATCGCCCCCATCCCCTTGTGACCCATTGCCCGTCTCTGGAGAATGTCATACCACTGATATTAAAGCGTATCTCGGAAGAAGGTTCAAAGTTTAGTCGAAAGCTGATAATAATAAGTTTTTACAACAGATTTGATCAGAACTGTCATTTTCAGTTATACCTGTTATTAAAGTCTTACAATATTTTACCTGACAAGTTATAATTAACTTTAACTAACTTTGTTGTTCACTAGTTGTAATTAAGTTTATCGTTTTCATAATGAACCTTCACCAGTTCTGTGAGTCAGGTTATTTTTTTTTCACCCTTTTTCACACTTTTTTAAACAAACTCTCGAAAATATTTTTATGAAATATGAATATTGTGTTAAACTTTTAGGATTAATATGCCCTCCGAAAAGGGCTGAAATAGATGAAAGGGTTTATTTTTTCTTAATTTTCCATTCCAAGGAAAAAAAACGAGAAACTTAAGCTATGTAGGTTATGATGTATCGATCTCTCGAAGATGTTTACCTTCCACCCTCTCCTCTCGTGATATATGAACCTTTTTCCTTCTTGAGTCAAAGATGAAATGGAGTAAGTATTTTGCATTTTACGAAAAGAAAAAGGACCAGGGAAGTGAATTGCTCAAGATGGATTGCTGGAATATCGCTAAAGGGAAGCACGGGGAGTCGGGGCATATAGGAGAAGGTGCCGTATAGGTTATGTAAAAGATAATACCAGAGGAGGAGCTAAATATTTAAGTAGATATGCACGCACACAGTTTCAACCCTTCCCACCCCTCTCCTTCGCCCTTTCCTAACTACAACGAGGCAGTTGTGGTTTGCGAGTGTACCTCTTGAGGTACCCACTCTCCTCCCTACTTTTGAAACGGGGAGAGTAGGTATGTCTGGCAATGCCGCTGGCCATAACCAGAAAAAAATATATATATTTACATATAAAGAGAGAGAGAGAGAGAGAGAGAGAGAGAGAGAGAGAGAGAGAGAGAGAGAGAGAGAGAGAGAGAGACGTGCCAGTGATGGGAGGAGGAGTTTGGGACGTCAACTGATCCGAAAGATGGATGTGGGGAGACACGATGGCAGTGGTGGTGGGTGGGGCTAAAAGCAGGAACTCACCGTGCAGTTACGGTAAGTGGGTGCACGTCTACAGGAATTCCTGTCTAACTACACATGATAATTCCTTCTAGAAGTTTTGGAATATTCTTTTCTTCTATATTTACAGCATTTTATCTTTGGTAATCGTAATCCTCATCTAAATAAATTATGTTGTTTGCTTCCTATAGTCCCTTAGAAAGTCCTTTAAATGATAGCTTTTAGATGATACGCTGTTGTACAGAATGATGACCGATATATCTGGATATGATTCAGCATATTGCATACAAGAGAGTTAATTATGACCTTATGAAATGGCCAAAGATAAACCAATTTGGATTTCTTTTATTGGCCTTCCCTCCCCTTCCTTGCATAACGCTCGACTGTTATTGCATTGCGTTGCATTTGCCAAACATACAAAGGTTTGACTTAATATATTCCCCTCTGGCGTTGGGGGAAAATTACAGATTAGACAGAAAATCATAAAAACCATAGCGTTATTTGCGATTAGTCGAATTGGACTTGGTTTGTGCTTCTGTAATTATCGAATGCTACGGTACATTGATCTCTCTCTCTCTCTCTCTCTCTCTCTCTCTCTCTCTCTCTCTCTCTCTCTCTCTCTCTCTCTCTGTGCTGTTCCTACAAACTTTATGTGAGTAAGACGATTTTGCCTCTTAATTCATTGTGTTATCAATTTCGAGAGAAAAGTTCTAGATAGTAGAGTGGTACGACCTACGAATGACATTGGCATAGCGGCGGGTCGAGTTCTGCCTCGGAATGTGAGATTACTGGTGTGGTTGGATTTGCTCGGATGTCCTGAGAGATGAGCTTCTCTTCAGGTGAAATTGGAAATGACGCCAGACAGTTTTAACCTTTTAAAGTTTTATTGTTCGTCTTAACATTTTCAAGGACACTGTTAAATCCTTTTCAATTTCTTGACCATTAGCGCTATGTAATCTTTATGTGTGATTTATAATAATTCATTTATAGTTATCTTTAAGTATGAAGTAAAAGTTAGTGTAATCGTATATGCTCAATATAAACCGCAATAACACACAATTTGAGGGAAGATAATTAGGTCGATGCTCCACCAACAAGTCGCAATAACACACAATCTCTCTCTCTCTCTCTCTCTCTCTCTCTCTCTCTCTCTCTCTCTCTCTCTCTGTCTTTATCTATCGCCATCAGTATTCACAATCCCTTAATAATCCTTTGATTTATGTATATCTCGTACAATTGTTCTTAAAACTTGTGAAGATGAATAAGAAACTCTTTTGTTTTCGTTGTTTCTCTTTATACAAAACCAGAGACCCTTTTATTTTCGTTATTTCTCTTTCTATGAAGAAAGAAACCCTTTTGTTTTCGTTGTTTCTCTTTCAATGAAATAAGAAACCCTTTTGTTTTCGTTGTTTCTCTTTCTATGAAGAAAGAAACCCTTTTATTTTCGTTGTTTCTCTTTCTATGAAATAAGAAGCCTTTTTATTTACGTTGTTTCTCTTTCTATGAAGAAAGAAACCCTTTTATTTTCGTTGTTTCTCTTTCTATGAAATAAGAAACCCTTTTGTTTTCGTTGTTTCTCTTCCTACAAAACAAGAAACCCTTTTATTTTCGTTGTTTCTCTTACTATGAAATAAGAAACCATTTTATTTTCGTTGTTTCTCTTCCTAAAAAACAAGAAACCCTTATATTTTCGTTGTTTCTCTTACTGTGAAATAAGAAACCCCTTCGTTTTCGTTGTTTCTCTTCCTGAAAAACAAGAAACCCTTTTATTTTCGTTGTTTTTCTTTCTATGAAATAAGAAACCCTTTTGTTTTCGTTGTTTCTCTTCCTAGAAAAGAAGAAACCTTTTTATTTTCGTTGTTTCTCTTTCTACAAAATAAGAAACCATTTTATTTTCGTTGTTTCTCTTTCGACAAAATAAGAAACCATTTTATTTGCGTTGTTTCTCTTTCGACAAAATAAGAAACCATTTTATTTGCGTTGTTTCTCTTTCGACAAAATAAGAAACCATTTTATTTTCGTTGTTTCTCTTTCTACAAAATAAGAAATCATTTTATTTTCGTTGTTTCTCTTTCGACAAAGTATGAAACCATTTTATTTTCGTGGTTTCTATTTCTACAAAATAAGAAACCCTTTTATTTTCGTGGTTTCTCTTTCTATAAAATAAGAAACCCTTTTATTTTCATTGTTTCTCTCTCTACAAAATAAGAAACCATTTTACTTTCGTGGTTTTTATTTCTACAAAATAAGAAACCCTTTTATATTCGTGGTTTCTCTTTTTACAAAATAACAAACCCTTTTGTTTTCGTTGTTTTTCTTCCTACAAAATAAGAAACCATTTTATTTTCATTTTTTCTCTTTCTACAATATAAGAAACCTTTTTTTATTCATAGATTCTTTTTCTACAAAATAAGAAACCCTTTTATATTCATAGTTTCTCTTTCTACAAAATAAGAAACCCTTTTATATTCATAGTTTCTCTTTCTACAAAATAAGAAACCCTTTTATATTCATAGTTTCTCTTTCTACAAAATAAGAAACCCCTCATATTTCGTTTGCTCGTTATACAAAATAAGAAACCCTCATATTTTTGTTTGCTCGTTATACAAAAAAGAAACCATTTTTTTTTTTTGTCAATTCACAAAAGTTTTAGACTAACAATAAACGAAGGATTCCATGAGGTATGGATCGGAAGGGGGATGAGGGTGACGTTCATAATGAAAGAAACAAAATCACAAATGTCTCAGTTGACCTTTTAGTGAATTGATTGACATACCTGGTTGATGGTCGTTCATTATAGGTCGCAGGTGGTGAATAGAGAGGGAAGGAAATGAAAAGGTAAATACGTACCATCTATCATGATGATTTAAAAACTACGGAGGTATCCTCATCTCATTCATATGTAAAAAATCATCTGGTACACACACACACACACACACACACACACATATATATATATATATATATATATATATATATATATATATATATATATATATATGCTGTATATATATACATATATATACATACATAAATATATATATATATATATATATATATATATATATATATATATATATATACATATATATATATGTATATATATGTATATATATATATATGTATATATTTATTATATATATATATGTATATATTTATTATATATATATGTATATATATATATATATATATATATATATATATATATATATATATATATATGTGTGTGTGTGTGTGTGTGTGTGCATATATATGTATATATACATACATACATATCTATACATACATAAATGTATATTATTTCAAACCATCATATGCTCTTTCCTCTTACGAAGTGGCATCTAATATAAAAAATGACAAAAATCAATCCTATTGTATATCCTTACTCCAATATCTGTACATTGGGTATTCCACCTCTGTGTGTGCATCCACAAAGGCTCATCAGCATCTTGTTGAAATATTTTGCAAACATTTGTCATTCCTAGATTCCTCCTTTTTGTATCCTTGTTTTCCCCTTGTAAGTTTTCTTCTACGCTGTTCATAATAATTGGGAACTGTTCAATTTATTCACTCACCTACAGTAAATTTTATTATTCCTTACTCATTTCATTTGACTGAATCCTTTCGAAACACTATTTCATTCTTTCATTAACAGTACCTTTTTTTCTTTTACCATATACTCAGCATATGTTTTAATTTATCAAGAGCATTTTTATACATCGGTTTTTACGTTATCTTTTTATCTCTTTTATTCGCCTTTTAATATTTCCATGTCCTTCCAAAAAGAGAGTTAGTTTAACATCCGTTCATATATATCCTGCTTCCTTCCATGCTTCATCTATTCTGTATTGTAATATTACCTGAAATATTTGCACCAAACGTTTTGTATAAATCTACAGCTAATATTCTTTTACCATCTATATTAACCTTCCTTATTTCTGCTTCAAGGATCTCATTTGCTCTTTTAATTATACTCTTTCTCATATTTACTTATTTTCTTATGCCAAAATTGTCAGGCTCTTTTATCAGCGTCTGCAGTTTCTCTCCACTATTAGCATTTAATCAACTTGAAACACCAACTGTCCCCCATTACTTTGACTTACATATAATTGTATCCCATATGTTTCGCCCACATCCTCCTTTCTTTTCATAAACGTACCTCATTGCTGCCCTTGAGGATATTAAGCATAACATAGCCTTGTTCAAGTTCCATTTCACAACCAACCTGTTTCTTTCGTCTACAAACTCGAACACGTTCATTACTTCCAGCTTAGACATTTTTTCTCTTTTTGGGTAACTTTTACCTTGTAACATATGTGTCTTGCCCCTTTATTTTCAAGCTGACAACTATGGCAACATATGTATGAGTTTATTCAGACCTTTTCCAATTTTCTTTTAGTTACTCTCTGGAATATAGTCTTTATAGACACACACACATACACACACACACACACATATATATATATATATATATATATATATATATATATATATATATATATATATATATATATATACATATATATACATATATATATATATATATATATATATATATCTACATAAATGTGTATATGTATATAGGATTTCTATATTAAATTCAGTTTATGAGCCTTTGACGATGATAATAGCCTATGTCAGTGGTAGGGTAAATAAAGACATATGGGAGTGAGTGTTGATAAAATTGAGAAATGCCTCGTCCTTCATTTCTGACTTAATATATGTATCATGAGTTTTGTGATCGTTTCCCAGCATGTTAATCCAATGTTCAAATTAAGAGCGAACTCCTTCAGTTCTATCATTTAATTCTTTCTCCCTCATTATTGTTCAGCTTTTGTAACAAGATTGATTCAAATATCCTTTAGCTGTGAAATTTACGAAGAAATTTATGTATTTCAACATTTTACTAGGTGGAAAAGTATCGTCATAGACAATATTTTCATATCGTCATTATTATGTTGATTGTAATATGATTATTATTGTTGCAAGAGTTTCTAAGACGAGAGTAATATTTTATATCATTTCCTCAATTAATTTCACTTGAGCCTGAGCAGTTGGCAGATGGTAAACCAAAGCAACCACCTACTATCATCGTGATTTTTAACTTAAGTAGTGCTGTTGTTTTTATCAAGTCTTCATTTTTTTTCTTGACTGATGAAATTAGTACTTGGGTACCGTGGAGGCTTGAGGTTAATTTTTACCCAGTTTGTGGGAATGTCAAAGACCATATAGTAATATTTTATCTGTCTCAAAAACAGCGCTTGTTAGAGGTTTTTAAATTTCAAAATTTAACTAGTGTCGAAGGAGTAGCTTGTGTATTTGGTTTTTGCGTTGACCTAATTGTAAATTGAATGGTAAGGTTTTATTCATCCATGAATTGGGATAGGTAGGCAGCTTCAGAAGTGGTAATTATTTTATCCAAATATTTTTAACCAAGATAAATTTATGAGAATTATGGTATAAAGACATTACTGCTTTTTTTGCATTTTGTTATGGAAGATGATAGGTAGGTAGGTAGCCTATGTTGTGTTGATAATTCTTTTTTTTTTTTCTGAATATTTCTTGACTTTGGGATTCTTTCAAGGTTATAGGTATTAGTATTTCATTCTCTTTGAATTTAATGAAATTTGGTAGGCACGTGCTTGCGGAAATGCTGATTATTTTTCCAAATTTTAATACCCTCTCCTGTTTTTCAAAAGTACTCCCGAATACCTCCCGGTTTTTCTGAAATTCTTAGTTACGTTACCATTGATCTTTTCATGATCACTGGAAAGTTTAGCCCAGTTTTTATTTTTCACTTCATTTTAGACGCTTGGATATTCAGTGTTCTGGTTTTTAAACCTTATACTTTGCAAGGATATATAATAATAAAGTTGTGGAATAGCCTTCAATCCGCCTAATTATCTTGATTAAAAAAGAAAAGCTTTGGTCGTTGTGCATAAATAGTTAGGTAATGAAAAAGTGTTTTTAATTGAATAAGAGCTACCAATTATATACATAGAACATATTGCACCTTATAATTTGTTTGGAAATATTTGAGAGTATTTAGGTGTGAAATCGTTGCCAGGCAGCCAATCTATTAAGATAACCTTCTGATTGGCACATCTGAGAAAAGAAAAACCGTTTTCTGGTTTATCACTTCCACACGAAGAGACAAATGTCTTTGATATTACGGTCTCCAACCCGTAAAAGATGATAACAAAGTAGGTTAAAATTGCGGTAGCCTGTATTTTACTGAAATACGGCTGAGAATAGCATATCTTTACGGAAATTTTCCGATTAATTCCGTTTTTAATTTTCAACAGTGTGGGTTATTCATAATCTCACACTTTGCTGTTGTTGAAATTAGATTTAAATTTTTGTTTCATGTGAGATAAAAGACAGGATATGGTAGAATTTAAAACAAAGGAAGTGGTGACTGATATTGTTATGGAGAAGAAATTCCATCTGGAAGGAGGAGATGGGAAGTTAATACGGTAGTGAATCGCTAATTAAAGCGAAACTGACCAATATTAGATAGATCTTGCAATTCTTCAGGGGGAGACTTGAAGAGCAATTATATCGAAATAGTGGAAAAGGGTACAGAGAGAGAGAGAGAGAGAGAGAGAGAGAGAGAGAGAGAGAGAGAGAGAGAGAGAGAGAGAGAGAGATTACACATGGGAAGTTTTATTTGCAGTTTACTAGAAAAAAAAATTGCCCTTGATGCTGTGGTATTGTAACAATTTTCCTGCTATACCAGTGATGCTTTGTACAAGAGAGAAAGAGAGACCGTCAATCTGTGACAATTAGACGTTTTTCTGTACTGCTGGGCTCTTTGCTATTGCCAGGAAATAACTGCTGTAAAATACCCATAATTTGGTAAAGGAAATGAAAATCTGGGTTTGCATGATAGAGAGGTTATGGAAATATTGACATTTAATTTTGCGTTTAATGAGGGTTATTTATCTTCGACTTTCCTTTTAGTTTTCTTGTCCATTCAGTCGTATTGAGATTATTTTTTGCAATAACTTCTTGCTCATTTCAAGCAATTGACCTGTTTGTTCATTTACTGGATTTCCATCCTACAGCTTTTTATCAGATGGAATTGAAATGATGCTGATAATGATAATGTATTTAGCATCGAAAATAGATCCATTTAAATAACAATAGTAACTGGTGGGAGATGATTTGATTATTTGATTAAAAAGACAATTAAAATAAAAGTTAAATAATAATATACATGAAAGTTTATTCGGTGATTATTGTTAAGCAACGATAGTCACCGAATATCTTGAACATACTGTATGTCATAAAAGTCTTAGGTGTTAGGATTATTCGAAAAGTCTTTGTAAAATATGTGATAGAGAAGCTTCAGTCATGAAAGGCTGAAGTGTCATTATCAGATGTGGTTTTGTGTGTGACTATTCCTGGCAACTTTTGCGTTGGTGTTCATCAGGGAAGGTATTGAACAAGATCAAAGGAAAGAGTCTGGGAAGGTCAGATATCGGGAGAATTAAAACTCTCTCTCTCTCTCTCTCTCTCCTCTCTCTCTCTCTCTCCTCTCTCTCTCTCTCTCTCTCTCTCTCTCTCTCTCTCTCCTGTCTGTGTGTTTGCTCATATATCCACGTTTTACTTTAAAACTCATTATGAAACATTACTGCTTCACCGACTACCTTTTTTATTCGTTTTTTATGGTTTTTCATTTCGTATTGTCACTGTTTCACTATTATTATTTTTAATTCAATTGCTCACTTTTCTACTTTTTTCTAATTATCTTCCAGTTTTAATCAAGTAATTATTAGCTTTTGTGGCTAACTAATATAAAATCGGAATTGAAGTGAGGCATCCCTATATCTTCGATAACCTAAAAGTCGCAGAATGTGAATTGGTTTGGATGATATTTGTTTCTTGTTAAGAGGGACGAGTTTATGCATTAGATTTAATTATCAAGGTTACAGGATACAGGTAGCCTGAAGTAAAAATGTAATGGGGTGAAGAAGTTATGTTGGCATTTTGTATTTTATAGTGTTAAGAGCATTAATTTATTGCCATTATAGATATTATTCATGCAATTCTCTCTAATATCATTTTGAACTTTTTCCAAACTAGATGCTTTTCTCCCATTTATCTAATAAGTAAATTTATGCATAGAAATGTGTGCTGGTGACACTAATTGGGAATTTGACATGAAACTTATTCGAGATTCACTCTTAGTCTGAAGGTTTAATTCTGAATGCCCATTAGGGTTTGTTGTATTGTTTTGGAGTATCAACTTTTTATGATGGGTTGTATTAAAAAATTAGAATTACCATTATTATTAAATTTATTATTATTATTATTATTATTATTATTATTATTATTAGTATAAAAAATATTAATAGAATTATAATAATTATCAAAATTGGTAAAATTGTTGGTCCAATTCAGATTTGTTTCTGGTATTCTTCCCTTTCGACAAACGAAAGTAAAAATGTAAAACTTGATGTCATGTTTTCATTTTCATTTGAAATTCCTTAGTCTTCTAAATGTAAATAACTGTCTCTCAAACCCTCCATGCCCAGACAGAATGTTTTACGCATAGAGATTTTCTAATTAGAAAGATAAAAAATCTAATTGCTTCTTGTCTATTTAGGTCTCGCACTATCCTTCCCCACCGCTGCCTAGGAATTCTTGAACTTGTCAAGTTTATTATTTTGGACCTTAGTGGAACCCAAAAGTATCGATGTTTGTTTGTGATCAAAGTTAATTGTCCAAAGGACTCAATTTTGAAGGAGAAATGGAACAAGTCATGTTTTCTATCTCGCAGTTTGAGTTTCTGTATTTGGAATTATAGATAGCATCTCTCTCTCTCTCTCTCTCTCTCTCTCTCTCTCTCTCTCTCTCTCTCTCTCTCTCTCTCTCTCTCTCTCTCTCTCTCTTTCTGATTGGTAATGTTATGTTAGATGTTTTCAAATGAGGCTTTAAATCATAATGCTTTTAACAACATTTCCGTTTGAAGGAGGGGCGCCAAATACCAGTAACACGTTAAAGTCAGCAAACAAGGGTATATGTTCACTTTCGTTTATTAAGCATTGCATATTAAATGGTTCAGGGTTAACCTTTTGACCCTGGCTATGCTGTGACTTCTGTTTGTTTGGTGTGTTACCAAATTTTTTCATAATAACCCATCTTATTATTGGAAGGGTAACAGAATGTTTATAGAATGCACAGGTTTCGACATATGTTATTAAACTTGATCGTGTGTATTTACTTCAATGTTATAACATAGTGATATGTTAAGGTTACTTGATCATGACCAAGTATAGTATTGATGTTAATTGATTCAGTTATTTGAGAATTTCAAATGTAGAAGCAAAAGGGAAATTTTCTGTTATGGCGAATCTCCCACTTTTAGGTTTTAATATTTTAGGAGTTGAAAAGAAATTGCTGTTGTCGCCGGAACGATAGATATAGTTGGGTGCGTCTTCGTATATGTTGTTTATAGGTTGCAATTAGAAGTAAGGTCGCAGGAAGGAGACTGTTGATAGCAGACAGAGGCTTCAATTTGTTAGACTTACGTGTCCAGAAAATGTTTAAAGTAGATTTTACATTTGAACTGAATCAAATGGCGAGGTGAAGTGCTATCATACGACAGGGTATGAACATTCAAGTTAGCCAAGCTCCAGAACAGTGAATCTAATAAGGGGTGGGCCTTTGGGAGGTATTAAAAGCTTCCAAGGGGCTCGCAAGCAGAGTTGCCATATGATACCTATTATTTTTTCCATATGTGATGTTAATTACAAAATTTAATGCAGAGGGGGGCGGGAGTCAAAAAGTTGAAGAACCTCTGGTCAAGAACGTTCCTTATCTTTACAACCATTGAAACTTGTAGCATCCGCCAGTGCAGTTGGAAGAAAGTTGTCTTCACTCTTTTGTGAATAGTACATATTTTTTGCGAGTTTTAGATGACTTTCAAGAAAGGTATAAGAATAAGTCTTATGAATTTTTTCATATTTATTTGTCAGGGATTTTTTTAAAGGTTTAACTTCCGATTCAAAAATACCCAATTTTGAATGTCAGGGTCATATTCGTTGGTTTGAATACTTCATAGATGGCTTTATATATTTATGTTATCTTTATTATATTGCTAATTTCCGATGGTAATTTTGCTTTTTATGCTTCTTAATCTGGCACATTTTTACATACTAATGAATGACAATGCCCATATCCTATTTTGTTATCTGGTGTCAAAATCAATGTTTAATGTTAAAGTGAAATAACCAAACATGTCTTAATTCAATCGACTGTTCTAGCGAACGTTTCGACATTCCATACCGTTAATATCAGATGCGTTTGTGAAAGATTAAAGAGATAGCAAATAACTGTGACAACAAAATATGCTGGGAAGGAATCTCGTGTCATATAGGGATACCTTCTTAGGCAGAAATTGGAACATAAGAAAGACTTAGGAATCATCATCGCAAAATCTGGTTTAAAGGCCACCCATGAATGGCAGAGGCAAGGGACAGTGACAATGACCTTGCTGGCAGGACAATGTCCTATAGACTGATTTTATGTTATTTACACATGATCAGCGCCCAAGCCCTTCACCCAAGGTAGAACTAGGGAGGGCCAGGCGATGGATGCTGATTACTCCTCAGGTAGACTTATAGGCTCCCCCAAACCCCCATCCTTAAGGTTGTAGACACTACAAGAAACTTTCGATCTTGAGCATGACTCGAACCCCAGTCCGGCAGATGACCAGGCAGGGACGTTTCCAATTGACCACCACAACCAGAATACGTTGAAAATTACCAAATCAACAGTTACAATATATCAAGGACAAGGGAGACTTCAGTACATCGTTTGAAGATTGGCCACTGAAGTTTGGCCCAAGTATGTTGAATAGTTGGGTAGTCCAGCCTGTGTGTGAAGACTATTATTTTCCTTTGGTGTTGTGGCATTTGTTGGTAGGGTGTCTGTACCTTGGGGACTTGAAGAATAGTTTCCTTAGAGCCACCTAATGAAGAAGTTGATTAATTATCTGTTCCACAGGGTTATCGGA
>NC_090757.1:72573850-72581350 GCF_036898095.1 Palaemon carinicauda
GGCATTTAATAATAGCCCTTTTCTTAGAAAATATTTCTTAATTTTCAGCAATATTAGTTCAGCCCTTTTTATCAAGCCATCTAAATTTTCTATTTGATCAGCCAAAAGAACTTGGGTGTCATCAGCGTATTGAATTAGCAAGCAGTTTTCTATGTATTTAAGCATGTCATTAACGTAGACTAAAAACAGAATTGGACCTAGGACAGATCCCTGTGGGACTCTAAATTCAACCTTTTCAATGCAAGAATTTACGTCTCCTAATCTAACTACCTGACTTCTGTCCTTCAAGTAATTCTGAAACCAGAACGTATCAATGTAATGTTCCTTAAGAGATTTACACAATTCATCATGGTTGACAATATCAAATGCCTTTGATAGGTCACATAAAATTGATATGGAAACTTTTTTTCTATCAGTATTTTTATAAATTTCATCTGTTCATTTCATCAAAGCTGTTTCTGTTGATAAACCTTTACGGAATCCATGCTGAGTGTTAGAAATCAAATTATTTTTTTCTAGATGTTCCATTAACTGATTACATACAATCTTTTCTATTACTTTCGATATTACTGGAAGGATAGAAACAGGTCTATAATTACCGGGGTCGTCCTTGTCTCCTTTCTTGTGAAGAGGGTCTACGAGGGGTTGTTTCCAAATAGAAGGATATTTCCCAGTTACAATCGATGTATTTATGATAACCGTGATATAATATGCTATAACTGTAAGGGAATCTTTTAGAAAACTACTATGAGATTCAGGGCCTCTGTAACACGGTTTTTTGGACTTTGCTCCTTATCAAAGCATCGGGTGTAGCTGAAAGTTGACATATGTATATTTTACAACCACACACAAATTTTGTCAGCATTATCAATAACCTAAACCCGATGGTTTTAATTTTTATAGAGTAAAAATGATCCAGCCGACGCCATGGCCAGTGATACCGAGCCAAGAGTCGAAAACATTCATTACGTAAGCAATGTAAACACCTTTGGACAAAATTTTGCCCCGCCCATCCACCAGACACCCATTCACCTTCTTCCATCTGCTCTGAAACCCATAACAGTCAAGAATGGCTAACAGGATTTGGAATTGCCCCCGTGGTTGCAAACCTGCATTTGTCTTACGACTTGCAACTTTATACAGTCATGAGAAAGCCCTTGGCCATATCTATTATAGCCTGAATAGGTAATTATTCAGTTTCTAGTTTAAATCCAATGTTTATGGTCTGATTTGTATTTAGCGTAACATGATTATAATACTTGTAATGTCATTCAGGCTTTTGAACATTTCCATTAACTATTCACTATGCCACCAAGAGAGAGAGAGAGAGAGAGAGAGAGAGAGAGAGAGAGAGAGAGAGAGAGAGAGAGAGAGAGAGAGAGATTGTATGTAAACAGTCTTTATATAACTTTTTTTGTTAAAATAAGATTTTTGTGCTAAAATCTCCATCAGACCAACGGATCATCCGATATAATTTTTTTTTTCTTCTTCTTAGGCCGTACGAACGTGCTGGCTATGTTTTGGCCATGACTGCATTTTGTAAATAAAACATGAATAGTTTTAGGAGTTTTATTTGTACATCTAATGGGAATCTATAGAAGTAAAGTGAACATAATTCATTTATCCTTTAAAATATTTACTACATGTAGCAAAACAAATAGTAGTAAAGATGATAATGCAATGAAGGAATGATACCATACTTTATCTTTAGCTTCAACGTCGGCAATAACATACCCAGTTGCCATAATTTGTCAGCTTAATTAAATAACCTATCATCTAATGTTAAACTTAATTTCTGAGGAGGCCATGGCTTATTGCACAGTGAAAAAACATGACAAAGACTTTATGAATGGCGGAACAATACATAGATGTCGGTGGGGTATCAGTGCTGGCGTAGTAATACTACTGTAGCAATACTGCCGCAACAGTAGTATGCATGAATTAAACGTTTAGGCCAACTGCTGGGATCATTGAGGATCATTTAGCACTTCTTACAACTACTCGAGAAATGAGTTTTTATAGCCAAAATTTGAATTTTCTGATCCAACAATTCCCATGATAGCCTTCAGTTTTATCCTGATTCATAACGAGGCCAAAGTGGGTGGAGTCTCATGAAGTCATCATTCTGACGATAATTATTGGTGAAGGTTTAAAGCGAAAATACGGTACCGGCTATCTTTTTTTTTTTACAGTAAATAGGTAGGTAGATAGACAATGAATAAAAATTGCTTGACATTGGATATAGCAGTTATCAAATCAAGCTGGTCTACTACGTTTTTGAAAATTACCAACTATTCCATACACTTTGTCAATCTGATTGTGACCTATAAAGTAGACTGTAATTTCTTAGGAAACTTATTTTGGGAGTTAGACAAATAATCGAAGTGATTTTGTATTTATTAACATATTTTGTTCGGTTGTTCATTATGACAATTCTCAGTGGAGAGGTTTCAGAGTTCATAAAGGTGTACTGCTTTGCTTATATTTACACTTTTGTGTTATTGATGGCAGAGGTATAGCCTTCGTTACGTATAACCAATCATCGATCGAGAAAGAGAGAAGAAATGCCGTCATAAGTTACGTAACGAGTGCGTTCGAAACCTTTTCTCTGAGTAAGTTGGCCCGTCTTCAAAAATCGTCACTTTTACTTAATAAAGTACCAAATTTATTCAACCTACGTAATGCAGAATATAGTCAAAATTTATGTGTAGATATAATGTGCATTCTGAATAAGCGTTATATTTATGAAATTCATAGAAAAAAAGTTATTGCGAAAAAACCGTGTTACAGGGGCCCTGAATCTCATAGTAGTAGGAATACCATCCGTTCCGTAAGCATTACTATTATTCAAACTCTTAACTGTTAATATTATTGTTTCTACTGTAACTGGTTGAGGTCTAAACAATCTTATATTATTGCCAAAATTATTTTGAGTGTTTCTAATATCTTCATTTTCGTACTTTTGTAGAATTTCCAGCGTTTTACAATAAGTTATTTTTCCTACATTAGCAAAGTATTGGTTAAATTGATCCGCTCTAGCTTTTGGGTTGTCGTATTCAATCTTTTTATTTGTTTTAGTAGATACAATATTATTCATAATTTTCCATGTTTCTCTGCGAGATTTA
Organism: Palaemon carinicauda; assembly: GCF_036898095.1. Taxonomy (NCBI): domain Eukaryota; kingdom Metazoa; phylum Arthropoda; class Malacostraca; order Decapoda; family Palaemonidae; genus Palaemon; species Palaemon carinicauda. The sequence continues at coordinate 72,576,976 of NC_090757.1, forward strand.
CTTTTCTTGATCTTGTCTTTGTTATAATAAGCTTTGGCAGTACGCATCTTAGAATTGATGAGTTTTTTTCATTTCCTTATACGAATTGTTCAGATTTTCATCATGTCTATTCTGTTTAAGTCTTTCTTGCATTTTATCTCTTTCTATCATACTGTTTTTTTAGATCATTGTCTATCCAAGGTGCACTGGGTCTCCTTATTTCCATCGTGGTTATTGGGGCACATTTATCTAAGGCACTATTATATACTTGTTTGAAAATTCCTGTTTGAATATCAGTGTCATCAGTATGCATGATTGTATCTAAAATTAGTTTGTGGTCTAGCAATGTATTGCAAAAAAATTCTGCAGAATAATATTTTAAACACCTAGAGGTTACCGTGACTGGTTTACGCTTTGGCTTCTTAATATCTATGGTAAATGAAATATGTTCATGGTCAGCTACAATACTTGGATTTACCTCGATGTTAATAACTCTTTCCTGCTTGTTATAGTCAAACCATTCTGTCGTGGCCGCTGAGAAGAGCTCATTTCCAAAAGGTATCGTGTTCGAGTGTAAACACTTGGTTCATTTTCCTTTGAAGGAATCACTTTTTAGAGACAAGTCGAAAACCTTTGCAAACAACGATAAAGCCAGATTAAAAGATTAAGCACCCCATATCCCTCACCCTTTCTTTACAACTGTACTAAATCGTCTAAATAAAATCATCTTTACAATACTTCCTTGGTTATTGTCTTTTTAGCTGGTACACTACAATGTATATATATATATATATGTATATATATATATATATATATATATATATATATATATATATATATATATACATATATATATATATATATAAATATATATATATATATATATATATATATATATATATATATATATATATGTTAAAAACGGACATCAAAGCATAAACAATGCTTGTAATGACCCTGGAAGGGTTTCTTTATCTCCAAACTTATGGCGGTCGGGTCACATCTATCAATCAATGGTCATCCAGCTTATAAGATTAGGATTTCTTTAAGGAAGAGTCACTTTAATCTTTGAGGTATCTTTTTCCCACCCACCCTCTCTCTCTCTCTCTCTCTCTCTCTCTCTCTCTCTCTCTCTCTCTCTCTCTCTCTCTCTCTCTCTCTATATATATATATATATATATATATATATATATATATATATATATATATATATATATATATATATATATATATATATATATATATATATATATTGACTTTTTATTATAGTCCATGAGTATCATCAATCACTTTGTTTATAATTCTGTACGTATTGTTTTTGTTATAATTCTTGTTAATCTAGTTTTTAAGTATGATGTCTCTTTTTTTATTTCTATTAATTCTTATGCTGTCTGGAGACATTGAGCGAGATCCGGGACCAGTACGTCCTAGATTTCGTCAATGTCGTCTTCTGTATTGCAATATTCGTGGTCTTCATGCAAATATCCAAGACCTTACAGTTGCGTCCAGACAGTATGATATTCTTTTGTGCTCAGAAACTTTGGTTTCTAATATGAGGCACTCATCTGAGCTCCTTATAACTGGTTTTAAGAAGCCAATAATGTTGAAACGTGATGCCATCCCTAGGGCCAGGGGAATGGCGGTGTATATTAGGACCGAGTACCCTGCTTCTCATAAGTCCTGCTATCAATGTGGATGTCATGAGATTCAGGTAATAAAAGTTTGTGGCAGGCATAACAACTTTTATTTATGTTCGATCTACCGGAATCCAGACATGGATGATTCTATCTTCGATTGTCTTCTTACCATTATGGCTAAGATACAAGAAGATGATAGAAAGGCTTCTTTTGTCTTTGTTGGTGATTTTAATGCTCACCATAGGGAGTGGTTAAGTTCTATCTCTCCTACCGATCGCCATGGCTTAAGAGCTTTAGACTTTGCCTCTGAATCAGGCTGTGAGCAAATCATAAATGAAGCTACTCACAGGTCTGGTAATTGCTTGGACCTCGTATACACTGACTCCCCTGGCGTTATAACTGGTAAGGTTGGTTCTCCAGTCGGGACATCTGATCATGCCTTGATTTCATTATTAGTGAAGACTGAGCAGCCTGTCCCTGATATATCATATTCTTGTAAAATTTATATGAAATCCCAAGCAGACTGGAATGGGATTTTACATGATCTTTTGTGCTTGAATTGGTCACAATTATATAATAGTGTAGATCCTGTTGTCCCTTTGAATGAGAATCTAGTCAACATAATTGATAGGCGTATCCCTTCTCGTGTGCTAAGGTACCGAGTGAAGGACAAACCGTGGTTCAATGATGATTGTAGACGTGCTTTTTTGGAGAAGCAGGAGGCCTATCAACTTTGGAAGGGTAACAGATCAGATTTGACCTGGAACAACTATACTCAGCTTCGAGCTTTTGCTCAGAGAGTTTATGCCTCAACTGAAAAGAAGTACAATTTAACCATAAAAGAAACACTTTCTGGTACAACTCAGGAACATAAATGGTGGTCTACCCTTAAATCTGCACTCTTTGGTGTAGATGCAACAGTTCCTCCTTTACTTAAACCAGATGGCTCAGTCACTCACTGTCCAAAGGAAAAGGCAACCCTTTTGGCTGATGTTTTTGACAGTAAACAGAGTAATGAAAAACATGAACTTCCTCATTCCTGTTTTCCTGAGGCTAAACTATAGTCAAACCATTCTGTCGTGGCCGCTGAGACGATTTCTGTTCCCCTGTACAGTGTATCCATGTCAAAATATTTCGACCACTTTAAGGAAAAATGAACACTGCGGTTAGAGACGAGCCATCCAAACTGAGTGAGACTAATGCTAGCCGTTAATGACAGATGACATTCCCCAGGGTATGCCCAGGGTGCATCCTCACCTTTTTCACTAATCTCATTGGATTAAGACAAGATTAAATCTGCTCTCTCTCTTTCTCTCTCTCTCTCTCTCTCTCTCTCTCTCTCTCTCTCTCTCTCTCTCTCTCTCTCTCTCTCTCTCTCTCTCTCTCTCTCTCTCTCTCTGTTATTCTTGTCGAGCATACAGTATATATTTATTAGGTACACTGTTAAATAAGCGTAATTCTAATCGGACATTATCCGTAAAAATATACTGTTCTTAGCCGTAATTCAGTAAAATATTGGAGAGTAATTTTTACCCTACCCTGTTATGTTATTACGGGTTGATGATCATAATATTACCATTTAACGTCAATATTTCCATTTATTAGACAGTAAATTTCTGGCAACATTTATTACTGGATTTTTACCGTTTTTTCGGCATATTTTTAACAGTGTAAGGTATTCATTTCTATAAGGATAATTACAACCAAGTACATTTCCTCCAAAATCATAATCCAAGGATATTTGCCAGTTTTATCCTACCGTCTTAATATGACTCGCACAGAAGGGAAGTTTGAAATCCGATTGACCTGTCCTTGGAGGTCTCAAGGGTAAATTTATGTAGCAAATATCAGCGAGCTATATTTAATCCCTTGAATGGTAGATCTTGGGGTATAAAATGTAGTGTTTGAGACAGAGACTGCATTATCTAGCAAACATAAACCATGGAAACATCTCCAAATCGTGTTCTCCGTCCCAATGCCAGGGAAATAGTACACAGTGTGTACAAGTATTTCACAAAAGAGAAGATGAACCGCGGCCCTTTTACTGATGTCACCAAAGCATGTATCCGTACTTCTGAAACCACAAATGTTCCTGAAAGAACAGTACGTAGAATCATCAAGGAGGGACGAGTCACGCAAGAAGAATTTGGAAAACCGAAATTTCAAGAAAGAATTAGGCTTCATCCTTGTCCTGTGACTGCTCTAGACGACTTTGATAAATCTGTTTTAAGAAGAACAGTGTTAAGTTTTTATGCACGAAATGAAATCCCCACCCTTGAAAAAATACCGGCGGAAGTTAAAGTAAATATTCCATTCAATGGATGCAAAGAATCTCTAAGGAAAGTGCTACATGATATAGGTTTCATTCATGCTAAAGTCAATGGAAGGAAATTTCTTTAAGAAAGAAGTGAAGTGTCAAGTGCAAGAACGGTTTTTTTTCGAAAAATTAAGAAAGTGAAAGAATGTGGAGATCACCCTTTTGTTTATTTAGATGAAACCTGGGTAAATCAAAATTATTGTGTGGGAAAATGTTGGTTGGAGAAAAGCGGGAAAAAGGCAACAGGTGTTAATCCTCCAAGTGGCAAAGGCAACAGACATAATTGTTCATGCTGGCACCAAAGATAGATTTATACCAAATGCATCTTTAATTTTTCAAGCAAAAAAGGACGGGGATTACCACAAGCAAATGAACCATGACGTATTCCAAGACTGGTTCAAATCAAAATTATTACCAAACATTCCTCCGTCATCAGTAATCG
>NC_090757.1:72593850-72603850 GCF_036898095.1 Palaemon carinicauda
ATTCTATTTTTTCTTTTTTCCTTTCCTCGCTGGGCTTTTTTCCCTGTTGGGCCCCCTGGGCTTATAGCATCCTGCTTTTCCAACTAGGTTCTAGCCTAGCATTTAATAATAATAATAATAATAATAATAAATAACAATAATATCTTGATATAAGTACTACTTAATTGGGCTTTATCTTGATATAAGTAGTGCTTAATTGGGCTTTATCTTGATATAAGTACTACTTAATTGGGCTTTATTTTGATATAAGTACTACCTAATGGAGCTTTATCATGATAAAAGTACTACTTAATTGGGCTTTATCTTGATATAAGTACTACTTAATTGGGCTTTATTTTGATATAAGTACTACCTAATGGAGCTTTATCATGATAAAAGTACTACTTAATTGGGCTTTATCTTGATATAAGTACTACTTAATTGGGCTTTATTTTGATATAAGTACTACCTAATGGAGCTTTATCATGATAAAAGTACTACTTAATTGGGCTTTATCTTGATATAAGTACTGCTTAAGTGGGCTTTATTTTGATATAAGTACTACTTAATGGGGCTTTATCTTGATATAAGTGCTGCTTAATGATGTTTTATCTTGATAGAAGTACTGTTTAATTATTTATATTGATATAAGTACTGCTTAATGGGGCTTTATCTGTTTATAAGTACTGCTTTATGATTCTTTCTTTGATATAATTACTGTTTAATTCCGCCTTATCTTGATTTAAGTACTGCTTATTGTTTCTTTATCTTCATGTAAGTACTGCTTAATTGGGCTTTATATTGATATAAGTACTGGTTAATGGTGCTTATCTTGATATAATTACTACATAATGGGCTTTATCTTGATATAAGTACTGCTTAATGATGGTTTATCTTGATATAAATACTGTTTAATGATGCTTTTCCTATATAAGAAGTGTGTAATGATTTATGATACGTAATTAGTTTAAACTACCTGGATACTTTTCCAGTGATGTGAATCTACTTTATTACTATATTTTCAAGTACAACTTAAATTTCAAAGGTGAATAAGTTGTTTTCTTTTTTTAATTAATCTTATTTTAGGATATTGCAGTTATACTGCATTTTTGAGACAATAAACCACCATTTTTTCCAAAAATAAAAACTTTGTAAACATAAAAAATTGTTCATTTTGTATGGTCAGGGAATATCCATCTTCCATGCAATCTAAGTTAGTATGACATGAATTTAGTTTTTGACTGTTTCGTCAATAAGGTTTTCTCTCTCTCTCTCTCTCTCTCTCTCTCTCTCTCTCTCTCTCTCTCTCTCTCTCTCTCTCTCTCTCTCTCTCTCTCCCCGTAGGTAGTCTAGCCCCCTCCAGACGGTGATAAGTGCGCTATGCCATCAATCTGAGAGACCAGTTTTGGATTGTAGGACTGATCTATAAGGATCGAAAATACTCGTCCTTAAATCCAGTATGCTCATGTTAACCTCAGATAGAAATTTGGTACTTGGTTGTTTTTCAAAAGTTGAGAGGGTCAATTAGGGTGAAGATAAGACAAATAAGCTAAAACCCACACCACTTTATTAAATGATATGAAAAAAAGTTGTGTTTATTGCGCGTTCAAAATGGGAGGACCAAGACACAGTAATTTACACTCAATCGGTTTGTCGAATAATAAGTTGCAAGGAAAAAATCATATTCAAGTTACCTAAACTTTTCTTTGCTTTGAGGGTGAAATTACCAATGCTCTCTCTCTCTCTCTCTCTCTCTCTCTCTCTCTCTCTCTCTCTCTCTCTCTCTCTCTCTCTCTCAGGATATTTCCTTTTGAAGTCTATCAAGTGTCTAAAATCTACCCGCACTACGTCGTTCTAGTACAGTATATTATAGAACCTAATTTCCTATAGATGTATATCTACATCTTTTTTCTAGGGACAAATATTTGCTCTAACCCCATATTTGGAGCCTCCCATCAAGTCAGTAGACTTTGCACTGCCCTAATCGTTTACTCCGTGAAATTGCCATCGTACATTATGTCAGCATTTCCTGAATAGTTTATCTTCTCCGCTGTTCCGAACCTCAAGAGAATTTCGTCCCTAAAATTTCTCCGACTGATTTTATCGCTTAAATAAAGATAATTTCTTATCTCAGTCGACCTTATAATTAGCCTCGGAGTTTGCTATCAGGAAATCTTATCCTTGATTCTTCTATTTTTGCTCTGTAAACGTATTTGAATAATTTGCCTAAGATAGAAAATTCAAATGGTAGATATACAATTGATATTATGTAAATTAGATCTTGAAAGTCACGATTTTTATCCCTCCACCTCTTGCGAAGTTACATTTGAGGACATTTTAATTTTGGTGCTATCCATGTCCCTTTCGTATCTGCGATTAGAGCAACGAAGTTTCCTTGTCAAGGTATCTTGAAGGAACAAAGTTCGCTTTCGCGAACGAAACATTTCTATTTCTGGATTTTCAGCTCAACTCGTCAAGTACTTGTTTTTTTCAACAATATTTTGCCTTTAACTTAGTTGGGAATCAATTACTCAAGCAAAGATATAAATAACAAGAGCAATCAGAGATTTCAGATCTCCGCCAATGATTATTGTCATAATTATACTCAAGTCTACGGACCAAGCTTCCCCCTTTCATATGTTGACTGTGAATGAATCTACTGAATAATAATAGCAACAAGAATCGCGATCTGGATCCGGATCACCTCCAAAATTTAATGGATTCTTCCTGAGCATGATACCTATCAGTTATTAATATTTGGTGAAAATCCGGGAAGAAGCTTTTAAGTAATCCTGCTAACAAACAAATAAACAGATAGATGACTAATTAAGTAGATAAACGCAGGTCATTTTATAACCTTAAGGAGAGGCAATAATAAAGATTTTTATTATGCATTAAATGCAAATCATTAAGAGAAACCATTAGAATATTCGTGTCGCCTCCTGGCTAGTACAATGGTAACGTGTTTGCCTCGCATTCGCCTGGCAAGAGATCGATCCCCGCCCAGGGCCGTGAGTTTAAGCTGTTCACTGGGGAGGCTACTGCTGTGGTAGGGCACCACAGTGGGGGGTTGGGCTTGCCCGGCTGACGTTCTGGTGAGCATCTATTCTGATGGAACTGGAACTGATACCAGACACCTTTAACCTTTTAACGTTTTTCATGTACATAAACATATTTATGCAAAATCAAGAGGCTTGATCATGAGGGCATGAGTCTCCTTGTCAGATTCAAAGAGGATTTTGGGTCACGATAGAAATGAAGCCAGGATAGAAACAATGCCCATTGACAAGAGGGAAAAAAGAACAGTGTCCATGGAACAAAAGATCTCATTCCGTGTAACAATGCACATCGAACAACAAAGGCTTTTTTTTTTTTCAAGTATTTTCCTAACCAGAATAATGTGAAGCAGAATGTCGAAGTTAGTATATTTCAAGATACTGGTAGTCCGATATTCGTTCGATTTTGACAATCATATAGTAGTATGTTCATTGGTGCTATTGATAAATTACAATTTTTACGCTGTCAGTTGAGAGAGAGAGAGAGAGAGAGAGAGAGAGAGAGAGAGAGAGAGAGAGAGAGAGAGAGAGGCATTGGGGAGGAGTGCATATATATTATGTCTCTTGTTGTTGTCCTTTAATTGAACTTTGAATAGCTTTACTTTTCTGAGATATTCTTCTTGTTTCAAAAGAAAGCTAATTGTTTATCTTTTGAGACTGTTGGTATTCATTGAGTGTGCTTTTGTTAGTAGTGTTTTCTTTGCTGTATTTGTGTAAAAAATATTTACTCCTTAGATTATTGAAGAATTAAAATACACGTTTGCAAATTATCTCAGTTAACGTTGTCTTCTGCCGTTATTCAGTAGTTAGTAAACCACATGTATGCAGACACTTCAGTGATAGAAATTAGATGTAATTTCCAATATATTCTTGTTAACCTCGTTGAATTGCCCCATTTTTTGACAAGAATCCAACGCAGACAATGTCATATATATCTATCTATCTATCTATCTATCTATCTATATGTATATATATATATATATATATATATATATATATATATATATATATATTATATATATATATATATATATATATATATATATATATATATATATATATATATATATATATATATATATATATATATATATATATACAGTATATGTATATATATCCCACAGATGTAAATATTTAATGTACGATAGTACTTGGCGCAGGTCATGTTATCTCCGTATTTCCGTTTTATTTTTACACACTCATACATACGCATTAGATGCACATGGTTTGTTCTAATATTAATTTTTACTGAACTGAAGCGTTAGATGATTTTTTTTTTTCTCGGATTTTTTTAGAGAACTGGATTAAAACAATGCTTTAAATGTTTGTTCTATTTTATGATGTGTTTTAAATTTCATTAATTATTGTCAAAGGTTTCACATTTGTTATCGTTTTGTCTGACTCATTCTTTTTTATTTTTCTTGTTTGTTATGGATTTCATCATTTGTACTTTGTTGGTCTTTTTTTGTCTCATTTGTATATTATTTTCAGTTCCTTTGTACTTGTGTTGAAATTTATGGTATTTTGTCCTGCTTGATAGCGCAATGTCCCTAGTTGCCCCTTGCCTCTGCCATTCATGACCGGCCTTTAAACCTCCAGATCATGCCTTTGTTTTTCACTTCGAACTTCAAGTCTTCAATAAAAACGATCCATCACATTTTCTTTCTCTTGGTCGAAGTTTAGGTCAAACTTATGTAAAGTTTCAACGAAATCTTTTAACTGGAAAGAAGGAGAAAGTAAACGAGGTTCTCAAACTCTTGCTTTCAACTTATTGACTTTATACAGTAATAAAATAATGAGTCTAATGCTTATAGATACATTATTTATTTGATAACCTATTTAATTACGCAGATTCATCCACTTGAGAACATATTATGGAAAAGTGTAAAGTGGAAATATTTGATATCTTACTGTTCAAGGCAGTTCGTAATTTTTACAAATAACCCATATTCATTTCAACATACTTTGGGTGGTATTTATTCAAGAAGTGATCATGATGAATCTTTTTTAGCATATTGAGTGACTTTTTATATATGAAATTGATCCCCACAATTAGTTCTATGGCGGTTTTGAAACTATTTTTGAAAAGTTTGGGGAACCTATCGGATGATGCAAGTCGAGTAGAATTGCCATGATATTGCATTAATGAAATGGCGTTAGATTACAAAGGCCAAATTTTCAGCATTCTATTCCTTATCAATGTGTGTACACACACACACACACACACACACACACACACATATATATATATATATATATATATATATATATATATATGTATGTATATATATATATATATATATATATATATATATATATATATATATATATATATATATATATATATATATATATATATATATTATATGGTAACAACTATGTAAGTAATTGTTTAAAAGGATGGGTAAAGAGAAGAATGGTAAACTAATGAGGTGATCGGTATAGACTTTAAATAGAAAAACTTTGGGACAATAATTAATAACAATGATAAATCTTACACTATAACCAAATGCCTAAATTCATGTATCAAGAGAATCGGTTCATGAATGATTGAAGTAAATAATCGAAAAGTTTTTAGATTTTGGGCTGTTGAAATTTATGAATTCTTTCATTTCGTTCACCTTTTTTTCATAATGATTATTCTTCTTTGTAGTATCCATATTTTCATCTGAAATATTGTTTTTAGATGCAAAGAATTTAAAAGATTTCTCCTTTCTATAACTACAGATATTGCGATGTCACTATCTTCGGGAAGAAAGAGTTAAATTAGAAATTTATCGTTTTAATTACGTTGAATTTATGGACTTTTTCTTATAACATCTTATAACAACAATAAGACTGAATAATCAAATGAGCACAACTTTATTATAATATTTCAATATATTAGGAAATGCAACTTCAGCAACTCTTCGTTCACATCATAATATGAAGTTCGTAGATTCATAGCCTGATTCTTGATATCTTTCATATTCATAGAAATAATTTAATATTTACCTGCTCTACTTTTTGATAAAGAATCAATCCTTAGACTCTCTATCAAATTCAGTTAGTGTTTGAGATCCTCATTTTTCTCTATGACATTGCTCATGTTAAGCAACAGCCATTTTTTATAATTATTTTCTCCATTTGATATAAAAAAAAGCTAACGCCTTGATAATTTTTTTTTAACAACTTTTTATTTGAAAAAGATGACTGCTTAGATAAAACTCACTATTTTTTTTTAAAGCGGACGTATGACATGCTCAGTAATTTTTTCAAACTATTTCTATATAAAAAAGATATTATTGAGCTCGTTTATTTTCCAAAGCACCTGGACTGTCACATGGCATAGGCCAGCGTATATCAACATGAATTAGGCTGTCAACGGACCATGTCATTTGTATAAATATTAGTTCAAATCGATTACAAGGGCTAAAGAATTATGGCTTTGAGTAGACTTCGCTTCAGCATTTTTTTTTTTTGGGGGGGGGGGGGCTAACGAGTTATTGAGAAAAAATAATAGGGAGAAGGGATGTCAGTCAATAAGCAATGGCGGGAATAGAATTGGGAATTCTGGCCAAGGCCGGGATCTGTAATCGTTTGATCGTTCAGAGTCATTTTTCTGAAGGCATTATTTTTGTCCTTTACTGGTTTATTGCAATATTATCTTAAGGAACAAATAGATAATTCATTGCTAATTGTGAAAATGTCGTTTATATCCATACGCACATGATACTTTTTATTTGTAAATTCGTCAGTATTTACTTTGTAAATTCTCATTTTCAAAACATGTTTTCCTTTTTAGCTCAAATTAGTTCCTGAAATTTAAAATTAAGTCAAAAGTTAAGCATTATTATACACATTCATACATGCGTTATGTATAGCGAGACACAAGTGAAATAATTATTATAATGCGCAGGAATTTTACAAAAGAATATGTGACAAAAATGAACTTCAAATGAAAAATGAAAATAAAATTACCGCCGCCTCTAAACTGTCCAGAGAAAATCCCTCGAGGTCTGAAGTTTGAAATTTGAGCGTCTTTCCACCTAAACACCTCACATGAATGAAGTTTGAAATTTGAGCGTCTTTCCACCTAAACACCTCACATGAATGAAGTTTGAAATTTGAGCGTCTTTCCACCCAAACACCTCACATGAATGAAGTTTGAAATTTGAGCGTCTTTCCACCCAAACACCTCACATGAATGAAGTTTGAAATTTGAGCGTCTTTCCACCTAAACACCTCACATGCATGAAGTTTGAAATTTGAGCGTTTTTCCACCCAAACACCTCACATGAATGAAGTTTGAAATTTGAGCGTCTTTCCACCCAAACACCACACATGAATGACAACTTCGAATCCAATTTAATGTTTCTGGAAGGAGACCTTATTTCTGATCTTTCATGTGAACTGTCTTGTGAGATATGATAAATCTGTCTTTATTCCTCAATTTTTCCTTATTGTCTCTTCGGTTTTTTACCCTTTCCTTCCTTGTCAGCATTTGTTGGTATTTATAAGTCTCATGTGTTCTTGATTACTTATAAATTCTTTATCATGATTTAGTTTTTATGAAATTATGTTTTGTATGCAACCTCACCATTCTTGTGAGCTAAGGATTGTCGGTTTTAGGGGAGCCTTTCGGTCTGCCCGCTGAGTCACCAGTAGCCATTGGCTGGTTCTCCCTAGTCCTAGCTTGGGCGCTGATCATGTGTTAGTCTCTCTAGGCTTATGGCATTAGCCTGCTTTGTGTTTTCCGTATTTTAATTGCACAAAATCACACTGAACTGTTTTGTGAATCGGCAGTTTGTGCTTTGATATATCTACTTAAAAGTCTTTGCACTTCTTTCGTTTAAAAAAAAAGTCAATTTCTAGTAGGATACTAAAAATAGGTGGGACCATTACCTCTGCCCGTACTGATACATATTATATCGAAAAGATTTTTGTCACTACTAAAGATTTTGTTCTTTTCCACTAGGTGAAGTTTTATGATGTTTTAAGACTCGATTAAATTTCTTCTTTTATGGTTAACTTATATTGAATAATAGTTTGAAAAGCAAATTAAAATTATGCCAATACAATTCCGATATTGATATATTGAGCTGTCCCCTGCACAATGCTATCCGATCTCTCTCTCTCTCTCTCTCTCTCTCTCTCTCTCTCTCTCTCTCTCTCTCTCTCTCTCTCTCTCTCTCTCATATATATATTCTCACGACTCCTTTGCATATTTTTCATCTCGGCCTTGCAGTTTGACAACCTGTAAAATCTGATTTAAACAGTTGGTTATTTTCTTAGTTGTCTTCATTTTTATTTGGTGGTTATACTAATAAGATTTATAGATATATGGCACTTTTTGCTGGGATAATTATATCATTTATTTAATGTTATACTGTTGTTCTAAAGATTGCCGTCTATTTCATTTTTTTTTTAATTCAGTTGCGTATTTTTACATCAATAACGTGAAAGTGTGGTACGAAGTTTTTCTGGTTTCGGGCCATTTTTCGTATAATCTTATTAATTTTCAATCGAAAAGACCAAGAAGTTATGATAAAATTGTAGCACCTTTTAGGAACTGTGTCATTTACTTTGGGGTAGTTTAGCTATAAAATCACGTGAACCTTCTATTTGCCATCGATTGAATTATTTTGTTGTAATGTTTTGTACGCCTCCAAGTCACCCATATACTTACCATCCCTCTCCTCTGTCTCTTTCGGGCTGTGATATATACAGTAGCGTCTTTTGGAAATTTCTCTATTTACTTAAAAAGTGAACGTAACCCAACTGGAATAAATATATTCAAATGCACCAAAAGTTATTTTTTTAGATTTTTTTTTATAATCTTTTACTATGTAACTTTTTTTTTTTCTTGCGTGTAAAATAATATTGGGAGACCTCGCTTTACGCAGGTGTAAATGTAGAGGGCCGTCTTTATTTTCCTGAATCAGCGAATTTATGCCAGGTTAGTCTTGATCTAGGAGTGGAATTTGAATTTACTGGCTCGATAGGCCTTTTTTATTTTGATAGGATGGGTGGAAGGCTTAAGATTAAATAACATTCCCTTGTAGTTAGCTGAAAGTTACCAAAAAGGTGTAAATAGTTTTGGCTGGCCAAGGAAAGGATTTTTAATTTACCGGCTAGATATATACCTTTTTTTTTTATTTAGAAAGGGTTGGTAAAAGGCTTAAGATAACATAGTATATTTGCAGTTTGCTCTACTCTTGTTGTAATATATGAACGGTTATTTCTATAATTAGCGCAGAAAGTTACCAAAAAGGTGTAAATGGGAATTTAGTATGAAAAGAGAAAATATATTGTAAAGATGGCTACACCAGGACATTTGTTGAAGAGAGATGCTAAAGAGATGGGTAAGAGAACACTATAAAATTTACGACATCTTTTCTGGGAAAACGTCATGAGAGGAAAATAATGACGGATAATTGGATGGGGAAGGAACGCAGGATAACGGGCTCAGTCGGGGACCCATTAAGGTCATCCAGACAGACAAGGGTAACGAGGAGGAACAAAAAACGAAGCGAATTTTTCTCTTGTAAAATTTTTATCTTTCTCTTGAAGAAACGTTTCTTTTCTTTATGACTGTTAACTTTGTTTAAATTACACTTAGAGGTTTAAAGGCCACTCATGAATAGTAGAGGCAAAGGACAGTGACATTGCCCTAAAGACTGACCTTTTACATATGATCAGAGCCCAAGCCCCCTCTTCATCAAACTAGGACCAGGGAAGGACAGGCAATGGCTGGTGATGACCCAGCAGGTAAATTTATAGGCTCCCCCAAAAGCCCCTATCCTTAGCTCACAATGAGGGTGAGGTTGCAAGCGCTGCAAGAAACTATCAAGCTTGAGCGGAACTCTAACCCTGGTCCAGCAAATCGTCTGGTAGAGGCTGTTGCGATTGTTACTGGATATATTTTGTTTTCTAATGTGTCTCTAAGTATTTACTTTTTGAATGGAATTCCAATTAGAAAAGGA